>NW_022103905.1:18548099-18555696 GCF_000313985.2 Echinops telfairi
GGGTAAATTGCATCGCCACAGCCAACCAAGACACAGAAAACAACAGCTATGTCTCTGTAAGAGCACATTGAGATGTGATACAAAGTTAGGAAGCTGAGCAAAGAACTCCAGACCCTTGGAAATAAGCACCGCACCCACACCCAGAACCTGGGTCGGAAGGACTGCTGTTTTACTTGAACACGTGATGTGAGCATGTTCAACATTCTACAAATATGGCCAGAGGGGAAGTGGCTGCCACAACTCTGGTGTGGCCGGTCGCGACGTGTAGGCTGGCCATCAAGAGGAATGCTTGCCGCAAAGCTTGAGAACATTGTGCTGCACAAAGGGACACACTCCCTCTGACAGGAGATAAGTGTACAGAAAACTGAGGTTATTGGTGGTTGAGCATTGGAGAGAGACGGGACAGGGGACATTTTTTCTTCTGGGTCATTGAGTTTACATTAATGGCGGGGGGGATAATTCAGAGGAGGCTAATGATCATGGTTGTACAACACAAGGGGGCTTCAAAGGAGTCGTGGAAAAATGGAACTCAAACATAATGGAATTTCCCCTGGAACTTTCTGAAGAACGTAATGAACGTCACAGAATTTCACAGGTAGCAGTTACTGAACGGGTGCCTGTTGGTGGGTGTATTTTCACCACAATCCAGAAGCTGTTTGGGCTGCCAAATCTAAGTTATCGACCCGGTGTGTGGAAATGAGCATGCTGAAGGCCAATAACTGGGAGGGGAGACATTGGTGAAACTAGTAACTTGCTATCTTTGAAAACGGAGGTTTCCATCTTGTGCGACCAGCATCTATGTTTAAGACACATCTCCACCGTCCCCACCTTTTTTCATCCCCTAGATAACAGCCGCCCAGGGAAAGGAAAGTCTAAGGTATCAATGAATCTTCTCCATTTGTTTTTCAACCATCTATTGCTCGTGCAGTGCTTATCTACTATTAAAGATTTATTTCATACATGTCACTAACTGATATTTCCAATTTGTCCCTCTGTCTAAAATGAAAGTGCTTGGGGATTGAAGAAGAAACTGCGAATCTAGATTGTTTTTGCATTCATGGATGGCCACCAGGTTTAAGAGATGTCCTTGAATACTCTTATTCCCTGTTTCCCAGAAGAAAATCATATCAGTATTTGTAGCAGAAAACAAAGAGAGGGAATTAAGAAAATACTTTTATTAGGTCGCTAGATCAGGGACAAAGGGGGTTGGCTTCCCAATGCCTGCAAAAGGCCACACAATATAGGCGTTGGAAAGAGATCTGGCATGCTAATTAGACACCTATGGGAAAGATCCAAACTGGGCATGCGCAAACTAAGCCCCGTAGCTCAGGAGAAACCTAAAGCCTAGTCTCCACGGAAGGCCAACACATCACACTGGGGGCTCTAAACTCAGCCAAGGGGGTCAACCAATACCTTGAGCCACATCTCCCCCGCCAGAGGTATTACATACCCCGGCTTCAGGAAAGTCTGTTGTTCTGCTCCCGTTCAGCAGCACGTGGAACATGCCTGCTCAGGGCCTCCACAGGCCTACACCGGGGCCCACATGCTCCAGGGACTCCCCAGTTCGGCACGCGTGGGTATTCCTTTCCACGTGGTTTTTCGTGTGCCCAGTAGTGAAGCGCAGCGCCGTTTCTGTGTGGTGCGGCTTGGCACACTTTCCAGAAATAGCATGTCCCCTTTGGAGACTGTAACACCTGACACGTTTCCTTTCCCTCATTAAAAACTCACTGGGATTACAAAGAGCTGTGCAGCGTGAAGTCTTTCAGCACCGAGTAGCAAGAAGCCAGGTATATCCCACTCCAGAAACCTCCCCCTTTCGCACCATTCTTATTTCCATAAGTGATCAAACAGCTAGGCAGGAGGCAAGCCACACTTTACTCGCTTTGGGAAACAGATGGTTTTAAATGTGACTATTTGTCCTCAACATTTAGCAGCCACAGCAGAAATTAAACGTGTTCAAGAGACCATTGAGTTCAGTCCCCCCCCCTGTTCCTTTCGGTGTGGTCTATTAGGGAAACCATACCACATTGCCTTGTTTACATTAATTGAGGGAGGAGTCTTGAACGAAAGAAAAATAGTCCATGATCACTAACAAGTCCAAGGAGTCCCTGAGTTGTGCAAACGGTCAACACATTTGGCTGCTAACTGGAAGGACGGGAGTCTGAGTCATCCCCTTGGAAGAAAGGCCTGGTGGTCACGTACCAGAAAGTCAGTCATTGAAAGTTGAGTGGAGCCCAGTTCTAACCCAGCACACACGGAGTCAACTTGACAGCAACGAACAAACACGCCAAAACAAAGACTTGAGTTTTTCCTTTCCCAGCGCCAATCAAATGCCTCCGTGGGACAAGTGGAGGTTTTAAAATAACTTCCGATCCATTGCCAGAGGCTAGCATGTGCTGCTGCCTCAGGTGAACAAGACATTCCTCTTAACAGTTTCTTGCGCTATTGAGGAAGTCTTGGAGCAGCCATGTGGCTGCCTCTCCTACAGAATATATCTGAGGAAGAATGCAGAATTCCACACCCAAAGAATTCGTCCCAGTGGCTTGCTCCATCCGACACCCTTCAAGGTCTAAGTCCAGGTAAGCCCTGCCTCTGCTCACCTTCTCCACTCTAGAGCCCAGGTAAAACCCAGTAGCCAAAGCCCTTTGTTCTGATGTTTTACTTACATACTACAAATTGGCAAAGGGCTTGTAAAAAGCTTTATCTAAAGCCCTTTGCTCTGAAGGCATGTTCATCATTGAGTCTCCCGTGTTCCTCTCTGAGGGGATTCATGAAGGCATGGCTAGCTTGGGAAGTTGTGTTTGGCCCTGGAAAGGATGGCCTCGAAACAAGCAGGGGCACTGTGGGGACCCCTGCCGATCCCAAGAAGTGTTCCAAGAAAGGCGGGAACTGATCCCGAGAAGCGGATTAGTGTGGGGCGAGTGGGCCATCCGCTAGACTGACATCTGAGCTTGAAAAGACGGAGAATGGGAGGGAGGCGATCCGAGGCCTTAAACTCATGAGAAGAGAGATTCCGCCCGCAGCCATTTGCTCACAAATGCCAGCCGTGGGGAAGGCATGGGAGTTGAAGAGGGGCGATTTTGACATTTCAAACAGACCCACTGCTTTCCATCCTAAATGTATGCAACTGATGGATTGCCTCAAACCACCCCCTTGGTCCTGCCTCAGCCACTTCAGATGTGACCGTGTCCCTCCTCCCCCCAAATCCGGCTACAGCTACAGGGGGCGTCATAAAAGACAAAGCATTGCCACACCTGTTGGATCTTTCTCTGTGTATCTTCTCCCTGTGCTTGTTGTCACTACAGTGGCTCAGGAAACATCCACGCGCAAGTCCTCGCTCCAGGATGGTTTTTCCCACAGTCCTCCTCGGCAAATAGCTTTCCTCAGGAAACAGAAACACTAGGGAAGGGCAGAAGGGCTTCAAATATGATGCCCAAGTTGGAGTTTGGGGTGACAGTAGGCAACTTCTTAGAAGACGCAATGAAAAGGCAGGATAGACATTGGATGGAGCTACTCAAAGAATAAATCTATTATCATAGAGGGGGCAAATGTATTTGGTTTAGTTAGTCAGATTAGACATAAATAGGTTAAGCAATCAAGGGGGTGACGGGAAGAAACTCGTGTCTTTGACATGATAAGAATTGGGGTAGAAATTAGAAAGTGAAAGCCAGATGCACAGAGAATGAGATAAGGAGCAAACAGTCTCGGGGTTGTGATGAGCCCTTTTGAATCCTGCAGATGTGCACGCTCATCCCCTTCCCTCCAGCAATAATGGTCCAGGGGCGTAACATGGATTTGCATCCACATGTCCAGTCTGTTGCATTTGGGAAAGAACCCCGGATTTGGGAGTGGAAAAGCATATGCTGATAGGTTTTGTGATTTTGTATGGGTTATGAGCCAATTTCAGTTGGCCTACAAATACCTATTCTTGCTGCCATTTGGAGGAATAAGGTTACCCGAGTGATCAGAGTAAGTAACAAGGGGGAATCCATGAAGCATTTCCCTCCAAACAAGAGAGATGTATGCAGTCTAGGACAGTACCTGCATTTCATTCTGTTATTTGGGTGTGTGCGACTAGAATATTTGGAGGCAAAAACGTACAACATTTAGACAATATGCATTCACTGGTTGATTCAGTCATTCAATGGCCACTCCACAAATACATGCAATACCTACAAGTTTACTTGACTAAGGGAGGAGTGTTGAGGGCTGTGGCCTCAAGGGGGTGCTGAAGTCAAGTCTAAGAAAGAGTCCAGCTAGGACACCAACTTCACTCAAGGTATCTGCAGGATGGAAGGAAAGACTGAGGAGTCAGAAAGCCAAGTGAGCGAGGGAGGAGGAGGAGGTAAACCAGAGGCTGTCCTCCAGACGGACTTGGCAGAGGGGTGGAATGGCTATTTAGTGTGTTCACAGGTGGGTTTCAAATCTTTTCCGTTTGTGTCCTACCTTAATTATTCCCACCTGCCATCTCTAGAAAGAAATCCCACAAATACACAGGAAAAAAAAATCTGAAAGTGTACTTTGATGTTCCTAAGAAAATCATTAACTACACCAGCACCAATGAAGTGGACACTGTTCTGGTTGAGAACCGAATCCACGAAGCAGGTGGCGATAACTTGATTGTTCCCGTGATCAAATACTTCATGAGCACAGCTCTTCGTTTCCAGGCATCAGGAAGAGCCCGGTTTGCCTGGTTCCTGACTTCAGAGATTTTAACGTCTAACGATTTACAGACCACGCAGGACACTATCCAGCACAGAGCACTAAGTCTATCAAGCCGTGTCAGATACTGTTGTGCACCAGACCTTCAAGGACTCTGGCACCTGGGACTCCCAAGGGCTTCTTGAATCCGAAGCAGCGACTTTCAACCTGTGGGGCGTGACCGCTTTGGGGGTCGAATGACCCTTTCACAGGGATCACCTAAGACCATTGAAAAACACATATTTCTGATGGTTTTAGGAACCGAGACACCACTTCTCTATCCATCTCCAGGTGGGTCTGCCCACATACAAATATGCCCACATACTAGCACCTGGAGTGAAGACCCACGCTATGCCATGCTTCAAGGTAAAATTTCATTTATTTATAATTAGAAATCAATATTTCACAATATATAATTACATATTGTTATGTGATTAATCACTATGCTTTAATGATGTTCAATTTGTAACAATGAAAATACATCATGCATATCAGATATTTACATTACGATTCATAACAGTAGCAAAATTACAGTTATGAAGTAGCAATGGAAATAATTTTCTGGATGAGGGTCACCACAACATGAGGAACCGTATTAAAGAGCCACAGCATTACGAAGGTTGAGAACCCCTGATCTAAAGGAACTCATAGAACCAACTTCCTAGAAAGGAGATTTGCTTAATTTGAGAATAAAGCATTCATGACTATAGTAAGGATAATGAGGTGATTTCCATTCACTATTTAAAGGAATGCCATTTGTGATAGGTAGGATCATTGTGCCAACCTGGCCAATAGGAACATGTGGAATTAATCAGGTCGCAGTGTGATTGGAGGGCAAAAAGATAAATGGCTCGGCAAGACCCGCCCCTCTCTCGCTCTCTTGCTCTCTGGTAATTGGACCAGCATGCAGCTGCTTTAGCTAGTTCTTTGCCTCAACTTGTGAGCTACACTACCTGTGGGACAAACCAACCTGTGGATCGTGTCACTAGAGCTTGAGATTCCTTGGAGACCTGCTTCACGAGACTGCTGGGGTATACATCGCTTGAGCTTGAGGTTGCTGGATCCTGTCTTCCTGCATTGCTTGAGTTCAATATCCCATCCAGGCCTGTTTAGCTAAGCTCCTGAGCGGCTGACAGTTGGTGGCTCGCCTTGCTGTTTGCTGCCTGTGGGCAGATTCTGCCTGCATTGCCCGAGGGAAGAATTTTAGGCCATTGTGATATGGTGAGCTAAAGTTCACCTGAGCTTCACTATTCATAGTCACCAAAACAAACTCAGATACCTGGCATTGAGCACCACCCAGGGTGCCATCCCTAGCCTACCTTTTGCAGCATTGTTTCCACTGCTCAGGACCAGGGTGCCCTAAGCTCCAGTCTGGACCATCTATCATATTGAGCATGTGTCCTACAAAATACTTTCTCCTTTCTCCTTTCTCTGTGCCTCTGGCTCTCCATAACAGCAGTCCTACTTGATCCATTCTAGTTGAAGTCCAAGCCCACCTAAAGTTCTACAAAGAGCTCCATGCGCAAACATGTTTCTTCCTTGAAGTCCTCATGACGCCTCTTTCCTCGAGGTAATCTGCAACATACATCTGTCAAACTGCCGGGGCTTGAACCCCAACTTCACGACTCACTAGCTGAGTGATGGGAAATCTTCTGAAACCTACATCTCCATGGATGCATCCAGAAAGTAAGAATCATCCAAGTATGCACCAGACCCTTTCCTGAGTGCCATGCCTTGAGGGCAACATGCTGCCATGGAGCAGAGAACGAACAGAGAGGATGACGGGGCTGGGCCCAAGCAGAGCTATGCTGACCCCCTTCCCTAAAAGAATGTAATACAGATGACAGCACTGAAGATCATAGCCCGGCAAGCATGGTGGGTCTGTCCAGACCACACAGGTGTGAACTAAGAAGGAAAGAGAGAGAGAGAGAGAGAGAGAGAGAGAAACCTCATCATGGTCCACCAGTCCCCAGACACAACATCCCTGCTCAGAGCAGCCAAAGCACAGAGAGAACCGTAGGGCCAGCCCCATCATGAGATACGACATCTCTCGCTGACCCATAGCATTATGGGGGACACTGTGCAGAAAGTGTGCCTGGTCTTCCCCACACACAACTAGGTGAAGCATGAAAGGAGTACAACAGGGCAGCAAGGAGAGCAAAGTAGCCAAATCCCCAAAGAATCCTGAACATAGACTCCTGACTCCGGGGACAGGGCTTCGCACCTCACCAGACCCGATTAGAAAACATTCATATGGGTCTTCAGACAGACCTAGAACTATCTATCTTTTGATTTTTTTTTTCTTTTGCCCTATGTCTATCTATATAAGATAGACAGGCCAAACACTCCCGAGAAGAAAACAATGGGACCAGCAGTCCTGGAGGGACATGGGAGAGGATGGGGTGGGGAGGTAGTGGGCAGCCAACAAACTCAGGGATGAGGGAACAACAAGAGATCTAAAAGCGATAGCAAGGAGGGTGTAGAATGCCTAGTGGGGGTTGATCAAGTGCAATGTATCCAAGGGGAAATTACTGAAGGCTGAGTGCAGGGTGAGCATGATAGTGGGACAGGAGGAAGGTGAAAGGAAATAGAAGAAAGAAGTAGGAAGCAAAAGCTATTTATAGAGGTATAGCTATAGGCAGTGTATATGTAAATATATTCATTTACAATAAAAGGGATAGAGGCCAATATTTATTGACATATATTTATATGTTAAGTGTTAAGATAGCAGATGGACTTTGGGCCTCTACTCAAGGTCTTCCTAAACACAAGAACACTTTGTTCTAATAACCTAGCACTCTTTGATACTCACCTTCCCAACATGATTGCTGAAGATAAAATTGGGGCATAAGCAAATATGGGAAGAGAATGAATGTTGCCTGGCTATCAAAAGATA
>NW_022103905.1:18556986-18570331 GCF_000313985.2 Echinops telfairi
GTGATGCACCTTTTCTTTACATAAAACTCTTATACATGAGTTGCTGTGGATTTGTTTCTCTAAAGTACCTAGACTAATACATTAGGTCTTACATAGTAGGATATTTTGTCATGATTAATGGGTTAATAAACACATGGAAAGTTCTCTTCTACGCATGATCAGTGTTCAATAAGGGTTCATCATCATCATCATCATCATCATCATCATTTTAAATTCTTTCTGTCATGTTACAAGTTCCTGAAGTGCCAGGGTGGATCTCACTCATATTTTAGTTCCCCTACAGTGCCCTGAGATGTACTCAGCATGTCATTGGTAAAGCTCTCTGGGCCCTGATTTGTCATGACTGCCAATTTCCATGGTGTACATATTCCCAGCATAACCAACTTCACGCTACCGACATGATACCACGGAAAGCAGAGCTGTGAAAGTGAGCACACAATCAGCTCTTGTGCACAGTAAGCACGCGACTGACTCCAGCCCATCAGTGGGTGCACTAGTAAATATTTACGTGATTAAAGCCGAGGTCTGATCACAAGTGGTTTTGTACCACAGCCAGCCAGGAGCAGCATATTGCTGCTGTGTGTAATGTTCACCATGACCTTCATCATCAGTGAAATCATCGGATTTCCCCTGAACCAACATTTTACCTTATCGTCGCTCTGATCTCACTGCTACCAAGGGAAAGGGTGACGAGACCTCGTCTCATGTACATGGTCAGGTTGTCAGAAGAGACCAATTCCTGGAGCAGGACGTCATGCTTGGTAAAGTAGAGGGACCGGCAAAGAGAGGAAGAGCCCCAACGAGATGGACGGCCACAGTGGCTGCAACAATGAGCTCAAGCAGAGGAAGCATTGTGAGGCAGGTGCAGAGCCAGGCCGTGCTTCACCCTGTCAGGCGTAGGGTCGCTGTGAGTCAGAAAGGACTCAATGGTACCTAACTACAACAGCAGCCAGGTGAAAGGGCGGAAATGCTGTTAATGTGCAGCTCTAGCTGAAAACACTGTCACAGGTGAACTGGACACTGTCATTTATGAAATTAGAGGCATGATATTTACTGTTACCAATAAAATGTGTACTGTGTGCTAATAAACCGATAACACTAAGTAACTAATAAATGAATGACTATGAATCACTCAAGGGAAGCAACCACCATGCATGCATTCGAACACTTAACTAATGGCCGATGAATTTAATCAGCTGTCTGAAGGATGCTTTTCTTTTGCATAAACCCATGGTCCGCCATGACAACTCCCTCTCAAATCCTAGTCCGGCTGCGCTTCAGGCTCCCTGCCAGGGCAGGCTGCCCTTGTCCACTTCACCCACTTTAGGCATAAGGTAGTCCCAGTCTATCCCTCCCTGGGTCTCCTCACTGCCTGCTTCCTGATGATATTCAGAGAACTCTGCCTCTAACACACTCTCCAGCCGTGTAAAATTTGTCTGCGAAAGGATTGAATTTTGTTTCAGCCTCAAAGTCAGCCTCGGCTTTTGACTGCCACTCGGAGAGGAGGCACTAGGCTTTTTCTCAGCGCCCTTTGGAAGCATCGATCCTTCTTCTGCACTCATCTGTCTCGCAGCCTCTACCTCACTCACCTGCCATCGGTTTATGAGTGACTGAGTGAGTAGGTGACACACTGGTTGTGCAGGTGTGTGTGCCCTCGTTCAGAATGCTTCCTTTGGCATGAGTTGCCTTTCTAACAACGAGTTCCTCTCCATCAATGCCTCACGGACTGCACTCTTCCCTTCCTCTAGGAACAAGTCCACAAACCTGGGGAAAAATGAGTTGTGCTAGGTCCACTCACCCTCTGCCTCTCAGTCCTACCTACAAACTGTCCACACCTCTGCCAGAGCGCCTTTCCTTTAGAGAAGACACATCAAGCAGTCATCCAAGATGGCAAAGGCAAAATAGACACCTTCCCCCCCCCAAAAAAAATACTCTCCAACTTCAAGGTATAAAACACGTTCATGTAGCTGGGGTTCAAGTCAGAGGTACCCAATGGCAACGATATATATATCATCTTTCAATGGGTTTATTGTTTTAATATTTATTAGCAAGTCTTTCTACAAATTACTTAATCTTATCAAAGGATTATCTACCCTGGCGCTTTACTTAATAGAAATAAATCCATTATCTAATTCACATGAGGAGACAAATGAATTCCTCTTCCTTCAGATAATTCCAGCCCAGGATTGCTCATTCCTAACATACATCAGTTCAGATGCTTTCACGATTTTGTATTATTTTCAGCCATCACTAAAAGCATTTTTTCCCCACATGATGAACTCTAAAGGTTGTACCAAAGTAGGAAGTATAACGTTTATGTTTAAGAAAACAAAACAATGGTAAAGACAAAATTAGGGACAGAAGAGAGTATTGGTTTTTAAATCCGTACGTGTTAAGAAGGAGCCCAGGGGACACCTTGGGTTATGCACTGGGCTGCAAACAGAAAGGCAGGGGTTCTAACTCTCCAGCACCGAAGGGCTTTTTGTGTCAAGATGTCCAGCCTTGGCAAGCCCACGGGGCTAGTTCAGTTCTGTCTCATAGCATCACTGTGAGTGGGCTTGGGAGTAAGTGAGGAATCCTGAAATCAAGTCTTAACTAACTTCACACTACCTCTCCCACACACCATGGCGGCTGTCCTAAGAGCCCGTCTCCCCTGAGCGCTTTCTACATCCTCAACTTTCAATGGGAGCAGTTCGCTTAGTCTATACGCCAAGCCTCCTCAGAAGGGTGCACACGGTCTTCAGCCTTGGCCTAGAAATGAGACTGTGGAAATGAAGATGGAAGGTCTGCTGGAGGGCACACAGCCCCAGGGCAGAGCTGGGACCCAACACCCACTTCTTGTCACTGGCCACTGTGCAACACTGCCTCCTAGGGCAAGACAATATCCCAGGTCATCACTCCCACTTCTCAACACTCATTTATTTTTATTCCAATGGGTGTCCTAAATAAAAAAGGTGCAGCACTTAAGTGTTTATTTTGAAGTGAACGCAAATTTGGATCCTGCAGTTGCACGGGTACTCTATCATTAGGTCTTATGTTTTCATCCCCAATGGCTCAAATTCAATCCTCCAACATAAAATGAGCTTTTTCATCAGTCATGGCCAAATGGGCCTCGAGTGGATGAAAGTTATAACTGTTGATTGTGGGGTTGCTCCTCCAAATCGCGAAGTTCCGACCATTTCGAATGGCAAACTGGCACTTAACAGTCAACAGCTGAGAATCTGACTTGATTTTATTTTGGAGTAAAATCCTTTCCAAGCGAAAGTATTATTCTATAATTCCTCACATTACCTAGAAGTGTCATCAAATGGAAAATAACGATATTTTTCACACCCTTAAGTAATTCGGCAACGTTGGGGATGATCCTTCTAATGGGGAAGGCTCAGGAAGCAAGTCGCTCACTTTCAGTCGGAGCATTAACTTTCGTTAGACCCAGAGGTCATCAGGTGTCATGAAATAGGTAATTTCCTAAAAGAGTCCTAAGAGGCAACAAGAGTTAGCGTGTTTAACATAATTCTCCACCGCATGCCATGCCAATTCTGAAAGTATAGCCACAAAGAGCTGTGCAAGCATGAATTCAGCCAATCAAGAATGTTTACCAAATATGAATGTACTATACATACGACACCTATGGTGAGGCATTGCTGTTCTGCAAGGTCAGCAGTTCAAACCCACCAGCCACCCCTCCGGAGACAGCTGGGCCTTCCTGCTCCTGTAAAGAGTTGCAGTCTCAGAACCTCACAGGGCCCATTCTACCCTGTCCTGGAGGGTGGCTGGGAGTCGGGCATCGACTCAGTGGCCATGAGTTTGTTTGTAAATACACACACACACAGCACATGGGTACCACTGAAAGAGGACTATATTCCATCAAAGAAGAGGAAGCATCCAGGTCGGCTGGTTGACTGACAGCCTTACTTTCAAAGCAATTTGAAACAACTAATTGGTTTACCATGAAGTCCCATTTCTAAAATTAGTCATTGGGAACTGAAAAAATAAAACATCAAAAGAGAAAAGCTTTGTCTTCCCAATGGCCAGTTGGCACTTCGATGCAGAGAAAATGACTGGATGACTGAGCGCTGCCACCTTAGTCATCTCGTCTCTGTAACATGAGCACCTAGTTTTGACCCAGAGATGTGCTCCAGCAAACGGCGGGTGGCACCGATAACACGTTTGAAGGGACTGATGAGGAATCCCAAGGCCAAATTTTTAAAAAAAATCAGACTCACTGCCACTGAGTCAATTCTGTCCCCTTCTGGCACGCATGAGTTTGTCTGAACCGAGCAGGTCTCAAACGTCAAGGAACTCAATTTGATATGAAGGATGTGGACGTAGAGCCTCATCGAACTCACTGCCTCCGAGTCACCCCGATGGGACAAGGCAGAACTGCCTCGGCGAGTTTCCAAGACCGTAATGGTTATGGGAGTAAAAAGACCCATCTTCCTCCTTCAGAGCAGCTGGTAGTTTCAAACTGCTGACCTTGCAGATTGCAGCCCAACCAGTAAACACCACAGCCCCAGAACTCACTGCAGCCCCATACACATACGAGGGTTTTATTTTTCTAAGAATCCAAAGGAGCCTCTTTTTTTTTTAAATCACTCATTGAGCATCACATCCTTTTTCCTTTCCGTTCCTCATTCAACAACTATCGATTGAACACCTGCTATCTATCTGGCACCGAGCAACGTGTTCGACATGGAATGTCTCTATTCTGTGACTTAAGCTGTGTCTTGTCCACCCTTTTCCCCCCAGCACCTAGTACAACACCTAGAGCCTAGCAGGGGGCCTCATCCATGGAAGTGATCATCTCAACACCATCAGGGTCCTCCCTCTCGCTATTGGTAGGTAGGTTCCCAGCTCCGTGTGTATGGAGGCAAACCAAACCACAGCACACGCACTGCCCTGGAGTCTATGCTGACGCACAGCGACCCTCGAGGGCAGGGTCCAATGGCCCCTGTGGATTTCCAAGACTGGGACTACTTACAGTAATAGAAAACCTTGTCTTTCTCCCTCAGAGTGGGGTGGGGTGGGGGTGGGGGTGGAGGTGTCAACTGCTAGCCTTGGGGAGCACAGCCCATCTTGTAAACACTCTGCCACCAGGGCTCCTCATATGGACCCAAAGGGGGTCTTCCAAAGCTTGACTAATCGGCTGCTGTTATTTAATGGAGTGGTATTTAGCGATAATAACCATAGGTTTCTTAGCTTTGAGAAAAAGATTATAGACTCAAGGATAATTCTCTTAAGAAAAGAAATAAAGACAGCTGAAGAGATTTGGTCGACAGTAAATCAAATATTAGTCACCACTGTAATGTGGCTTCCAGGAAAGTCATGGTGACTCGGATCTCATTAGCAGTTATTGCACTCTGCAGGAATCAGAAGCCACCCACACCCACCCATGCCTGTGCCCCATATGCCTACTGCTTCCGCTTCTAGGATCTATGCCTACAAAAACAAGTCACAACTTTTTTTGAGGCAAGTCACCTTGAAGAATCTCAAGCCCTGTTATGTGCAGAACAATTCAAGTTCATGAGAATATTTAGCTTAAAAAATTTAGAGGAGGACTAAAGTTCAAGGACCGAGAATAGTTGTTTTTAAGAATGCCAAGAACTTCTATCTAGAAGAGGCTGATTGTGTTACATAACAGCAAAGGAGCACAAGACCACCACCAACAACAACAACCATAAACACAGCTACCATTTCTCGTGCTTCCTGCGCTCCACCGGACATCACGCGCAGTGAGTACTCACTATGGCAATTACTGATCAGAGCCATCCTAGAATGAATGTCAGTGGACAGGCAACAGCTTAAAGCCTGGGCACAGAAGAATACCCAAACAATGAGAGGCGGAACTGGACGGTGTGTGTATCTTGTCCCTGGAGGTGATCCATATGGACCAGGATGGACTAGGTGAGGGAATGCTTTAAGAAGACAATTCCAGGATCCGATGTATAGTTGAGTCAGATCAGACTTCAAGGAAGGCCCCTTCTAAACCTGGCTGAAATGAGAGACACAAATCATTTGGCAAGCACAAGCGAAGAGGAGCTGGCAGACGCTTTGGACCGAATGCACAGAGTCGACCGGATTGCAACGTGGAAGGGGCCTCAGAAAGGCTTTCAAGGACAGTGAGAGACCTTGAAGAAATCACGGCAGCCTGGGAAACAGGACCAACGGTCATTTCCGTGTGTGGATTCCTTTCTGGTCTTTGGGATGGCTACAAGAATCCAAGAAATGCGTCTTTGGGGCACATCCATCCTCCAGGTCTCGTGAGGGAAAGTTCGTGTGAGGGTGCTAGCTTCTCAGGATCCTTTGAAGACGTCTGGTTTTGACTGTTTGCTTCTTCCCAGTTAACTTGCTCACGGAGACGTCACGTGTGTCAGAGTAGAACTGTGCTGGGTTTTCGCAGGCACTTCTGGGCCAAACGTAATCCCACGACCCCACCACCACCACCACCACCTTCCACCGGTTCCCCCAGGTCATTCAGACAGCAGCCAAGCAGATTAGGAGTTTGCACCACCCAGGAATAAAGACCAGCTACCTCTGGAGTCCCAGTGTCCAACAGAAGGGAAGCCTTCAGCTCTCCATCGCTTCCCACTGAGCACTCAAAATGCGTGTGTGGCACATGACCCCAGCTGCTATGCCAGGCAGCGGCGGGCTTTACGCTGCTGCAACTTGAACCGGACGGACGAACCCCCCACCTGGGAAAAAAGCTTTCGAAGACGAAACAGATGCGAACTCTGAGTAGTAGGAGCATTTGTAATCCCAAGATAGAACCTGCGGTTGGCAAATTTTAGAAGAAAAAAAATCAACGCGCTCCAAGGCGCTTGCTGTGGGTCTTTCTGCTCCTTGTGCTGCTCTGAGCCTAAAGGAGCAACGGGCCTGTTCTCTAAGATGTATTTCCTGCAGGAAAGAGCGAGGAGAAGGAGGAGAGGGAAGGGGGGAGAGGCTGGGGGGAGTGAAGAGAGAAGTTAGGCAAGGAAGGAAAGGGCCTGGGAAAGGAAGTGGAGACAGGAGAAGGCAAAGAGGCAAGAAGGATGTGTTCCGACAAAGGGTGTGGGCCTGTGTGCTCCTGTAAACAATAAAGGGCGCTGGGCGAATTAGCTCTGAAAACTGATCACGTGGGCGCCAGTTCTGCATGAAGCAGCACAGGAGATAAGCCATGGACGCCAAACATTGCTTCCCGACCTTTCCTCGGACACTCGGAGACAACACGCAGAGAGGCAGAGGAGTGAGGTGTTTATGAAAAGCCATTTAGAAAACTTGGCCCAAACGACTTCTCCAGCCCATCCGCTCCCACCTCTTCCCTGGGGACGTGCACTGTGCAGTAGCTCTGTCCCAGGCGGACAGAACACGGCCCCCAGAAGTGCTCACTCCATCTTTGAGCCGCAGGAATCCAACACCGGCCGGAATCCTCCGAAAGCCGTTTTTCCCAACCCCTTGCATACAGCAGGTATTTCCCTCAACTCAGGCACCCACAATCTGTTCTACTTTGATGGGCTCTCCTAAATAATGGTTTCATCATTAAACATCTGGCTTCTTGCTAGCAGATTAGGCCTCCAATGAGGAAAGTGTGTTTATAATTCTAATTTGAAACACAGCACATTAATATGCTGATTCTCGTAATGTTTGCCTTAACCTGTTTGGAGAAATTATGACTACAAATATCTTGTACACAACACCTCTAACTACCCGCTTGTACAAACAACAGAAGAGCGGAGCCGCCTCATCCAGACGATTGGAACCACTTCAGAGGCAATCATGATTAGTGCATTGGCTGGAAGCCATCTTTTACACATAAACTCAGCATCTGTCTCAGGGATCCTGTCCCCGGCTAACAGACCCACTGCCACGGTTACTAATAAGCACATTCAAGAGAGCCAGATGGCCTGCCCGGAAGAGCCCTGTCTTTTCCTGAGCAAGGCACACTGGAGGGAGGGAGCCCGCGCGGGGCTGCAAGGCAGATTTCCTCAGGCTCCTGGCTCCTGCGATGCTGTGTGCAAACAGGCACACTAAAAAAGCATGCAAATGAGGGTGCTATTCATTATTTAGGGCTGGCACCTTGCCATCCCCTCCTCCTCCTCCAGGCGACGCTTGCCAGGGGGACCGAGGAGAGCGTCACATGCACCCAGCCCCCGCCAGGAGTCCAGGCGGGGAGAAGCAAGTTTCTTGAGTGCCGCAAAGATCCTGCAGGCTCAGCACTTCTGGCCGGCAGAAAAGCTGAGCTGTTCACGTCCTTCGCAACAAAGCACCAGCGTTCTTCAACTTCCAGGTTGGCACCAAGGTGTTTACTTACCACACAACCGACAAAAGCAGACTGGCTGCTTTGCTCCCATTTGTAGCCCGGGTCCTTTTGCCTCCTGCCTGGGTCCCAGCCCTGAAAGGAAGAGGGGAAAGAAAACAGGAGGGAAATGGGAAAGAGGGATAGGGGGTGGGGTTTGGGTGCAAATGGAAAGGTTGATAGTTCGGACCCACCTACTGGTGCCAACTGGGAGAAAGAGAGCCGAGGTGTTCCTGTGAAGATTTACAGTCTCAGAGACCCTTAAGCAGCAGTTCAACCTTGTCCCATGGGGCTGCGCTGAGCTGGACATGGTGGCGTGGGTTTGGTTCGGTTTGTGCAGAGTGCCGCGGAAGAAAGGCCTGGTGGTATGCCTCCAAGAAAACTGTATGGAGCTCACGTCTACTCATCATTATTCACTGACAGCAACAGGTTAGGTGTTTGGGGTTATATAGCAGAGAGAACCAAGTTCTAGGCTAAACTGGCTGGAAGTGGCACCAAAAGAGCCATTCATTGCTTGTGTGTCCGTCTTTATGTGGTACCGTTTAAGTGTTTCACAAGTTTATATCATCTCCGCTGAGCTGACTTCAAGCTACGTAAAGGCACCAAGCTCAAAAACCCAAACTCACCGCCGCTGAGTCCATATGACTCATAATGACCCCATAGGACAGGGTAGAACTGCCCCCTGTGAATTTCTGAAACCCTAACTGTTTACAGGAGTCGAGAGCCCTGTCTTTCTCCTGAGGAGCGGTTGCGGTTTCGAACTGCTGACCTTGAAGCCAGCAATCCACCTTGTAGCCATTATGTCACATAAGGACACAGGCCATACACTATGCCTTTTCCTAACTCTCGAAAAGGTCTAATGCAGTGTCCACAAGACCATCACTAAATGCTCAATATTTGTACCTGTTTACGGAAAGTCTCCTGCAAGTAAGAAGTGCTTGGCTTGGCATTTTGGATGGAGTTGTTCTGAGACAGCAGGAGGAGCAGAAATCAAGCCTCTGGACGCTGGGCTGACACACAGAGGCTCTGCAAATCCACTGGCAGAGCACATGATTTCTCTTTGACTGCGTCTGAGAGGCTTCTCATGTCAGCAATATAGTTCGAATTGTTAAATAGTTCACAGATGCAGGGGTCAGGTATCAGGCATCATCAGAACAAAAAATTATATCATAGTGAATGATGGGGGAAGTGCAGAGTGGAGACCCAAAGCCCATCTGTAGGCTACTGGACATCCCCTTACAGAAGGGTCTCGGGGAGGAGATGAGCCAGTCAGGGTGCAATGTAGCAACGATGAAACATACAACTTTCCTCTAGTTCCTAAATGCTTCCTCCTACCCCACGATCATGATCCCAATTCTACCTTACAAGTCTGGCTAGACCAGAGGATGTGCACTGGTACAGATAGGAACTGGAAATCCAGGGAATCCAGGGCGGATGATCCCTTCAGGACCAGTGGTGTGAGTGGCGATACTGGGAGGGTGGAGGGAGGGTGGGTTGGAAAGGGGTAACCAATTACAAGGATCTATATGTGACCTCCTCCCTCGGGGACGGACAACAGAGAAGTGGGTGAAGGGAGACATCGGACAGGGTAAGTTATGACAAAATAATAACTTACAAATTGTCAAGGGCTCATGAGGGAGAGGGGAGCAGGGAGGGAGGGGGAAAATCAGGACCTAATGCCGGGGGCTTAGGTGGAGAGCAAATGTTTTGAGATTGATGAGGGCAATGAATGTACAAATGTGCTTTACACAATTGATGTATGTATGGATTGCGATAAGAGTTGTACGAGCCCCTAGTAAAACAATTTAAAAAAAAATTCACAGGTGCATTTGCTTTCTTGAATGAGGACCAAAAAGTTTCTTGCCTAATGAGTCAAGAAATAGGCAAGGTCGCTTAGTGGGTTACGTGTTAAGCTGTTAACTGCAAGATCAGTCGTTCAAACCCACCAGCCACTCTGAGAGAGCCAAAGGAAGCTCCCATAAAGAGTTAAGTCTCAGAAATCACCAGAGTGCTGCCCGACAGGTTCTCAAGGAGTCGTGGGATAGAGTCATTGGCCATGGGTTGGTTTTGTGGGGGTTTGGTTAATAGTTAAAACATGCTGGCTTCTGTTATTCATCTGCACTCTGATGACGCGTGGGAAAAACCCAACTCTATTTTGTTTGAAAAACAGAGGTGAGAGGACCCGTGGACTCCTGAAGTCAAACCATAAAAATGCCAGGAACAGAGCGAGACTCGGGGTCAGCTGTCGCCAACAACTCCCAGCTCTTTCTCGCTTTTGGCATGTTGCTTCGCTTTCTCTGAACAAGTGACCCCGTCCACGAGAAATAGGGCAGCATGCAGCCTAGGCATATACCCCTGCAGCCACATGGACAAGGGTGGAAAGGGGGCAATTGCTCTTGTCCAGCAGTTCCTATGCAAAACCAGAACGATCTTGCTTAGACTACTGGGTCGTGTGCCTGTTCCTGGGGCAGTCATGTGATCAGAAACAGTGGTTGGCCCAGACTCATTCATGTGTTCACTTTGAGTCTCTGGAAAGAACCCTCGCACATTGAGGAGTGAGATGTCCAATTATGGCTCTTCTACCCAAGTCTCTGTAACTCCCACCAAATGATTGGGTGGGACTATGCAAATAGGCTGCGTGTAACACTGAGAGAGGGGATTGGTCAGTTTCCATCACCACCCCTCTAGCTGTACGGATGAGTTGTCTTTGAAGCAGGAGTAGAGAGAAAGAGCGCAGGACCATCTGATGAGCAGGCTCCAGATTGCTGTCCGATGGGAACGAGGCCAAGACCAGAGGCACCCGAGACTGTGGCACAGAGACTCAGACGATGGGGTACCTGCTCCTCATGTGGCCTCAGACCATGCGACTGTGAGACAGAGTGATAGACAGGCTGGCTTCCTGACCTGCAGAGGCAGAAGCCAAGAGACCACGTGGCTGAGAAGCTAAGGACCAGAGAGAGACTTGGTTACTGACTGAGGAGAGGAGTGTTTATGGACCAAGGGCCAAGTATACCCTTACTGTTTACTGGTTTTGACTTGTGGCAACCTGTTCACTTCCCTAGGAAACCCCCATAATTGTGAGTATTGTCTGTGAGTTCTGTGTGGCCATTGTAGGGAATGATCCAACCCAGCATAGAAGTAGAGTGTGGTGGGTGGAACGGGTGACATCCGAGCAGGTGAAGAAGGATGGAGCATGGAGACATGTCTGAGTCACGCTCTGGGCTACAGGGATGCAGAAGAGATCGGATATGCCCTTTAGTGCACGCATCTGCAGTGCTGATTAAAACAGAACTCAAGCTATTTCCCGAGGGGGCCGCTACCAGAGGAAGGCAGGATAAAGGCTGGACATACTGACCCTATCTCCTAAAAAAGCTATGGAAGGTCATAGTATGTCTGATCAGATCAGCTGTTAGTAACAACAATGTTTACGTCTACACACTTGATAAAGTGAAGAGAACTTTTTCACCTGAAAGTCCTTGAAAAGACATTTTTCCTCAAACAGCTTCCAGAAGTCTTGAACAAGTTGGCCATCAGCGAGTTGCCTCTGATTTCTAGCATTTTGTAGTTTTTTCCATCTGTTGATATCTTCATGGGAATTGCATGTGCAAAGGGTCCAAAGGGGCAAAGGACGGATTCTACCAAGGATATGGGAAGCGACAGTTCACCCACAGTCTCCCTTACACTCCAATAAAGCAGCCATGTCTGACTGTGTAGCTGTTTTATTTTGGTACTACTGCGGAGGCTGGAACAACATAGGCTTGAACTACAAGGGTCCACTTATATGTGGATTAAAAAAAATAACATGTGACGCTAATCGTCTTGGTAAGCAGTTCATCTCTCCAGTAAATAGTGTGTCCCAGTAAAGAGAGCGCTCCTGAGGTCTCCTAGTGCTTCCTGTCTCCACCGCAAACCTGGACTGACAGCACCAGGTCCTCACACAGCACCACTAGTGATGCTGCAAGTGCTCCCAAGAAACCGAGCACGTCACAACGTGACAAGGAGGAGTCAAATGCCTTGCTCTGTCCTGGAGCTGCCATTTCAAGATAAAAGCACTCGGTGTGAGGACTATGGTTAAAAAGTCAGGGATGGTGGCTCTTTGAATTGGTAAATATTCATGATGTGTGAAAAAAAATTTGCTTGAATCCATACTGTGGGACCTCAACCACCCAAAATTGTACACACAGTTGTTGATGTACACACATGGGACGCAGAAAGACATGTCAACTGTTACTATGCTTTTCAATTTTATTTTATTTTTGTGTGTGGAGGGGGACAGCTTTTATTTTGGTAATCATATTTTTTAATGGATTAACTGATCAGGGGTTCTAATGGTAAAGAATATGTATTCCTTAAGAATCAAAGCCTGAATAGGCAACATTGCATTTGCAAAATTAAGTAGCTGCATGTTTACAAAGCTAGAGAGCATGTAAGGAGCTCATGACATGGCAGTGAGTCTAAGTATTTATTTCACTTCATTCTTCAGTGCATTTTCGTTTGTCTCCCAACTGCGACTTTGCAGCATGTTTGGCAACCCTGTACCGAGTGTGTGCCTACGAAAGACCCCCAGCAACAAGAAGCCCTCTCTTTCTGATCCAACAGCTGTTTTTCACAGTACCAAGCTGATTCAAAGCTGCATGGTTCTGGAGGCTGCCAGCCTGCTCTTTCCCGTGGGTTTTGATCGTCCGATGACTAGTAAGTGCCAGGTGACCTGGCTCGGGAATGTTGTCCCTCTTCGGTCTTAGGAACACAGGGCTGTTTTTGATTCTGCACCCCGCTAAAGGTCTGAGCCCCATCAATGGCTCTACGACAGCCAGATCTCTGCAGTCTCTCCAGAAGTTCTTGAAGCGCATACTATTGCAGCACCAGGGACCTGCCCATCAACTGCCTCATCACCAAGGCCGCCACCACTGGCAAGCCGCAGAAACCTAGCCCCTCGCCAGCATCTCACAGGTGCCAGCAAATCGTGCCAGGCAATGGCCATTCTTCAACTTTCTGTAATGCACCAAAAAGCTTGTGGAGGGGGGGAGAGGAGAGAACAGATTTTTAAAACTTTCATGGAGTCCCCATTGCCTG
>NW_022103905.1:18572434-18592294 GCF_000313985.2 Echinops telfairi
CATAGTAAACCCGTAGGGCAGAGTATAGCTGCCCCATAGGGTTTAGCTGTAGATTTCAACAGAATCACACTGCCCTCTCTTTGTGCCACAGAGCAACTGAGGTGTTCAGCTCCCAGATCTTTTAGTTCGCAGTCAAGCACTTAACCACTTGCACCACTAGGGTTCTTATAGATTGAATAGTAGTGTCCCCCTCTCCCCCCCACCAAGATACGTCAATCTCCTGATTTAGTTCCAATGGATACGGTCTTATTTGGAAATTGGGTCTTTGCGGATGTTAGTGATTTCAGGATCTCAAGATGATCTCCTCCTGGATTTAGAATGGATCCTGCATCCAATGGCACGTGTCTTTATCGGAGAAAGAGAGGGGACGACACATAGACACACGGAGAAGACCACGGTAAAGGTGAAGAGGAGACGCTCGGCCCCAGGTGAAGACGTACCTGGAGGGTCCAGACGCTAGAAGGAAGTACGCTCCCTCCCAGACTTCAGCACCGCCGGCACTTCCCGTTTAGACTTGTAGCTTCCACAACAGCGAGAATAGGCTCTTGTTGCCAAAGCCACCCAGGGTGGTAATTTGTTACGACAATCCAAAAAAATCTAATACAGACCCGATGTTAGGAAGCTCTTGTTTGGACCCAGAAGAGTATAAGGAATGCATAGCCCACTAACAAAGAAGAGCACTTTTCTACAACTTACATAATGATTTTCTAGAAACTTTAGGCCTAGTCCTAGGCTACTTCTATAATGAAATTGTTCCTCAATATTAATGCTAGGAGCGGGTATGGACCTAAAAGCTAATAATGAGATATTTCTCCAAGTCTGAACGTCCCAAATAAAAAAATAATAAAAAAGGAAATTGTGAGAGCCATCATTGTCGAGGAAAACAGAAGGGGTGTCCATCCACAGAGCTTGTCGATGGATGAGCCTCACCTTGGTCCACTCCTCAGATCTCTCAACTGCTCAACATGGGAGGTAAGAAAAGCCCTTTCATCAAATCCTTGGGGGGTCGGGGGTTAATTGATAATGACTTATCCTGGAATAAGAAAACTTTGGGTGTCCGAATCCCTTGTGACTGATTTCTGTTCTTAGAGTTATCAAAGTTTTATTTCATGCCTCTATTTTAAAAAGAACCATTTCTGAGAAAGGATATACTTGTGTTGCCTCTGAGCCTGTTCCCTAAAATATTGACTAATTACTGTGATAGTTTTATGTAATATCCTTTTATTCCCTTCCCCGATAAGTTCAGGCTTGGGTACCCGAGATTCTGGTTCATAGCACCCCCATGTGACACAGCAGAACTGTGTCGTAGGGCTTACTTCCTGGGTGTAATTTTTACAGAAGCATATCATCAAGTACTTCTCTGGTGGGGCAACAAGGTTCATTCAAATCACCAACCTATTAACTGCCAACCCCTTAAACACTGCACTACCGGAAGTCCTTGGGCTTGACTTAGTGACATGGTTTTTATGAGTAGAGTGCTCAAACAAAACACAAAAGACCACACACACACACACACACACAATCCCACTGCCATCAAATCAATTCTGTATCATCATGACCCTGGAGGACTGAGTAGAATTGTTCCATCAGGTTTCAGAAGCTATGGGTGGTCATGGAGGCAGCCTGCCATCACGTTCACAGTCAGAGCAGCTGGTGAGTTTGAACTGCTGATCTTTTGGTTCGCAGCCCAATACTGAACCCTCTGTGAGAGTAGGGCTCCTTAATAGAATACAGTAGGGAAACGTCATCCCTCTGCCGTGGCTAACCCTGGTGCACCCCTTGAACCAAGTGATGAACATAGTATCTCTAGTGGTCAGTCATGTGGACATGAAGTACCCTCCCATGCTATAATGAGAAGGACATGCACTTCTGTGACATTCTCCCTCCAGACCCACAATTCGAGTGTCATCACGAGAAACAGCAGTCAAACCCAAATCGAGGGCCATCCTACCAAATAACTAAACTGTACTTTTCAAAAGCGTCGAGATCATGAAAACAAGGAAAGTCTGAGTAATGGCCATGGATTTCACCACCAATTACGGCTAGGAAAGAAAGAGAAAAGTGAACGAACAGCAGGAAAGAGGTGGAATGAATGATGGTCCGTTGCGGGCATTGCAATGATGAGCCAAATCAAATCAGAAAGTGTATTAATTGCTAACTATAAAGCTATACTCTGCGCTGTAAACCTTCTCCTAAATCACAATCAATATTTTTCCTTTAAAGAATCATTTAAACAAGGCTTCAATAAAAGACCAACTAACTGACCAGCGGTCACTGAGTCTACTGATTTGATCAAAATGGTTCCAAATGGCTGATTGTTGAGAAGTAGGTGGCCTTTCTGCTGAAATGCAACTGGGTGGACAAGAGTCGGTGCCTTAGTTATCTAGTGCTGCTATAACAGAAATACCCCGAGTGAGTAACTAATCAATTCAATTAAAATGTAGAATAGATCAAGGAACAATACTAAGACTAGGTTTTTTACTTCGGTCAGCTTTGAGGGAAAATCCTTGCCTCTTTTCAACATTTGTGTATCTATTATTCCTTGGAGATTTCCCCATCTCTTGGCATGAATCTTCCCTGGGGTCTAGGGGGTTCTCAGCACAGGAGCCCCGAATCCAAAAGACTTGCTCCACTCAAAGATCTTTCTTGGTGGTAATGAGATCCTTCCTTGTCATCTGAATTCTTTCTTTCTTTAACCTCTTGTAAGATAAAGATGATGTAGGGCGCCTCCTCTTATCTTGGACCAGAGCTGTGACCTGAGTAGGCTGTCGCATCCCACCACAAACCCCTTGGAACTGATTGGCTGGTCTCCACGGATCACATCATGAGGGATGGTTACATCACTGTATAACTGCCAAATTACTGAGAATCATAGCCAAGTCAAGTTGATAGGTATTTGTGGTTCTGCGTTCATTCTGTGGGTACACTGTAAGCAGCTATGTTTGGATAATCTTTTTCTCAGGCTCTAGAATAGCAAGATAAAAATAAAACACAATTCCAGGTGAAATTCCTTTGACAAACATTTAGAATTGCCAGATAAAGGTAAACATGCTTCTGTCATTCTTGATCGCCCTGATAGAGTTATCTCCTGGGTCATCGAGAAGCCCATGGAAGCAGGTTGTCAGTCAGTGAGGTACTGTCCCCAGTGTATGCAGGACAGGACACAAGTCTTATTAGTATCATGAGACAACGGGGCGGCTTTCCTTTGGTACCAACAGTGTAGATTTTCCCATGGGGGTGTCAAGTCACATAGACCAAATGATGGCCTTTATTTCGTGTGTATTTAATGAATGAAAACATTTGGGCCGCTTGACACAATGGATGCATGTATGGATTGTGATAAAGGTGTATGAGCCCCCAATAAATAATTTAAAGAAAAATTTTGAGCTACTTTATAGGCACTTACAGCAAATAAGTCTGTCAGTTAGGCTTTGCTGGGCAATATTAAGTTAGAGTTTTCAACGCAGCCATCATCAGTTCAGTCCCAGTTCTACCTCCTAAAAAAAATTGCTCTGAAAATCTCAAGAATCTCATCCATATCATAAGGATGTTGAATGTTTCCCCAAACCTATGTCTAGCTTCATGTCCTTTCTTTCGGTTCCTTTTAATACTTTGCCGTATGACCACAGTTGAAGGATTGGAAGAGGATACCAAGATCTGGATAACTAGACTCTGCCTTCCTTTAAACGCTGAGAACCAACAGAGGAATCAGAAGAGCTGAGAAGCGTATCCGAGTGTCAGGGTTTGTCTGAGCCCCCACAGTCAGAGATTCGGTTCACTCAAACGGCCCGGCAGCCTGCTCCAACACAGCAGTCGCCTCCCCTCCGCTGCTCTGTTGGTGTGGAATCCTGAAAGCCCCCTGGTGCAGGGACACCACAGGAAGACCTAGTGTTCCAGGACCCTTTCCCTTGCCCCAGGAGGAGAGTGGTGACCCAAATAAATTTTACCCACTACCTAAAGGCTCTAGTTCCTGGGGCCAGCCTTAGAAACCATAATTGTATTATCAAAGCCCTTTCTTTAATTTATGACCTTGAATCACCCCAGCAAACTTCTGCTACTACATTATTCTCATTTCAGAGACCAGGAAGTAAGCTCAGGCATAGTTCTATCAGAAACCTGGCCACGATCACACCTTGAGAGAGAGAAGCAATTGTCAGACCCACTGACCTAACCATTCATGTAGCAATAGTGTCATTGTAGGTATCCAGCTGTATGCCCTCCACAGGGCTCCTGCTACAGAAACACAGTCCCCGAGTCCAGTCTCACTCCTGGCAAACCACTAGGACAGACTAAAACTGCCCCTGTTGCTTTTTAAGACTGTAACTGTTTGCAACAGTAGAGAGCCCTGTTTGTCTCTTTCAGAATGACTGGTGGTTTCAAACTGCTAACCTTGAGGCTATCAGCCCAATGGACAATCACTGCACTGCCAGGGTTCCTTAGCTACAGAAAGTACACTCAGAAATTAGAGGGGAAAGCAGAAGAGGATTCTAGAATCTTTTTCAGGGCTCAATCATATTGGTCAATCGAATAAATAAACTTCTCAAAGAAGCTTTCTTCAGTGTTGGGTAATAGAAAGAATGGTCTGAAGAGGATTTAGAGACATAAAGTCCTCTGAGCGGCCAATGTGCCCATTGGAAAAGAAAAGGAAAGCATGCACGCACACATGTGTAAATGCACTTGAACTTCAGAAAAGTAATCCAAATCAAGTCAAGTCACAGCCGAGTCTATGTCAACCCAGGAACGGATTCATGCTGGCTCAACATCCTGCTGAGAATTTGCCTTTCCAGAGTCTGCATTGTTCACCATTCTCATCTGATTGTTACAGAGAGCCTTAGTCGTTCTTGAATATACGTAAGATCTTGATACCACATAGATTCTGAATCAATATATCTGCAGTGGAAATTAAACGTCTCAGCAGGGGTCCTTCTGCAATGAACCTGCTCAAAGCCCTGGAATTGAATGTCTACCTCACACAGCACCTCCAGCGCCCTCTACCGGGCTTCCCCATTCCCAAATGAATGCCTACGTCAGATTCTTAAAGAACGGTCTCATGGGCAACAGCATCAGAATTTCCATCCCAGAATCAATTCTAAAGTTTCAGTGTTCAATCCTAGCACCAGCAACCCCCCCCCCACCAATGTACTGTTATGGAATCCCTGCTGACTCCTGGTGGTGGTGGTGTAGGGCTCCAGTGAATCTGCTCCTGTTCATCGCTTCCCTCTGTCCCAAAGATGAAAATCCTGCCTGATCCCACTGCCCCTTCGCAATTGTTTTTATGATTGATCCCATCGTTCCATCCACGGTGTCAATCCATCCTGTGGAGGGTCTTCCTCTTTTTGGCTGACCCTTTTTTTTTTTTTCAAGAGCTTAATAAATGTTTATCCCATTCCCCACCTGCCCCCTTGGGAACACATGGAGAAACCTGGGAAGGCTCCTTGGTGAAGAAAGGATCTGGCTGGGTCTTGAAGGAAGATGGGACTCAGGTGGAGCTGGTGAAAAAGGTTCACCCCTAGGAGGGCATAGTGTGAGCAAAGGCACAAAGGTAGAAAGGGCAGGAACCAATGGAGAACATGCGGTGAGTGTGTGTGTGTGTGTGTGTGTGTGTGTGTGTGTGTGTGTGTGTGTGTTGGCCTGGTGGGAGATAAAGACCAAACGCTGAAAGCATCCCAGTTCTCTTTTGGCGGTTAAGAGCAGGGCTGCCTTGGCCGCAGCAGAGCTACCAGCACCAACCTGCACCTTAGGCCCCCAGTGGGCTTCCATGGTAATGTCATGGGGCACTGTGCAATTTCTTCGCCATGGAAAACACTTCCCTATCAGCCCAGAAACCTCACACTGGCACCATGTGGGCTGGAGCCACACACTAGGGTGGGGTAGCACTCGCCTCATTGGGTTGTGGTCTCTCTGTGCTTGTCTGTACATGAAAGGGATTCAGCTACTTGATTCATCTCAGATTTCCTGATGTCCGAGAAATGGCCTCCTTGGAGCGTCAGGAAGCTGTCCCAGATACCTGGACAGAGCAAGGCACGGTCTGTTCTTCGTAAGCACTTCCAGTGGGACTGTGGCCAGTTTCTCTGCCCCCGAGTCCCAGCCTCTACTCTTGTACACTCCAGGACTGGCTGCCTCGGTCTCTCTGCTGGAGTCTGTCTGTCTTACGTGAGGGACAACATGGTGAGTCTGCAGCATCCCCCAAAACAACACTTAACTAGAGGAGCGATAACTAGACAGAAATTACTGTCCTTGGGCTCTGAACACTCTCATGTACACCGAGCTGAAACCAATTAGCTAAACATATTTCATAAGTCAGCAATGTGACAGTCACCATGAAGGATCAAAAACCATGACTTGTAAAAGAATGGTTGAATAAACGGAAGAAGTTTAATCTAGAGAAGAAAATACTGGGGAACACATGATAGCTATTGTTCAGCTGACCCTTTAATTTACTGAGTGTGACATCTTTTTTTAGGAAAGTAAATGAGACAAAAATCTCACCCTCCTTGTTTCTATGAAGTTTTCTGGCTGTACTTCCTTCAAAACACAATCGTTCCTTCTTCAGCCAGTCCTGGTTATTTTAAATACTCTACACCAACGCCAGAATTCAAAGGCGTAGGTCTTCTCCGTTCAGCCTCATTCGTTGTCCAGCCCTGACATACATCTGAGGCCACTGAAAATTGAAATGGGGGCACGCACACTTTGTTCTCACAATGACATCTTCGGTCTTTAATTGTTAAAGAGGTCTTCTGCAGCAGACTTGCCCAACACAATGTGCCGTTTGATTTCTTGACTGCTGCTTGCGTGAGCATTGACCATGGGGGCCAGTAAAATGACACCCTGGACAACTTCCATCTTTGCTCCAGTGTTCATGATGGTGGTCCAGTTGTGAGGACTTCTGCTTACATGACATTGGCACCACACTGAAGGCTGTAGTCTTGATCTTCATCACCAAGTGCCCCAAGCCTTCCTCGCTTTCAGAGAGCAAAATGGTGTCATCTGTATAGTGCAGGTTGTTAATAAGCCTTGTTCCAATCCTGATACTGCATTCATTTACGTATAGTCTAAAAAAATCAAATATTTGCTCAGGACACAGATAAAGAGCCCTGACGTTCCCTTTCCTGATCTGAAGTCATGCAGTGTCCCAGGTGCTGGTAGATTCACTGCTTCTTGGTCTCGGTCCAGGTTCCACATGAGCACAAGTACACACATGTTCTGGGGTTCTCAGCCTTTGCTGCCCTTCGTTGGTTAGGTCCCACACAGTTGGATGTTTTTGCACAGTCCATAAGACACAAGTAAACATCTTTCTGGTATTCTCGGCTTTCCACCAAGTTTCATCTGACATTAGGCAGGATGACCCCCTTTTCACGTCCTCTTTAGAATCTGGCTTGAATTTTGGACAGCTCTCTATGTACTGCTGCGACTGCTATCGAATGGCCGATGGAAATATTTGCTTGTATGTGATATTAATAATAGTGTTTTATAATTTCGGCATTATGTAACATCGCCTTTCTTTGGAATGGACACAAATATGGATCTTTTCTAGTCAGCTGGCTAGATCGCTCTCTTCTGAATTTCTGGGTAGCGATAAGGAACTGCTACCAATGCTGCAGTTGTTTTCTGAGCCATTTCATGAATTCCTAACCTAAAGCTTGGTTTTTCACTGATGTCGACAGTGCAGCTTGGACATCTTCTTTCAGCTCCGTCTGTTCTTGGTCGTATGCTAGCTCTTGAAATGCTTATCTATTGGCCAATTGGTTTGGGGACAAGTGGCTGTAGGCTCCTTCTAGCTTCCTCTTCATTTTGACTCCTAGTGACCCTCCATTGGGTCTCTGAGCCTGTCTGGCTTCACCGGAGCAGACCACCTCCATTGCTGATGGGGTTGTTGGCAGCCTGACACCTAACCTAGAGCACCACCAGGGCTTCTTCAGAGCGCAACGATATTGGTCAATGGAATGAATGAATTTTTCAAACATGCTTTCAAATTTCTTACAGGGTCAGTAATCTGTTTTCAACAAGCCTTCTAGGTGACTCTGATGCCCATATTCTGGCCTCCTATTTCTGTTGACTTCAACCAAAGAACTCAACCTCTCTGAGGGGTAAATATGGAGATTAAAAAACGTGTGCATGTGTGTGTGTGTGTGTGTGTGTGTGTATTCACGAGGAGGCTTCAAAGAGACTGTGGTCACGGGAGAGTGGAGCCTGTGGTTTGAGAGGCTTAATTGTCCTTTCGACCAATTGTGTCCTTGAATCTTGGATTTTCTCCACTCTTCTCGGCTGGAGACAGGGAAAGACGAATAGTTACATCTTAGATGGCCACTGATGAGCTTCTAGGAGCCCAGTTGCTCCTTACTAAAGTCAGGTGAGGGATGTTGTCTTTGAAGACCATTTCACGTCATCTGGCCTTGGCGTGCCCCAAGACTAAGGTCTTAAGCACCAAGCCCAGTTGACTGAGTGCCTCACGGTGTTTCATTGTACCTTAGACATGTGCATGTTGAAGAGCTGTGAGAGCCCCTGATAAAATGATTTTTAAAAAGAAAGAAATTTGCATGCCTGGCTGTGTGTACCCATGTAAAATGACTTGCTGTTGATGTTAGTACTGCTGCGGAAGCTTTGTGAATGGATCATATTAAACCATTGTTGCCTTTTACTCGGGCACCACCTAGGGCCTTCCTTGACCTTGGTCTTGTCACGCTGACCTCCCTTCCCCTTATCGTATACTGCCTTTCCTTCACCTAGATTAACACATGTCTACTCTCTGGTTAGTGATTTTTCTCCCCCTTTCCCACCCCCACCTCCATCCCTAGTAACCTTCAAAGACATTCCTGAACTTCTTGCAGTAGTGAACTCGTGGAAAATGTGTCCTTTTGTGGTTGATGAAATCCATGCAGCCTGAGACGCTCTAGGTTCATCCACATTGCAAGGCAGTTCGCAGACTTCTCGTGGTTATTCTTTAAGGTTTTGCAGTATTCCACCATGTACACATGTGTACCACACATTGTTTATATGCTCATCTGCTGAGAGACACTTGGCTGCTTCCATCTCCTTGCTGCTCTGAATTAGCTGGAATAAACACAGCGTGCACATGGCTCGTGTATCACAGCTATTACTTGTCTAACATATATGAGTGTACCCAGTAGTGGGTTGGCTGGGTCATATGATATCTCTAGTTCTAACTTTCTAAGGAGGCACAATGCCATTTTCTACAGTGGTTGTACTATTTGACAACCCCATAAGCAGTGTATGAGAATTTAATCTCCCCACATACTCATGTGCGGTTCTCTGGTTGGTTCCTATGGTCTTGTTTTTATCGTTGTGATTATTGCCAGGGTGAGATTAGCTCGTTACTGTTTTGATTCATATATCCCTAATGGATAGCAGTCACAGCAATGCTGCGTGAATTTGTTGGCGGTCTGAGTGCCTTCTTTGGTGAAGTGTCTGATCATGTGAAGTTGTATGACTTTGGAAGGAAATTCTACCATATAAACCTAAGGAAATATATTAAATTGCATTGTTTATTCCTTTGTCCAATTTTAGATGGAAAGTTCTAAAGGAGAAAGTGTTTATCCTCAAAATAGGTTCTCTGACACACATATCCATCTAAACACAGACTAGCCCAGCCCCACTCTTCAAAGGTGAGAAGGTAGCTCCCTGAACTCTTCCAGAGGCTCCAACTCGAACCAACTGGTCTTTAGTCACCAAGTCGGCAGTTGGAAACCACTAATTGTTCCTCAGGAAGAAGTTGAGGCTTTCCACTTTCATAAAGAATTATAGCCTCAGAAACCCACTGGGGCAGTTCTACCCTGTTTTCTGGGGTCACTGAGAGTCAGAATGGGCCCAATGGCAGTGTTTGCTTTTTGAGTTTTGTGATGGCACAGCCCCTCCAGGCACCTGCTGCCCCTCAACCACTGCCCAGACAGGGCCTCGAACGGAAGTTCCTTATGTATGGACGGCACACCAGTAGCATGAGCATCCTGCTGTGCTGGTTAGAATGCAAATTCTCACGTTCTACTCCAGTCTTCCTGGGGCCAGCAATCTGTGGTCTATGTTTTGGGAGGCCTTCCAGGTAATTCTGATGCACATCCAAATTTGAGAAACACTGGTCAAAATAATCAAACGTAATCACCTTGAAATTCGGCTGATATTCCACCACCCACCCACCCTTCTTTTGTTTGGTTGTTTTTGCTAGAGAAAACTTGTGAGGCTGAGAAAGGCTTAGCCTTCTCACCAACTTGCCTTTGCACCACAATCCCCGGCAATTCCCAAAGCACGGGGTCCTTTTGTGCGTTTCCTGTGGAGCTCGGGTTCGCTCACACACTTTGTCTTTGCCTCTTCATTCAAGACACAATGTAGGCCCGGAGTCCCTTGTGAACAAACATTCCGTTTGCACATGTCAAGTATCTGTTCCTTTAGACTTAGCCCAGTTGCCTAATGGCTGCACCAGATAGCCGCCTCCATGGTGCTCTTCTGATCTAAACAGCCAAGTTAACACCCCTGGATAAAGGGGTCCTGGTGTTTGGGTGCAATCTCGTGGCTCGGCAGCCACAAAGAGCAGCTTGTTGAATGCACACATGAAAAGAGACGAGATAGGAGGGAGCGGCCCTGATCTTTATGACCCTCTGATTATTCGATCAGTGAGCTAGGGCATAAATCCATCCCCCGACCTAACAAAATACTATTCCACTTCCTTTTACTCCATATTTTATCTTTTATAGCCAATAACACATAAAAACCTTACAAAGGTTATGGTCTCATCCATTTTGTGCTAAACGACAATAAATTAAGGGAAAGTTACTAGCGCAGCAATGCAGACTCTCCTGAAAGACAACACTCCCACAGCCACTGTTGAGAGCTGCTCTTGACTTGGACATCACCGTCAAAATTACTGCCCAATTTAGAATGACATTGCCTTTCGCTCCCTTTAACTAATTAGATGATCTCCAGCTTTCGCTCTTGTTCCCAAACTCTGCCCTCCAAAAACAAACAAGCAAACAAACTCACTGCCACGGAGTCGATGCAGATTCCCTGCAACGCTACAGGACAGGGTAGAACTGCCTATGGGTTTCTGAGACTCGCTGGGTACGGCAGTAGAGAGCCCCATCTTTCTCCAGTGGGGCAGCTGGTGGTTTCAAACTGCAGCCCAAGGTGTAATCGCTACACCACCAAGGTTACTAAAACCTACCCTAGGTGCCAGCAAATAAATAAGAAAACCCCAATACTGGTCAGGGATGGCAAAAAACAAAAACGCACATTCTGCCGAATCACTCAGTCTAACAACTTCCAGTGAAGGAGTAGGCATTTGCCTAATATGAGTTGAAGAGGGATGTTAAATGAGCTTATAAGTATAAAGAAATCATAGCTGGCCTGGTACACAGCAAGAGCTCAACAAGTCTTAGTTATCAAGTACAAGAAAGACACGGGATATTCATTCTTGCGGGTGCTGCCACACCTCCACTGCTATCTGCTGTCCCGTGCTGTCCTGTGAGCTACAGGCATGCAAAGCAGATGGGGCTCTCCCGCCCTGGTGGAGCTCCCAGGCCAGGGGGAAAGACAAGCACCAACTAATCAGACAGATCCATTTAAGTGACACGCTGCTACGATTAAGATGTACCCATTTGTGGAAAGCATTGGAAGCTATGAGAAGTCCAGGCGAATTCTCTATCATTTTGAATTTTGAAACCTCTTAGAAATGTAATTCAGATTCATTTCTTCCAGATGTTTATCAAGAGTCCCCCAGGATCCCTATGCGAATTCCAATGGTGAGCAATGCCCACAGTGGTAAAGAAACATTCATATTCCATTACTGTATCACTCAACAGAAACATTTTCCTCAGTAGGTTTTATTTTCTTAATTCTTACTATTTCCAAGTTCAGACATTGGTATATCGCAGTAAATAACCTATACTTAGAGACAGTCATGAATTTTCCCATGAATTCCATCAGAACTTTACTATTGATAACTACCAAATCAAGGTTAGGGTTTATCTTTAAATAAAGCATGTTGGCCATTTTCTTGAATATTATGACAGCTATGACTATTGCTCAGAAAACTCAAAACTCACCGTCATTAGTTGATGTTGTCTCATAGTGACTCTACAAGACAGGCAAAGCTGACCCTGGGGGTGCTGAGACTGTAGCTCTTTATGGGAGTAGAGAGCCCCATCTGTCTCCTGAGTAATAGCTGGCCTTGCGGATCACAGCCCCACGAGCCTCATCCACTATACTCCCAGGGCTCCTGGTCATTGATAGACAATGTGGATGAGGTCATCAAAAACAATTCCGCATGTCAGACAATACAGCTCTTATTCGTACGGTGGATGTGTACAATCTGTGACATATTTCCTAATAAAGCTGTTCAACAAACATTTTATTGAATTGTAAATGTGAAAAAAATGTTGACTTGGCAATTGTATTACTGCAACCTTTAAAACATTCTTTTTTTTATTCTATTCACTTGATTTTCTTGTTTTTTGTTGAGGAAGCTTGGTATTTGGGATCAGCGTTGGGCAGCTAACTACAAGGCTGGCTGTTCAAACCCACCAGCCACGCCTCAGGAGAAAGACTGATTTTGTAAAGATCCGTAGTCTCAGTAACCCTACATAGTCAGAATCAACTCGGTGACAGTGGGTTTGATTTCCAAAATTTGTGTTTTTCTAAGTTACAATGAGGTTTTCTGGTGACTTTGATAAAAACCAAAGCAAGAAAAAAGGTGGGGGGAGCTTGTGACCCTAGAATGAGGAGACCTATTCTGACCCAGAGTTTATTTGGGGTGACTTTGGAAGGCCAGGGATAACCCAGCTGGTACAGCCACACCACAGAGGGCTGCAGCTGGAGGGAACCCTCAGACCAACCAGCCAGCCCCCTTCTTAGCCAGGGGAGGGCTCTTGTCTCAGGGCGCAACACTGGGATTCCGGCTCCAGATCTTTAAGCCTGAACTTTGAGCAGGTAGCATAACCCTCTTCCACTTCAATCTCCTGCTCTGTGGCATGGAGAGAGAATGCCCGAGTTCACTTCTAAGTATCAGTAACAAAACAGAGTGAGCATGAGTGGGCAATTGGACCTATAAACCCAACCAAACCTGTTGCCCTCCAGGCGATTCTCCTAACAACTCTAGGGGACAGAGTAGAACTCCTTCCTATCGTTTCCAAGGTGGTTACCTTTATGGGAATTGACTGCCACATCTTTCTTCGACAGGGAAGACGGTGCATTTGGACGCCAGATCTTTTGGTGAGCAAACAAGTGCTTAACCAATGTGCCACCAGGACTCCCCAGCAATAGGGATAAAACTCATAACAAACTCACTGCCAATGAGTCGATGCCAACTCACAGTGACCCGATAGGGCAAGGTGCCCCTGCCCCTGTGAGTTTCCAAGACTTTAAGTAGAAAGCCTCATTCCTCCCACGGAGCTGTTAGCAGTCAAATGTGTACCCACTACGCCACCAGGTCTCCATCCCAGAATAGGCATAGCCTCTCCAAACTCTAACCTCCAAATGAATTAAGATCCAACGTTACAATGAAAATAAAATGAGCAAACACACTGGGTCCCAGGAGCCCCGTTTCCATTACGACACCCATTTGACAACAGTGCTCTCTTAGAATCCCTGCCCTACCCCCCTTGGGTCACCTGGGAGGAAGCCGACCCCAGAGCAGGTGGACGAAGCTCCCTGAGCCTTGGGTCTCGGGACCAGACTCGGATACATTCAACCTGGCCCACGCCTCACAGAGTGATTTCTTGTCAGGGTAGAAATTGCAGCAGCAAAATCATTAGGTCCAGTACACCGTTACCCTCCATGGTCATCGGCGCAAGCACAGCCTCTGTTTACAACAGCAATCACTTGGGGTGGGCTAAGGCCTTGCGTCACTCACAGAAAAAGACCAAAAGACCTTTAGACAAGTCTGCAAGGCCCTCCTACTTCCATTCATTCATTCAAAACCTTGGCTAAGTGTATACTGTGTCCCAAGCTCAGAGGCAGGGCCTACGTAGTGAAATGTCTCACTCTTGGTCTTTGTCATCAGGTGTTGCCGGTCTGATGGGGGAGGGAGACCTGGTACATAATTGTCGCCCCCTGTAGACAGGTGGTGCAATGATAAAATTGCACAAAAAAGTTCAACTGGTTTTCGTTTCAGAAAGTTGACTTGGAAGGTGAACTATTTGGCCCCATGGGGAACCCTCGATAGAGGGGCTTATCTGACCTCCTTTAGCGTCCCTATTTCCATGAGGGGGGTCAGACAAGCCTCCGTCTTTACCTACTCTGATACCAGCTGTTCCTCCCACACCACTCCATCTATGCTGCGTCCCTTAAGTCATTGCAATGGCCACGCAGACAGTCCTCACAGTTAAGGAGGGTTATTAGGGCAATTAATAGGTTACCACAAGTCAGGATCAGCAAGCAGAAAGAACTTAGTCATTGATCTCCCCCACCAGCAGTCAAGGCTCTCTCTAGTCCTCCGTCTCTCAGCCGCATGGCCCCTCGGCCTTTGTCTCCACGCAGCTTGGTCTGCCCATCATCTCAGGCCACAGGAAGGGGAGGTACCCGTTGCCATGGCGCTGCTCCTCTGAGGCTCAGGGCCACAGTTGGTGCTGTACCTGGTCTCCACGGTCCCAGCCCCTTCAGACGGAGATCTCTCCTGAGCTTTTCAAAGGTCTGCCTTCAGTCACTGCTTCAGTGGTTCTTTATTGCCAAGCGGGCGGTCACGAGAACTGACCAATCTGCTCTCTTCGTGCTGTGACACACGCCCCATTTGCATCGTCCCTCTCAATCATTTGGCGGGAGTCAGCCTTGAGAGGAAGAGAGAGCTTCACTCCAGCCAGCCCCCTAAAGGGGGAGGGGAGAAAAACCTACCTGAATAACAACTATATAACCTCACTGATTCCTCTAATGAATGCACATCAATTGTCAATGACTCATAAAATGATTTTTTAAATCACCTATTATCTCCCCATCTGAAATGCCTACTGTTAACATTCAGCAGTGCGGACTTTGGGGGTTTTAAGGATGTTGGTGGTGGTGGTGGTGGTCAGTGCCCTCCAGGGAGTTGGCCTTGACCCAAAGTGAGCATTGCACAACTGAATGGAACAGGGCACGGTCCTGCACCCGCTCACAATTGTTCCTATGTCTGAGCCTGTTGATGCAGCCACTGTCTCTCCACCTTGCCGAGGGCCTTCCCCTTTGTGCCGCCCTCCACTTTACCAAACACGATGACCTTCTCTCCAACATGGTCTCTCCTGACACCGTGTCCAAAGCATGTACGACACTCTGGCCTGACTTCTTCTGATACAGATCTGTTTCTTTGTTGTTGTTTTTGTTTGTTTGGGTTTTTAAAATCATTTTATTGGGGGCTTGTACAACTCTTATCACAATCGATACAGGCATCCCTTGTGTCGGGCACATTTGCACAGCTGTTGCCATCATCATTCTCAAAAGATTTGCTTTCCACCTGAGCCCTTCATATCAGCTCCTCATTTAACCCCTCCCTCCCCACTCCCCCCTGCCTCACAAACCCTTGAAATTTATAAATTATTATTTTGTCATATCTTACCCTGTCCGACATCTCCCTTCACCAACTTTTCTGTTGTCTATCCCCAAGGGAGGAGGCTATATGTAGATCCTCATCAGTTCCCCCTATCCATCCCACCCTCCCTCCACCCTCTCAGTATTGCCACTCTCACCACTGGTCCTGAAGGGATCATCCGTCCTGGATTCCCTGTGTTTCCAGTTCCTATCTGTACCAGTGTGCATCTTCTGGTCTAGCCAGCTTTGTAAAGTAGAATTGGGATCATGATAGTGGGGGGAGAGGGTGAAGAAGCATTTAAGAACTAGAGGAAGGTTGTATGTTTCATCGTTGCTGCCTTGCACCCTGACTGGCTCATCTCCCCATGACCTTCTGTAAGGGGATGTTCAGTTGCCTACCGATGGGTCTTGGGTCCCCAATCTGTATGCCCCCTCATTCACAATGATTTGATTTTTTGTTCTTTGATGCCGATCTGTTCGTCTTTTAGCAGTCTGTGGTACTTTCAGTATTCTTCCCCAGAAGCACAATTCAAATGCATCTATTCTCCTAAGGTCTCCTTATTCCATGTCCGACTTTCACAGGCATAGGAGGCAGTGGAGAATGCCATGGCTTGGGTCAGGTGCACCTTAGTCCTCAGCGTAGCATCCTTGCTCTTCAACACCCTAAAGAAGATTGGAGATCATTTTATACACCTGAGTTTTTCACTTTTCAACAAACCTCAGACACCTATTTCTGGAGTATCAAATGCTCACCTAATTTATCATTATTATTGGCGGCATAGTATTCTACTGTGGGTACCTTTGTTTCTATCTCCTGTGGCCACACATTTAGACTGCTTCAATTCTTTAATGTTATAAATAGTGTGATATTTTATTCACACCTCTTTTCACACTTGTCCAGTTATTTCCTCACTAAGACTTCCTAGAAGTGGAATTGTTGAGTCAAGGGGCATGCATATCTTTTAACGAATCCCCTTCCAGAAAGGTTGTACCATTAAGTACGATCACACACACACACACACACACACACACACACACACATCTTAACCCTCACTGTAGCCAAATTCACTCCTGGGTAGTAGATTCTGGCTTCTGGAGATCCTAAAGGAAGAGGTCAAACTGCAGTAATCTTTATGGGAGCAGCCAGCCACACTCAAAGCCTGAGCTTTTGGTTGGCTGCTCAGCGACTTAACCGCTGCGCCACCATGGTTCCTCATTATATACTGTCCTCGTTTCTCTCTTGGCACCCAGGATTCCCAAAGCTTACTGTACCCACCTGAACCAACACTGTGTCCTACCAAAGCACCTCGCTCAGTAGTTATGACACTTGCCAGGAGCCTGAAGGATGTCATGGTTAAACAGCTCAGCTGCTTACCAAAATGTTGGCAGTTCAAACCCACCAGCTGCTGCAAGCGACCAAGACGTGGCAATCTGCTCCTGAAGATTACCGTCTTGGAACCCCCCTCCAGGGTTGCCGAGTCAGACCCAGCGGGCCTGTATAGGGATGGCGTGTGCAGGAAGTCGGCCCTTTCTAACTGGTCCTCTATTCGACTGGGGCTTTGGGTCCCTAGTGCTTCTCACACGTCCTCCTCCATAGAACACACCGAAGGGTCTTGTTCACGAAAAATGCAGGTCCTGGTCCAGGGGGCCTGCAGTGGGGCTTCCTTTGCGACTTTCCTAATCATCTCCAGGAAAGGTGGACACTGGTAAGAGACCACAGTTCTCTTGTCTTGAGGCCCCTGCCAGCCCTGCGAAGATGCCTTTATTTCCCCTAAACTTCCCCTCAAAGGGACACCATACCTTGCCGTACTGAAACTCTTCCACCACTAACTCACAGCATGATCTTAAACAGCTCGCTGAGAGCTTCAAAGGGCCTCAGCTTATCCATCTAAGCCACACTGACTGCCATTGAGTGGATGACAACTCACAGCGACCCTATAGGATGGGGTAGAACTGCCCCTGTGAGTTTCTGAGACTGGGTTTCACCTTTTCAGAAGTAGAGAGCCCCATCTTTCTCCTTCTGAGTGGCTGGTGGTTTCAAACCTTGCAGCCCAGTGGCGTAATAATGATGCCCCCAGAGTAGCTGGTCTTTGAGTAAGTAGCATCCCATCTTTCACAGCAGAGGGGGGAAAAACATTTCCCCTGCTCAAATAGAACTAAATTCCTTCTCGCTGGACCAATCTTAAAAGCCCACTTCCCTTGGTTCCACAGGACCGCGATCAAGTGCAGAATAAAGAGCTGAGAGGGAGACCAGCCAAGGAGCTGAAAAGAGGGAGCCTGAGCTCCCCCCCACACGCTGCCTGCTTGTGGCTGCTTGTAGCGATGCACATCATTTTCTCTCTTCCCAAAAGGTCTGGGTTTCATAAGAACCAGAGGCTAATTCCCCCATTAAAGGAACAAAGAGTGGAATGAGGGAGGGGGTGACAGAAATATTGCATCTATAAATACCTTGCCAAGGAGCCTCCAGAAGCCAGCTCTGAGATCAGAACGTTCCAGTGTCCTCGGTCATATGTCACTTGTAATGGCTACTCCCTTCTGTTCTGCTTCCCCTTCTTGCCGTTTCTGCAACACGGAAAGGTGGGCAGACACAGAACGTGGTCCTTAACGCCTCCGCTGACGGGACTGGTTTTTGAACATAAGTCGCCTCTTCGCACATATTTTCTTGCACCCTGACAGCATGAACACGCTGCGATTTTAGTTCACTAAGAACATGTTTTATTGGACCATAGAAGACAAAGTTTAATGCTCTCTAGTTCAATTACATTTCGATATAGGTCCTATAACGCTGCCCTGATCATCCAGTGGTGATGCTCTTGGCTGCTCCCTGAATGATTGACAGTTGACCGACCCAGTAGCTCCTCGGAAATAAGACTGGGAGATCCGTGTCTGTAAAGATCTGGCCAAGAAGAGCCTAGAAGCCCCAAAACCAAACTCACTGCCATTGCCGCCAGTCTGCCTCACAGCACCGCCCTACAGGATGGGGTGGAACTGCCCCAGTGGGTGTCTGAGGATGTGGCTCTTTATGGGAGAGAAGGGCTGGTCTTCCTCCTGCAGAGCAGCGGGTGGATCCAAACTGCTGGACCAGTGGTTTGCAGCCTGACATGTCACCCACCGTGGGACCAGGGCTCCTTAACGTTTGTCTCTTGTTCCTTTCCACTGGGGGCGTTCCACGAGAGAGATGACTTTGTTCACAAAACTCTGCTTCGCATTCTTTCCTTGTCACTTCCTGTAAACACCTCAGGTTTGGGATTCTTTTGTCAAAGTCCCCAAGTTTTGTTTTTCTCTTGTACCCTAACTCACTGCTAGTCAGGCCCGCTGGCTCACAGCGCTCCTGTGGGTTTCCGAGACAGTAACTGTTGACGGGAGTGGAAAGCCCAGTCTTTCTCCCAAGGAGCTGCTAGTGGTTTCGAACTGCTGACCATTTGGATCTCAGCCCAATGCGTAAGCACTGTACTATCAGGGCGCCCCTGTATCCAAGCTGGCCAGCCCTTAATTCCAGTGCCTTCCACAATGCTGAAAGGCTTACGTTTCTTAGACCAGACCATCTCTAACCAAGAACATCAGCCCATCTGCCAAACCCACAATAAAGCCCACCAGAACGAATCAGCTCCCTGCTGCTGGCCATGCCCCCGAAGTCACTTGCATTTGGTCAGCCCTCTAGCTCCTTGTGGGAACTATTGGTGCGACCTGCCGGATTGGAGGTGGGGCCTCCTACCTAAGCAGACTTGTAAGGCGCTGCTGCCTTAATCCCTCCCCATCCTTTCCCGGCATCTCCTAGCAATAAGAAGATCAACAGGGAAACATATCCTCCCTTACAGTATCCTGGTTCATCCTAACCCACCCCCTCCAAGATTCCAGCTGCAGAATGCTGGCTCTGGACAAGAGGAGCAGTTTTCTTATAAAAAATAAACTTAAAGAAATAAAATAAATTAAACAAGCACACAGAACAAAAAGAAAATGGCTGTGTGAAAATGTCCCTGAAGAAGCAAAGGGCTTCCCCTTTCTCGTTAGTCTTTTAGGTTCCGCCCCCTCTTGTCCCCCTCAATGAGGCAACTGTTTTCCATTCAAGAGATATGGTGAAGGCACTGCTTGTCAATTCCGCACTCACCTGTCCAGGTCCTACTGCGTCAGCTCGCAGGACGCGGTGAAGCTGGAAGCTCTGCACGAGGAGGTCAGCTGCCGGCAGGGTCACTCACGGTGGATTGCCGTCAGCAGAGCTTGAGGACGGAGATCGACTCAGAAGGAGAACCTGGTGATCTACTTTTCAAAAACCTATGAGTGGCAACAGCACTGTTGCCCCATGACGCGCTGACAGGCGAGCTCCTCAGGTGCGGGACATGTACACACAGTCAGGGTGGG
>NW_022103905.1:18592990-18593965 GCF_000313985.2 Echinops telfairi
CTGGCAGGGGTCTCCACACGGGTGCTTTATCCCTCCGCCCTTCAATTAACCCCACATGTGTTTATCGGCCAGGTTGGCACAATAACTACCTCAAACATTCTTCACTCTACTTGCTCATAGAAAACTCAGGATGTTTCAATGTAGTGTTAGTGAGCTTGAGATAGAGGAAGTGCGCATGGGCTTTATTTAAAGTAATTTGTATTGTGCTAAATATTTAGGTCAAGTATACTTCACATGGTGTCCTTTGATTCAAAGGTGTATTTGAACAACACAAATTAGATGAACTTGGAATTTGCCCCCCCCCCAGTGTCACTTCGCCTTTATTAGCAACCAAAGAGCAGGCAGTTCCCATTTTTTATCTTAAAAAGAGGCTAGAAATAAGAGCTGCTGTACAATAAGTAAGGAACTCTGATGGTGTAGTGGGTTATGTGTTTGACTACTAATACCAAGGTCAGCTAGTCAAGCCCCCCAGCTTCTCGGCAAGAGAAAGATGAGATTTCCTGCTTCCAGAGAGATGTACAGCCTCAAACCCCACAGGAATTCCACCCTGTCCTGTCAGATCATGATGTCTCATAGTCTACTGACCGGTGGTGAGTTTGGTACAATAAATAGAGATGCAAATGTTCTGAACTTCAAAATGAGGCGGTCACAGTTCAAACTCCTTTGTTAATATTGCGATGGCCCAGTCTTGTTTTTTGGGGGTTTTCCCAGTCTTGTTATAAGATGGCAAACTTCTCATCCTGGGTCCAGAACTCTTCAAAGAAAAGTTAGAATTGTTTTTATAAAGAAGCTTGGAGTCAATCTCGCCTCTGAAACATTGAGCAGAAATTATCTATGGACTTCTTGTGCTCTGAAATATTGACTGCATAATTTTTTTTATTAAACATTTTATTAGGGGCTCATACAACTGTTATCGCAATCCATACACACATCAATTGTGTAAAGCGCATTTGTACATCATTCTCAAAACATTTT
>NW_022103905.1:18595853-18598470 GCF_000313985.2 Echinops telfairi
GGTAAAAATGAGGAGCTGATGCCAGGGGCTTAGGTGGAGAGCAAATGTTTTGAGAATGATGAGGGCAATGAGTGTACAAATATGCTTTACACAATTGATGTATGTATGGATTGTGATAAGAGTTGCATGAGCCCCTAATAAAATGATTTAAAAAACAAAAAAAGAAAGCTGAATCCACTTAGGGACTTGGAAAACGGATTTTGCATTTGCGTTGCCACCCATAGTGTTCTGAAAATGTGTGTTCAGAAATTAAACTCTTACAGACTTAAAATAAAAAATAAAACAGTGTGTCAGCAAAAAAAAAGCCCCTCAAAGAGATGGATTGACACCTGGCTGCAACAAAGGTCTCCCATCTAGCAGTCGTCTGAGGTGGGCGGGGCGGACGGGGCGGTGGCTCTCTACTGTGCAGAGCAGCCTCGAACAGCACCATCTCCATTAGGCATTGTTGGATTGCTTTTGGGTTTTTATGCAAAAATTAAAATCAGCACTAATGATGGCAAAAGTCAATCCTAGGAGTCGCCTTGAGACAATCTATTGGCTGTGATAATACCAATGTTAAATCAGTGTATTATGGGGAACCTGTATGTAAGGACCCCTTTAACCCCTTCCCTCCCCAAAGAGAGGCCCCACTGGGATTACATTATTATTCGAGCTTCCTGGATTCACTCCAAATGCAGACTGAAACCGTGATTCAAAAGGAAACGTAGCAAAGGTGAGAGGAAATAAACCTTCCACAGAATGTATTTTTCAAAAATTAACCTTTTCAGAGTTTAATTCCATTCTATATACTCATAAATAGATACGCTTTCAAGAACTAAAAACTAATCCTATAGTAATAACACAGCTCAATTTCTCATTCCATCTGATCATTAATATTGCTCTAAAAATCACCAGAAATCTCTTCGACTTCTTAAGCTTTGTAATTCATTTCTGCACACCCATTCACGAAACCTCATTAATTTAGGTGACATTTTTGCAGTGCACCCTAGGCACGCAAATATTTGGAATTTTTACCTTAGGCTGAAGTTTAAGAAAAAAATTAACTTCTCATTTTCTGAAAGGATTTATGAATATAGGAGGAAATGGAGCGCTTCGCTATCTAATTCACAAATAAAATAGGCTATGCAGAATAACCAAAGAGAAATATGTTCACAGATCTAGCGGGAATTTTTTTAAGAAAGAAAAAAATATGTTTTATATACTTAACATGTTTTCCTGTAACCCAGTTCTTATATTTCAATCAAATGGAAGGTGGAAGGGTTTTTGATTTGGGAGGATGAAAAAAAAATCCTTTGAACATTGATCTACATACAATTTGTGCAGTTGTTTTACCTGGATTAACTCCCTGCGCTGTACTCTCAAATCATTTGATTGACTGGTGTTGTTTCCACTGAACTGGGTTTACAATTATCCTTAAACAAGCGAAACTTCAAAGACTTCTCAGTGGGTATTTTCCGTTCTTCATTAGAACTCGTAAATGCATAACCTGCACATAAACAAGTCACTCCACCTAATTAAACGGAGTCTCTTCCTCTCTATTAAAAATGTAGAAGTGCTGCCTGAATACAACCCCACCATAGGAGAGGTTGGGGGAGGGATCCCGTCTTGTACTGTCTGTGATTAAGCAGTGGCTTCTCGTCTAGCCGAGCCAGGTGAATAATAGCACAGAGGCTCATACATTCTTTTCATTATTTTGTTATCGGTAAAGATTGTTTAAAGGTAAAGGGTGTTCATTGTCAGCATTTATGCCTCAACTATTATCTGGCTGGTAGGGAAATACAGTGAGAGGGAACTGCCAGAAATCTAAGACAAATTCAGAGCAGGATGTGGAATGAGGGAGACCATGGCTCTTGTCAGGTGAGGTTGGCTGTGGTGTGGTAGGTGAAACACTGGAGTGTTACCTGAGAAGGCGGAGGAGAAAGATGACATGCTCTGTGCCTATAAGGCTGTACAGTGTTAGAAACCCAACGGAGCAACTCTACTCTCCCCACAGACTCATTCTGAATTGAGACTGACTTGGTAGCAATGGGTTTGGTTTATTGACTAGGCAAAGGCATTGCGTGGGTTGTAACAAAGTATGGATAACACTGCAAACCATAGGAATTCCAGGACGCTTCATCGTATTCAGGAAGAGCCTGTACATAGACCAAGAGGCAGTCCTCCGATCACAACAAGGGAATACTTTGTGATTTAAAAACAGGAAAGCTGAGGAGGAGTCAAGATGACTTCCAGGTAGCATCACCTACCCACTGCTCCCGTGGTCAGACCAGAAAATTAAGAGGCATGGGAAGCAAGCCTGAGGAGAAACCAATGGGACCTACAGTTCCAGAGGGACGGGAGCTGAGAGCAAACATTGCCATAGACAGGGGAACAACTAGGGAATTAAAAGCAACAACAAAGAGGATGTAGAGATCCTGGGGGTGTTGGAGCAACAGCAATCCAGCTGAGAGGAATTACTAAGAGGCAGAAGAAGGGCAAGCGTGATGGTGGGGCAGGATGAAGATAAAAGGCAACAGAGGAAAGATCTAGGAAGCAAAGCTATGGATAGAGGTATAAACATAGGTGTGCACTTATGTAAATATATTAATTCATAAAAATAGAGGTATTGGCCTATGTA
>NW_022103905.1:18600168-18602066 GCF_000313985.2 Echinops telfairi
TTTAAAAGAAAACAAAAAAAGAACTAAAATTGATGGTGAGGAGGTCGTATAATGCTTGGTGGGGTTCAATCAAGTGCAATGTATCCGAGAGGAATTACTGAGAGCCGAATGGAGGGTGAGCATGAGAGTGGGATAGGAGGAAGGTGAAAGGAAATAACGGAAAGAAGTAGGAGGCAAAAGCTATTTATAGGCATGTATATATGTAAATATATTCATTCATAATGAGAGGAATAGGGACCAATGTACGTATATTTATATGTTAAGTATTAAGACAGCAGACAGATGTTGGGGTTCTACTCAAGCTCTCCGTTAACATAAGAACACTTTGTTCTAATAACCTGGCACTCTTTGATACTCACCTTCCCGATAGGATCAATGAAGACAAAATAGGTGAAGAGAGCAGATGGTGCCGGGCTATCAAAAGTTATAGCATCTGAGGTCTTAAAGGTTTAAGTTAAACAAGCAGCCATCTAGCAGGGAAGCAGATAAGCCCAATTAGAAGAAGCACACCAGCCTGTGGGCTCATGAGGTGTCAACAGGATCAGGTATCAAAAGATCCAAAACAAACTATGTTAATGCGAACAAGAGGGATTGGAGTGGAGACTCAAAGCTCATGTATAGACAACTGAATATCCCCCACAGAAGGGTTAAAAGGAAGGGATGATTCAACCAAGGTTCAGTATAGCACCGAGGAAACACACATCATTCCTCTACTTCCTGAATGCTTCCCCCCACCCCCACTATATGACCCAGGTCTACCTTACAGATCTGGCTAGACTGGAGAACACACATTGGTACAGAGAAGAGCTCTCAACACAGGGAACTCAAGACAGGTAAACCTTCAGGAACAGTCATGGGAGTAGCGATATCATGAAGGCAAGGGGATGGTTGAGGAGTGGGAAAGGGGAGAAAGGGGGAACCCAGCACAAGTTTGGATATATCTCCCCCACCCCACCCCGCCAGCAAGGGAACAAATAACACACATATGGGTGAAGGGACACAATGAACAGTGTAAGATATGAAATAACCATAATAATATATAATTGATCAAGGATTCATGAGGGTTGGAGGGTGGGAAAGAGAGAAGAAAAAAGAGGAGGTGATATCAAAGGCTCAAGTAGAAAATGTTTTGGAAATGATGATGGCAACATATATACAAATACACTTGATAAAATCGACGTATGAAATGTTATAAGAGCTGTAAAAAAAACCAATAAAATTATTTGTTTAAAAGAAAGTCCCAAATTACTACATGGTTAATATTTAGAGAATTGAACATCAAACAAGAAAACTTACAAATATTTTAAAAACCTCATAACGTGTTCAACGCAAAGATGTCACTTCAGGAACTCAGGTGCCCGTAACGGCCTCATAAACTGGACAAAGAACAAGGTGAGCCAGCGAAGGATTAGGTCTTCGAATGACTGCATTGGCCAAGAACATGGAATACACTAGGGACTGCCAGAAACATAGACAAATCAGTGTCGGAAGAAGAGCAGCCAGCTGGCTCCTTGGAAGGGAAGGTGGCGAGACTTCTTTGTTCCGACTTACGAACGGTGTCTCAAGACGGAGCATCCGGTACAGAAGGACCCGTGCTTGCCATCGAGTCGGTATGAAGGAAGACCCTCCGTGCAGTGGTGGTACAGTGGGCTTCAAACGGCCCTGCAACCCCGGGCCCTGCAACCCCGGGCACACTTGTCAGCTCACTTCTGAGTCTCTCACGGAGCTCTCTGGTTCCTTTTTCAAGAGTCCCTACCCTGGGAGAGGTACTGCAGCGTGTTGCCCCAGAAACTCACCAAACCTACTGGCCGTGGGCTGGTTCTGACTCTGACCCTGTAAGACAGAGCAGAACGCGCCCTAAGGTTTCCGAGGCTGTGAAGCTTGTCAGGAGCAGAAAG
>NW_022103905.1:18602503-18603753 GCF_000313985.2 Echinops telfairi
TTTAGTCTAACAGCCATAGATAAATTGGAGTGTGAGGCTTTCAGGGGTTTAGAGTTTGGGGGAGAATAATCCACAACAGGAATGAAAACGCCCCCAAAGTGGAGTCTCTGTTGCTTGGTGCTATTGTGAAGAAATAAGACTTTTCAACTCCTCGCCCAACACCGCCGGCTAATCCAAGCAGTTTGATTTGTGCTCAGGTTTCAATTTCAGACTCCCAATGGTCCAAAAGAAATCTCATTTTGATACTCTTTGGAACAATATTTGTGACGTTAAGCGAAATGTCCTAAGACCAGCCATAAACTGCAGCAGGGAGGTGTCTGCAGAGGGCTGCTGTGGGGTTTTGGGTCGAGCTTAAAGTGCTTTGTCAGAGCGCACTCTGCTGGTCAACTGTCATCATTGCAAGTACTGTTCCACTTGGTTAAAAAGGATGCTTTAAAAAGCACAACCTTCAGAAGCACAATATTGACAAAGAAAAGCAGCAATTCGGGGTCCAACTTTTTATTATTTTGTTAGATTCCGAGTCCTCGCCTCTTTTCTGCAAACACCTTGAGACACATTCACTCAAGCAGAAGGCCAGGTAAAAGAGTTCTTAAATGTATGAAAACCCTTTAAATACAGAGATTTAAACACAAACGCAAGGGAAATGGTGATTTGGGGGACAGCAAGAATGTGCCTAATGAAACGACACATTTCTTGTCCAATCAATTCCAACTCATAGCAAGCCCGTATGCACCAGGGAAGAACTGGTTTTGGGAAGTCGGTCGCCAGCACTTTCTTCTGAAGCGAGTGCCTGGGTGTCCCCCAACCACTGACCACTGGTTAGCAGGGGCCGCAGTAACCGTTGGCACCGCTCAGGGACTCGAAAGGCAAATTGGGGGTTAAATTGGGGATTAAAATGGGAGCCTCTCACCATCACTAGCGCTCCCCGGCCAGCCTCTGATTCCACAGCCCACAGCCCGCAGGCCGGCTCACTGTGCCGCACCTGTCCTGGTGATGATAAATACAGGGTAATGGTATTCGTGAAGATAAGACTGGCAGCCACTGAAACCCACAACCAAACCACTCTGAAAGCAAAATGCTCTCCCTGGAAACTTCTGGAATTCCCACTTCATGCACCGCATGCTCGCCAGCCAGACAGCTTATAGAAATGAAATGAGACCGATTACATGGAACTGTGTGTGACCTCCTCCCTGGGGGACAGACAACCGAAAAGTGGATGAAGGGAGACGTCGGACAGGGCAAGATATGAC
>NW_022103905.1:18603853-18604901 GCF_000313985.2 Echinops telfairi
AAAATGAGGACCTAATGTCGGGGGTTTAAATGGAGAGAAAATGTTTTGAGAAACGATGTACAAATGCGCTTTACACAGTTGATGTGTGTATGGATTGGGATAACAGTTGTATGAGCCCCTAATAAAATGTTTTTAAAAAATGAAATGAGATTGGTAAGGGGACTGATGTTTCTTCTACGTGCTGATTTCAGTCCCACCCCGCCCCCCACCCCCCACCCCTCGTGGAATAACTTGACATTATTGGCAAGTTCCCTCTAGTCATGCATGAAAACAAAGACCTTCTTGCCTTGTAGGTAAGACTCTCTGTATCACAGGTAAGAGACCAGGAGCCCTGAAGTCTCCTGCACAGGTGTAGTAAAACAGGGGTTATTGGACCTCAACCCAAACCTGATGTGTTTGTGATAGTTTCAGGCAGCCCCACAAGATGGCACTCTTCCTTATGTTTAATTGATCTTGTCCCTAAAGAGAGTGATTGCTGCACATTCTCTGAATAAATGGAGATGAAAAGCAAACTCACTGCCATCAAATTGACCCCCGACTCATGGCGACCCTACACAACTGTGAAATGTACAGGAGGCTTGAGAAAGCTCAGCAAAAGGTGCAATGAAAAGATCATGCAAATGTTGCACGGGGTTCCTGAAGCCTGAATCGATCTTCTAGGAAAGACTCCAATTCTGTCACGTGCACCTTTCTTCCCCAGCCAGACCTCCGTCCAGCAGCTCCATCAACGCCATCCACCAGAGCAGGGGTGGGCCACCCAGTAAGTAAGGCAAGCATGGACTTCCTGGTGCTTGCTGCCTTATCTCTTGGGTACTCAGCCACGGCTCCAAAGCCTTGAAGAGAGCCAAGCATCCACCACCATAGGCTTCTCCTCAGAGTGGTTGGGGCAGATTTTTGTAACTGTGGTAAAAGTTACAGCTAAACACAATGTTAGATAAAATTAGCTTCATCATTCAGAATTAGAAGTCTTGTGGTAACTAGATTTTCTCATGTGTTAAGTGTTTTCTTCCCAAAAGTTTGTCCCTGGGGGATGCAGGGACAGACTCGA
>NW_022103905.1:18606297-18607929 GCF_000313985.2 Echinops telfairi
ACAGCAGCACATCCATATGCAAAGTAATAATAATGATCTAGCCAGGGACTTGTAAGGTGTTATAAAAAATTAACTCACATCATAGGCCTACACATACAATGCTGTGTTAGTCCAGGTAGACTAGAGAAACAAATTCATAGACCCTCATATGTGTATAAGAAAGAGCATTATATACAAGAGCAACTGAATATTGAGAAATAATCCCAGCCCAGTCCAGATCAAGTTCATAAATCTGATTCCAACCCCATGTCCAATACCAATCTACAAATTCCTCTTCAGACTCACATCACACATGCAATGACACTGAATACAGGAAGTATACAGGCCAGGGGGTGGAGTGTCTTGTGGATCCAGTGGCAGTGGAAGCATCTCCGTGCTGGCAGAGGTGTCCATGTGGCTCCTTCAGCTCCAGAGCTCTAGCATAGCTCCATGTGTCTTCTCCACAGGACTGTCTCACAGAGAGTAAGTGTGTTTCCTGCCTCCAAGGAGCTATTTAATTTCCTTAGCACCTCCAAATGAGGTCATCAAGCTGCGACCTGATTGACAGGCTAAACTCCACTCCTGCACGCCTAAGTCTCAAATTGACAACAGATTATCTATCACAGATGCAACAGTATAAAACACTTTTGAAGGGGAAGGGAACTCCTGCTGCCAGACCAGAAAATTAAGAGGGTAATTCCGCCAGCCATCCACATTGGTCTACACCAAGGAGGGTAAACCCACCCGCCCTCTATGGCACTCCAGTTGCAGAGGGAAGCACCACATGCCATCTTAGGCACTCCAAGTCCCGTGTGACACACCACTATGGCATCCTGGGAGATCAGCCAGTGAAGCACCATCCTCATGGGCCCACAACCACTCGACCAGCATCCCATGAGAGGACTATCCAACTCACATTCCAAATAACGGAATACTGGTTGGCTAGGGTAATAGTGAAACCATAGAAACTGCAGTGGTAGCCTGACCACCCCAGTGCAGCTACCTGCAGGTAGTTTGAAGAAGCACTCATACGAGTTCCCCAAGAGAGCCCAGTGCTCTTTGACTCTTTTAAAATGGTGCCGGGCTCCTATAAAACAACCCGTAAAGAGCAACCAGACCAACGGCCTCAACGAAAAAGCAGGAGAAATAGAAGATAATGCCGGAAGAAGTCATGGACCTAACGACATGCATAGAAGACTCAGACATTGACCTGCCACAGAAAGAAATCTTCAGGATGCTGCTTAGAGTCATACAGGATATGAGGAAAGCAATACAGAAAAAGGATAAAATGATAGAGGAGAAAAAGGCAACACGTCAAAGGGAAATACAAGATCTAAGGGATGAAATAACAAAATCCAGGAGAAAATTAACAGACCTTGCCAACAGACTTGAGGAGGCAGAAAATCCCACCAGGGACCTACAGGATAACCAGGCAGACTTCAAAAAATTAGAAAGGCAGTCAAACAACCCAATCAGAAGTTTCACGGGGGAAGAAATCCGCATGGCCAATAAACATATGAGAAAATGTTCCCGATCATTAGCCATAAGAGAAATGCAAATTAAAACAACTATGAGATACCACCTAACACCCTCAAAGATAGTCCAATTCAAAAAATCAGAAAGCGACAAGTGTTGGAGGGGCTGTGGTGAGAT
>NW_022103905.1:18612466-18613825 GCF_000313985.2 Echinops telfairi
TGCTTAAGCGGCTGTGGCACCAGGGCTCCTTATGATGTCACTGATCCCTCTCATCCCTGTAATAGAGCAAAGTGTATGCTCCAGGGTAGGTCAGATGGAGTAAGCTCCCTCCCCCCCCCAGCCCCCCACCTCACCGAGGAAGGGCTAACAGGGACAACAGGCTCCAGATGCGGGCAGGGTTGGCATGATGAAGAGAGAAGGTTACAGGCAAGAGGCCCCGCAGAGGCCAGGAAGGGGAGTGGGTTGAGCTTAAGTCTGTCCATCTTTGACACCTCCAGTTTTGCTCTGAGCTTGCCTCGCTTATAGGCTACAGGTAACCTACTTAAAGTCAGAAGGATCGGGCTGGGTTTCTAGGAGGCCAACCCCCGTGGTTCACGCTCCCCTTCGGCAGGCAGAGGACTGCACAGCTGATTAGGAGCGAAGAGCTGGGAACAGCACAAATGCAAAAGAGGACTTGCGAGAGGGGGAAAGAGTGCTTTTCTGTTTTTGGAAACCTGCTGACGTAGGGAATGCTGCTGTTTTTCTGCAGAAATGCAGCCTTCGGTGGACAGAATTCAGCCACAATCAAGCTAATTGAATGCACAAATGTAATATTTTGCCAGGGCACCTCCAATTTAATGCTTGACGAAATTGTGTCTTTCGCATATATTTACAAAAGCTTTCCTTCATCCAGAGATGTCCGTTAAAATTGCTTATAGATGCTGAGATAGCAAATCACTCTTCTAATGTAATGAGATAAGTCATCTCTATAAACTTTGCTTGCTCAAATGTACTCGCATCAGAGAAATCAGGCTACAGGCTTTTTTCAATAAATAGAATGAACAACGAGAACTTGATGGCTGTGGACTGTTCTACCTCATTGCTAAGGGATGTTTAAAATTGCTCCTTCTCCCGAGCTCTCTCTCAGCAGAGTTTTCATTTTGGTTGCTGATGGGGAAAGGAGGTCAAATAAACGGATGTGGATAAGAAGCCAGAACCGTTTGTCAAAATGTAGGGAGAAGCTTGGAGATGGGAGTCATTTAAAGACTAAAAATTGATTTAAAAGATTTCTGTCCTCAAATCGTTTTTCTTGCAAAGTGTAGCTGCTTCCTGGGTGTAACATGCTTTTCTCGCACTCTCTTTACTGAGAGCTGGACCGGAGGGGCTTCGCTGCCGTGGGGGGGACACACTTGTGCATGGTCATTTATGCATCCTGGACCAATAAAATGGGCCCCAAGGTCAAGAGTTCCTGGAAAAGTGGAGGCCTGAAGGAGTTTATTGGTCTGTTTCCAAATGAGCCTAGTTTTCCAGCTTTTAAAATGTAGAAACGAACTCTGCTGAGAGACCTAATAAGCAAAAGACCAAATAATCCATCTCCCC
>NW_022103905.1:18615135-18616939 GCF_000313985.2 Echinops telfairi
GTCCTGCGGCCACCACATCTGTCAGCACCGTTTTCCCAGCAGCGTGTGCTCATGTCCTGTCTTGGTGTCATGCCATTCTCACAGTAGTTCACACTTTTTCTCCATGCCTATTACACACTTACACTACCAGCTAGAGCAAACATATATTTGATATGCAGTGGGAGCTAAAAAGGTAGGGGACTTGCTTTATTGCGATATTTACTTTACTGTCATGGCCTGGAACCCAACCTCCAGGATTTCCTTGATATATTTGCATTGATCTTACACCGTCTGGAAGACGTACCAGGCCCACGAACCCAGTGAATCAACTTGGAGGGCTCCCTCCCAGCTGTAAAAAGACACCTTAGGGCCCAGCGTGAATGTTCCCTCTGGGACATCTTCCTTAACCCTCCCAGCCCAAAGCAAGCTCACTCTTCTGAGCTCTTGATCCATAATTTAGATCTCCTGTAGAGAACTTTGTGGCCTGATTTGCTGACAGGCCGGCTCTTTTTCATTAACATGTTAGTAATTCAAACGTTTAGTGAACTAAATAAATGTCATGCTCTTTCTTAAAAGAAAATTTTGTGTATTGGTTAAAGGTTTACAGAGCAAATTACCATAAAACTGCCTTAGAACAGCTCAACAATTCACACACCTTTTGTTCCGTCTTGCTCAGGGTAACAAGGCTGATCCCACTCCCGCCCTGGAGTGCCTGTGTTTATTCTTTCTTCCTTCCTAACCCTTCTGAACTCCGGCCTTGAGTCCATGTTGCCCTGTGAAATCAAATGGCTTCGGGTTCTAAGAGGCATGCATTTCTCGAGTGTTATTGTTCCTTTACTGTTTGACTGACAGTGAGTCGTGAGTTCCACTCCAGACTTGAAGAGTGACTAAAGGCTTTAGTCTTAGGGAATCCCCAAGTCGCCCTTTGACCAGTCAGCCTGGTCTCTTGTAGGGTTTTGGCTTTTGTTCCGCATTCTCCTCCCACTCTGCCCAGGACCTTCTCTCAGGTGGTCCTTTACAGAGCAGTTGGTGGCAGTAGCCAGGCGCCACGTAGGCCTTCTGGTCTAGGGTCACAGAGACTGATGGGACGTGGCCCACTGAGCCATTTGGACGACTTGTTTCCATGTGTCTTCCATTGTCATCACTCTTCTTGCCTCCAGAAGGAGAGAGACGCCAAGAGTAGCTCCAATGACTGCGCGTGAGCTTTTAAAGCTCACCAAAGTAGCGTATCTTTGTGGAATATATTAGGCTCGTGGGTCTCGGCATCACCTGGGTCCATGGTCTTGAGCCTCCAGGTCCAGTGAGTCTTTCCCTCAAGGTGTTTGGTTACGTCTAAGAAGGTTTCATAACTTTAATGTATGTGTGCTTTATCACATTCATGGATGGGTTTTAAGGACTCAAGTACCAATACCCTCTGTGGGAATTCTTCCACTCTCCCTCCCATCCCTACTCAGCCTGCTTGTCGAGCCCGGCATTCACTCGTGGTGGTGTTGTTAGGATGCTGTCGATTTAGTTCCAACTCACAGTGGCCCTGTGTACAGTAGAAACACTGCCCAGTCCTGCACCACCCTCCCAATGGTTCCTATCTTTGAGCCCATTGTTGCAGCCTGTGTCAACCCATCTCATCAAAGGCCTTCCTCTCTCTTTTGTGCCTCTATGCGCACAGTGTGATGTCCTCTCCACATGGAAAGCCTCACTATACAGGATCATGGAAATGCACAGTATTTACCTCTGTTGCCTTTAACTTTTGCACTGACAGGTGGGTTCTGACATTGGGACAGGATGTAATTTGTTTCTATTAGTGAAGGTTTGGGTTATACTTGCA
>NW_022103905.1:18621273-18622637 GCF_000313985.2 Echinops telfairi
GGACCGCAGGGCTTCAGGACAGCGGTGCCTGGCCCACAGGACATACCTGGATGTAGTAGTACAGGGATTTGCCGTACTTTCTCTTGAATTCAGATCTGATTTTCAACATGTCCACTTCACTGCGGGAGACCATGGTCCTAATCAGGACTTTATCACGGGTCCCCTTGCCCTGCAAGTCAAGTTGATGTTCCAAATTACAACCCACAGAATAAAAGAACCGGCCTGTGTTTTCTGGCATAATGGCCCTGTTCTAGTTGCTCTGTGTGGCCTTCCAAGAGATTGCAAAGATTACACTGAAACCGTTGCCTTAAGAAATATGAGCACATTAGAATCCCAAGCACACAAAGATTAAACACGCACAATAACGCATTCTGTAAACACACAGTGAGCGTCTACTGCTGCCAGGTTCCATTCAAGGGTGTTCTTTCTCAGGGAGCTCTGTCCCACGCGCTGGCTGCGTGGGAGCCTCACGGTTCTCCTGACTCTAAGAGCTAACAGAAGACATATGCCAGCACAGTTTTTCTCGGGGTGCTCTGCCACTCTGGGGGAGTCCTGAGGCGGGTGGTGGTCACAAGTTGGGCTCCTAACCCAAAGGTCAGCAGTTCTAAACGACCTGCTACTCTGCGGAAGAAAGAGTTACAGTCTCGGAAACCCACAGGGGTGGTGCTGCCCTGCCCCAAGGGTCCCAGTGAGTGAACATTGACTCAATGGCAGTGAGTGGGAGTTTGGGCTTGGTTGCCACTTTGAGTAGCAAGAGCAGAAAGGACTTCTGGGTTTACTGCCTGAGCCACAGACTAAGGGTCCCAAGGAAAGGGTCCTATTTGGCATGGAGTCTAAGGAGAGATGGGAGAGAGGCCGTTAGAGAAAAGAATTTGTTCAAGGAAGCAGCCAAGGCATGGAAGGCAGCAGACAGAAGTCTGTTTGAGGAGTGGGACATTGGATGGGTTTGTGCGAAGATACAGCTCTTTCCAAGGGTGGCAAGTCAAGACATTTCAACTTGGCTTTGAATAACAGGTCAAGGGATTTAAACCTTGGCAGGCTGAGCAGTAGGACTGATGTTGGAGTTGGAGAGACCTAGCTTCAAATCTGGTTATCGAATCTCAAGCAAGCTGGGGGTTTCTGCACACCAGCCGCTTCACCTATAAAGGGGGAGGCAATATCAGCCTGTTAGGTCTTGGACGATGGGACCCCCCTCATGTAAAGTAAGTAGCACAAAGTCTACTGCCGGCTCTTGCTGCCAAGTCCATTTTGACTCATAGCAACCCCGTGCGACAGAGTGGAACTGCTCTCTAACATTTTCTTGGCTAGAATCCTTGAGAGAGCCATCACTATGCCTCTCCCCTGCAGAACCACCCAGTCTGCTT
>NW_022103905.1:18624710-18643642 GCF_000313985.2 Echinops telfairi
CCTCTTCACACCAGCGTCGTACAGATCCTAGGCGCAGCGCCAACCAGGAAAGGCAGCCACATGACCCGGGGCAAGGCCATTAAAAAAAACAGAGTCACCCTCAACAATTAAACACGTGCATTCAAAATGCCACGTGGCAACCAATGCTCTCCCTGCAGATGCCGCCTCCCTGTCGCACTGAGGTCCGGCAGTCGGGTTGATCGCTGCAGCCTTCCTTAGGCACAAGCTGAAACGGGAGTCAGCTCCCTTCTAGCTGACACATAGAACATGGCCGGAGCACTGAGTGGCCAGCCCAGTGTGACTGCCAGGATCTGTTCAGAAAAGACCCTGCGGCCTCCTCCCTGCATTCTCTCTTGGATGACTTGCTCTGGAGAAAGCCGGCTACCATGCTGTGAGGGCCCTCCTCGGAGAAAGGCTCCTGAAGTGAGGGGGGCATGAAGGTTGCCTGAAAGAGGAGGCGTTCTACTCCCACAAATGGTCACGGCCTCAGAGACCCCCGGGGCAGTGCTACCTGTTCTCCAGGGTCACTGTGGGTCAGCACTGACCCGAAGGCAGTGATTGCACAGCCACGTGCGTGGACCTCCCTGGGGGTGGGTCCTCCCGACCCAGTCAAGTCTTCAGGGACAGCAGCCTCCCCAGCACTTCATCTGTGACCTCCCAGGAGATGCCTCGGAGCCAGCACCCCACCCCACGGGCTAGGCTCCTCCCAACTCCTGACCCACAGACACTGAAAGGATCCCAGGTTCGCCGCTTTAAACCACGAGGCTGGGGGTTACCGGTTAGCCACTGAGAGGGAACAAAACGCAGGCTCTGCAGAGATTGGTGGAAAACCAGGAAGCTGGACACTTACCCGGGCATCCTGGTCAATCAGTTCATAATCAATGACAGAGCTGTCCTCTGCTCTCCTACCCTGCGGGGGAGGTGGGGGGATGAGAAAGTAAGAATGTGATCAAAGGCATTTCTTTGTACGATTAAAATGCACAATGCCAGCCCTTATTTAACTTCCTGAAGAAATACCCCTTAACCGGGCTTGTGAGTGTGTGTTGTTTTGTTTTGTTTTTCTTTACTTTGCAGCTTAGGCAAGACCTAAGAAGGGTCATATAGTTGAGGCAGTGAAGTAGGTGGGTGGCGGTGGGGTGGTTCTCACGAAGGCCAACCCCTCCTTGATCCAGTTCTAGCCTAAGAACCACCTTAGATGATCCACTCCCCCTAAGGGCTAATGGTACTTGGCTTCTTCCAATCAGATGGAGAAACAGCAAATGGTGAAGCCACACCACCCTCTTGGTGCTAAGAAAGGGGGCAAGTCTTTGTTGACGTGGGAAGTGAGGGGCAGCTGCTGTGTGCAGGACGTGTCAAGTGGGGCTAGTGAAGAGGAGGAGGCAGAGAGTGACTGCTTACAGCGAGAGGGGAACCACCCACGTAGAGGCAGAGCATGCTCCCAGGTGAGGGCCACCCAGGTGGGGCAGCAGGCAAGCCGTGGGGACTCCTGGGGAGGACAATTGAGGGAGGAGGGCAGGGGTACAGGGAACCTTTCTACACAATTGACAGCATAAATTTGAAGCAATGGAATTTTTACAAGATCTGTGGGTGGCAGCGCCCAGGCAGGGTGGGTAGGGGCGCGGATGCCAAGGTGAGAACAAGGAGGGCAGTGTGGGCATAGTTGTGCGGGTGGAGATGTGAGGGGCCTCCTGTCATCCCTGGTCATCAGGGTTCCTGGAGAGAATTTCTCTTCCCTCTTCAGGATCGTAAGGTGCCCTGGTGGCTGGAAAGTGACGTGCTGGCTGCTGTTGGAATGGTTGGTGGATTCAACTCATGGGACTCCTCCGTGGGAAAGAGACAGGGGCACTGCCTCCTGCAAAGATGCCAGCGTCAGAAATCCGAGGGGGCTGAGCACCTCTGTCACAGGCAGTCACTGTGGGTGACAATCAACCGGGTGCCTCTGGGCAATAACAAGAGCCACGGCGGCCAAAGGTCTCCCCCTCCGGACCAGGCCTGCAGGGACGCATCCACTCAAAAGAGAGTGGAGCAGGGGTGAGAGACAAAGAGTGCCCATTCGCACCGGGTCCCCTGTGACCTTCCCTAAGTCACGCTGTGAGGACTGCCACCTAAATCCAAGCCAGGACTTGAGGGCTGCCTATGCCTCCCCCAGCCCCAAAGTCCACTGCTCCGTGCAGTTTTGCGGGATAAGAAATCCCATAACGGGCACACCCGCCGTCAGAAACACAGCCGCCTGTCTGAAGCAGGCGCTGAACAGTCAGCTGAACAGCCAGCTCGCTGTCAGCTGTGAGTGGGGTCTGCCACTTGCCCTGAGAGGGATCAAGAACAAAGGGGTACACAGGGGACCAACCTTCGCCAGGGCGACCATCAGCTTGCGGAAGTCGCCGGATGTGTCCGACACGATGTCCTTCTCCAGGTCAGTCTTGTACACTGGGAAGACAACACACCTTGTTTTCTGCTCCCTGCCTGCGCAGCCAACTGCCTACCCAGCCCAGTGACGCGGCCTGGCACGGAGACTCTGACCAGCACAGGGGCTGTGCCAGCCCAGCGGGGCCCACGGAGCCCTCTCTAGAATGACTGTGCCTTCATCAAATGAGTCAATGCCATTTCCAGCCACCAGGGACAGATGGAGCTGCATTAAACCCAGTATCCTCAACCTCACCTTTGATAATGGCCTCGTTGGTGGCCAAATCACTGGTTGCCAACATTTTTTACTATGGCTGTTCTTAATATTAAGAAACCTACAGGACTTTGCACACACATATTCGCATACACACATGCCTTGACTATGGACTGACTGAAGCCATTTACCGTGGCAAATGGCTAGAAAGAAAGAAATAGGGCTCTTGAATGAATTTGTATTGTATGAGTTAAAATAGCATCCGGGATGATGCATCGTAACAACACTCATGCATCTACCCATAGCCCCCATACTGCTCAGAGCGTGTGGGTTCACCCACATCTTCTCAATTTTCCACAGTACAGAGTTAGGAGCCCCTGAACCAGTGGCTGAGCAGCAGTTAATAAAGGACATCTATGCACTATTTTCAAGCTTTCCCTACAAACCCTTTCAAAAGGCCATCCCTCCACCCCCCCTCCACTCCTCCCTGTCTACTCTTAGGAAGAAGTTTGAAAGGAATGGGATTGAAATCCTGGCCGTAAGGTGAAGAAGGAGCCAGATCGTGCCAAATGTCCCTCGGGCGTCAGGATGGAGGTATTTCTGCTCTTAACCTCAGAACCACTCTCTGAAAGGTTGGCATCTGAACGCAACCAGGGGCTCCCCTGGAGAGCCGAACCCCAAAGAAAGCACCTCCATGAAGATGATCCCAACTCTCAGAGACCCTATCGGGCAGAGTCGAACCGCCCCTCTGGGTTTCTGAGGCGCGAGATCTTTACGGAGCACAAAGCCTCGTCCTTCTCTCTCAGGATAGCTGGTGGTTTCCAACTGCTAACCTCCAGGTGCCTGGCCCACCACTCTTCAATCTGCTCCTGCACATTGCACAGCCAAAACAGGAAGCCGGATGGGGCAGTTCCACTCTGTCACACAGGGTCACCATGAGGGAGGATCACACTGACACCCCTACCAGGCAAATATCAAGGCGTCCTTTCCCAAACCCTAGTCCAGGCCACCACGGCGGTTCCCAGAAACCGGCCAAGGCGATTAGTCACAGGGGCAGGGCTACTCACTCTCCTTGTAGACTCTGTTGATTTCGTGCAGCTCCTGGTTGGTCCTGGAGCAGATGATCTCGATGAGGGTGTCCTCATCGGTTCCCAGCCCCTGTGGATCAGGCCCCAGGGCAGTCAGCAGGGCCAGGTCCTCGAGCCCTGAGCCTACGCACCTTGCACTCCCAGATAGGGGCCATTAGCATCCCCATTTTGACATTCCCAATAAGAAATTGGTATGGGGGTTGGTGGGGGGTGGTCGTGGCCAGGGTGAAACATGGTAGCGATGGCATGTGTGAACTCCGAATTTTCTTTTTAAGTAAATGAGAAGGGACAGAAGTGGAGGAAGGTTTTCCTCTTCCAATTGTCCCTCTTTGACAATGGTCACTCATTTATTTTATTTTTACCTTAAAAGATGGGAAATGACTTTTTTCCGTTCAACAACTCTTCTCATTTAAAACAAAAGAGCATCAAATATTCATGCTGTCTTTTGCAGCCGGCATCATTAGATTAGAATACATCTCTCTCTTTTTTTTTAATCAGGGAAAGGTGTAGATAAAAATAAAATTTTTAGCTTCCACGCCTTTGAAATGTAAAATTGGGTGAATGCTAAAATTTTCATTCTTTGCTTACACTCTCGCTTGATCATCATGCACTCTGCAGGCGTTTCAGCGACGCCAACGGCAAGAATGACGCCCCAAACAAACCTGAGCCACCACTCTCTCTCTATCAAGGAGTAAGAATTAATGGGTGATGTATTCAAATTTAATGTATACACTTGTGAGTGTGCCAGATAGCATGAAAGACTCAGTGAAACATGTATTTCAAAGCTGGCTCCGTGATCAAAGTCAAGATTTAATCATCAGGATTCGCTAACACTTGTCTTTCTGAATATGGAAACATCACTTTGAACTAAGCAGAATTACCACTGTCTAAAATGTAAATCAATTATAAGGTGTTCATACAATACGAAACCTCCTGATCCACAGGAAAAGTGTGTCAGCTATTAATTACGCCTCTGAAGAGTTCATGTGCCCCTGAATTACGCCTCGGGTCAATGGTTCAGTTTGAATTTTATTCTTAATCTAATTGATGGGCCACTATTTGTCCTTCCAGAAGTTTGTTGTTGTTGTTGTTGTTGTTTTGAAATCATGATTGGTAGAGGTTCGGATAAAGTGGAAATTACTTGTTAGCCAATGGTCTACACAGCAGTCCATACACGTTACAAAATGATGATCAAATGTCTTCGAGGTTTTTTAAATTTTTCTTCAATCTCAAGGTTGGTGGAAATGTAGTCAAATAAGAACTCCAGAACATAAAGGCATGCTCTATCTAGACACTGCAGCACGCACAAGGGCTAAGGTTTGCCTCCTTCCATCAAGGGCATACCAGTGTGAGACCTGAGCACTGTGGGGGGTCTTGTTTCTGGGCTCTGAGGTGACCTTCACCTTTTCCAAAAGGTGGCCTGAGCTTTCCACAGGCTGCCCACAATCCCCGTCACAGGGGCAACTTTAATTGCAGGTATGATATTGCCAGAAGTCAAGACAGATTTTTTTTTAAGAGTGGTGCAGTTCAGGTCACTCCAAGCTTGATGGATCCCAGCAGGGTCCTCCACAGGGACAGCTAATGGAAGAGCTGGCACCGGGTCAAAGAGTTAGCAACTAAAAGCGCCTTTCACTGGGCCCAGTGATGTAGATGACAACGGTGACTGACCGCTCACCCGAATCCATTTCAGGTCACCGAGACCCAGGAATAGCTGCTCACAAAGCCACATGAACCACAACGCAGTGGATCCTTGAGGAAAAGACGATGAGCTGATCGGAGGTGATGATGGTCAAAACAAGAGGGCAGTGCCGCTCTGGCCCGGGGCTCCCAGGGGCCAGCCTTCAGGGGCGTGATCTCCATCCAGTCGGATCATTAAGGGTTGTTGACCGTTTCTCATTCTGAACAGGACCTTCTCCGTGGTGGAGCCTGTCGCCGAGACCCGGGCAGGGTCACTTGAGGAAAGTGAGCGGAGCGTGGGCCGTGCTGGGAGCTGAAGGACGAGCGAGCTGTCCAGCAGGCCCAGCGATCAAGTCTGGGCACTGGAAATGCTCCAGATGTGGAGCTGCCTCACTCTCAAGTGCCTCCCCGGGAAAGGGACAATGACAGAACTGTGGCACTGGCTCTGGTGACAGCCTGGTCTCCGTATAATTCAGGGACAGTGGCATCCCAGAAAATGTCCTCAGACTTAGCAGGATTCAGAAACGTGGCTCCTGCCCACCGCCGTGATGCTTTACCCAGGCCTATCAGCAGAGGGCAGTATCGGATTGTGAAAATGTTTCCAGCGCTTCCCTGGTGGGCAGGTAGCTTAAACCTTGCTTTTTTGCACTGGCTGTTTTAAATCTGTATGAACTGCAGAGAGCTTCCAGCGTGGAGGGTTTGATGGTGATGATGATCCGGCCCGAAGTAAGGCTCCATGTCCATGAATAACTTTACAAAGCAAACTGCTCAAAGACAGCAAGTTTGTGCCCCAGTGCTCTGAGTAGAGTGCGCGTACCCAGGTGCCCTTCCTGATCTGACATGATCCGAAGGGGTGTCTGCACAGGGGCCACTCGAGCCACCGAACGACAGCCAGGGGAGGGACGGCAGAGCAGAAAGAGCCACGAGATCATGGGCAGGACTCGCCAACTTCGTGGAACAAAAACCGTGAGTTTTACTTTTGCCTTAACATCGCAACTTCTCTTTTTAAAGGAGGAAGTGTAATCAAGGAAGTCGTTTTCCCAAATGGTATACCAATTGCCCAGGTGCCAAGCTCCCGCAGCTGGTAACTGACTGACTTCTCAGCATCATGAAATGTCTTTACAATTTAAAGGGGGTGGGGTGGGGGGAGTAATTGCAATATTTTTGGTACAAATCCTAAGACTTATAGCTCTAGTTCGTTAAAAAAAAAAATAGTAATAATGGTGCCAAATGAGAATTCAACAAAACGGAAAATCACCTAATTACGTCCCGAAAGCTGTAATTCCCCGATATTAATGGCAGACTTGACAGAGATTAAATCGCACATGTGTTTACCTTCATGGAAGCTTTCAGCTCGGATGCGTCATACTGAGCAGGTGTTTTCAATAGGCCTAAAATCACTGTCTCCAGGTGGCCAGATAAGGCTGACTTCAGGGCTGATGGAAGTTCCTGCAGAAAAAAGCAGGCCAGCACATGGAAAACTTGGTCAGTAACCAGTCAGTTGGTGCATGAGCCCCAAGAAACAAGGGTCTGTTGACACAGCAGAAGGTGAGTGCTTGGCCACTCTAGGGTCCCTGGTCAAGGTCAAACTAGCCCTCAAGGGTATGCCCATCGAGAGACCAGAAGTCAGAGACCGAGGGATGGGTCTTTCTTTAACAAAACTTCCTGAAGCCCAAGCTGATGTGCTTCCTGCTCCGGTCACTGAAGCAGGAAGCAGAACATGGTGCAGGGTGTGAAGGTGTTTTATCTACAACAGGCTTGCAAGTCATACTAGCAGGGCTGCTGGACGTCGCCTCGATGGCAGTGAGTTTGATTTTGGACATCATAAGGCTCTGAGGAGACAGGGCGCTTCCTGGGGCCCAGGGCCCTGCTAAGGAGGAGGATTGGGATTGGATAGCCTCCCGCATCTTCTGGGAAGATGTGATTATCTTGGAGTGGCTCTTAAATGACCCCAAGAAACTCATGGCCCCCAGAGGGCCGGAAGTTCGGGTCATGAAACTGTGTTTGCAAAACACTTCGCCCCTGACTGAGAAAACACCCATCTTGCCCCAGCCAAATTGGGGTGCTCTTGATGGAGATGGTGGGGGACGAATGGCCCCCAAGCACGCCCAGGATGTCCCCACTGCCACCATTAGCCCAAGGCTAGTCAGAGGTCACCCGGGAGCATGACCCTGTACGTCCATCCACTATGGCTCTTAAAGATGCTTCTTGGGGATTAGGCTTCCTGCAAGAGACAGGCAAGCATGGCATTGGGTGACGACAGGTGCTTCCCATCAGCATAATTCCCCTCTTTCCCCTTCCCACCCCCCCCTCCCTATCTTGTGCTCCTACTTTCCAGTAGCATCCCATGACATCTACAATGTTTAGTCCCCTTGAACTCCTTGCAGGCTATTAGAGGTGGTTTTCAATTTCCCTCAGAGAGAAACTTCTGGAATCATTCATGGGCATCAAGAGTCTTAGAAACACACGGATCTTAGGAATCATCTGGCCCAGCCCTTTAAGCACCTACTTTGCGACACTCGTAACACCCAGCACTTGCCTCCGGACTTTAAAAAGCAGCACCTCCCCATCATGCCACCAAGTTTCCAATTTTGAGGTCAGCTAATTCCAGACTTAGCCTACACTTCACACTGCGCTCTGCCATTCTCATGCCCATGATATTTTCTCAAGCCTCAAATGGCATTTGGACACCTACTAATTCCTTCCACTTCCCTAAGAAGTGGGACTGTTAGGGGTTATTCCCACTCTTGTTCCTCATATCGTCTAGCACAGAGCTCTGCACATAACAGAAATTCCAGAAGCACACGAAGAACAGAGCAGAAGCCCAATGGCAGACCTGGCCTCTGCTTGACTCTGAAAGCAGCACAAAACCCGCCCTCCCTCCTGGGCTCTGCTCTGGTACTCCACGGGCCCACGCTCGTTGCCCTAAGGCCCAGGCAACATCCACCCGCCTCTGTCTTGCAAACCACCCCAACCCCTTCAGAAAGTGTCTGGGGTAGTTTATCAAGATGACATGTTCTTGACTCAAGGCTAAGGACTATCAAGGAAGGGCAGGGCCGTGTGCTGTCCCTGACAACAGCTGGGAAAGTCACTGGACCCCAGCCGGAATCAGCCCTCCAAGAGGGTCTGTGGGGGGTTTGTTCTCCACCCATGTAATTTGAAACCAAGATCCAGGCTTCTCTATTTGTGTGCACATCCATCGGCCCAAGTTTGTTCCAAGACCATGGTCTTTAAGTGGCAGCTGAAGGAACAGGTGTGTGTGTGTGTGTGTGTGTGTGTGTGTGTGTGTGTGTATGAGTCTGGGTACTTTAGAGAAACAAATCCACAGAAAACTCATGTATAAGAGCTCCCCGCAGAGATTACTATCACCTACTTGGAAGGAAAATGTTAATGTCCATAAGCTGAAAGAAGCCAGGCGCTTCCTATTTATGTCCTCGCCACCTGTGTCCCAGGGAGCGCAGTACCCGGCTGGACCTACAACTGCCAAGGGCAGACATTCCTGTCTCTGGCAGGAATGAACTCCTTGCAGCTCAGCTGCACCGCGGCTAAGAGCGAAAGCCCTAAATCACACGGAGGCTGCAGGAAGCTGCGCTTACTGTACCATCCAAAAACAAAGCGAAAGCTTAAAATAGCCAGAAGTTAAAAATACAGCAGCTCGTCCTTAAAAATGTAATTCCCTAACACCGCGACAAAAAACAGAAGGGGCTAGCCCGGAGCTGTTCCCTAACCTCTCAGAAAACGCCCACAGAGTCTCTATGAACAGCGGGAGTCTGGCCTGTTGAAGATAACCTGGTAGACCAGATGAACTGCCAAGGAAGCCCATTATTTGTCACCCACGCTCTTCAAAATTAAAGCGTATCTTTGAAGAAGTCAAGGAGTACGTCAAGACCAATACGGAGTGGAGGGCCTTCGGATTAAATGGCCCATGTCTTAGCAAGCATCAGCAGAAGTCATGAGGATGTGTAGCTAAACGTGGACACTTTAATGCGTGCAATGCTTGGAACAAAGTAAGCGCTCAGTGAATGTTATTTGCCGTGGCTGTCATGGTAGCCTCACCCCTGCCACCCAAAAATGTCCTGTCCTAACCCCTGGAGTCCGGAACCTTATTGGAAACAGAGTCTTTGCCAATGTATTTAAGTTCACAGTCTGAGGAGGGGCTCCTCGTGGGTTAGCCCGGTGAGCGCAACATGCGATGTTAATGGTCTTGGTAAGAGACAGAAGGTAAGCCACGTAAGAGAGAAGACCGCAGGAAGATGCAGGTAGAGGTTGAAGGTGCACAGCCATAAGCCAAGGCATTCTGCGAAAAGGCAAGATAGAGTTTCCCCTCGATGCCCTCAGAAGAAATATAGCTCAGCCAGGACCTTGATTCCAGACTTCTGGTCTCCAGAACTGCGTGAGGACATGTTCACCCAGCACCGCTCCCTCCACACACTCTGGGTGGGAGAATGGGTCTGTGTCTTTACGCACAAGCCCCCAGCACCCCAGGGGCCAGGTATGTAGAAGGAGTGCCTCTTGCTCAGACGAAAGATGACATGGTCGCCCAAGTATCCCAGGAGGTTCTTGCTGGTGGGGAGCCAAAGGTCATTAAAAGACAATGGCTAAGAAAATTAAACTCAACAACCAATGCCCTCCACGCCTGAAACTCCCTGTGTCTTTTTGTTTGTGTGTTCTAATAAGTCTTTAGTTACAAAACAAAGAACAGATACGCCGACCAAATGTAGCCCTAGTGGCCTTGTGGCACAGCTTCGGCTCTCCGTCAGCCAGCATTCCAAGGCACAGTGACGTTGTACATATAAGGTCTTCCTGTTCCTCGGGGAAGCGGCCTACCTTTTTGGTCCTTCGATGGTAGGCGAAGGCAATGTCTTGTCTCTGTTCATTGCTGCGGTTGGTCAAAATGTTGACGATGGTGACCTCATCCACACCTGTGAAAATATAATTCGGGGATCCTCACTCAGCCGCTGGCCACAGGACTTGAGTTTTACCACCTGGGAGGTCTACTATTTTCCAAACTGAAATACCAGGACATGAAGATTTGTTCTTGCTTTGGTCTGTACCCTCAGGGTACACCCACTGGGTGCACCCTTCCTGTTTTTTCTTTCCTGACAGCCTCAGGCTTCAAGCCTAAAGGGAACTTTTCAATATGTGTATATAAACTCACACCTATTCTATTTGCAGATGGGTTTCTGGGTGCCACGGTAAGTGGTGCATTTGTGAAGCTGTGGCAGTCAGATGGAACAACAAAGATTTAGTAGGGTTTTAAATGAAGGTCCTCAAATTGCCATTTAAGTGGGATTTAATAGACAGTAACTGCGGACTGAATTAATAGAGACAATTATTTATATTTATTGCCAGATTCCAGCGATATAAGCAGCTAGGTATAATTTCTATAATTATAGAAACTGTCATGACAAATGAGTCAGATTTAATATGGCAGTTGTATTTTAATAGCATAATTGATTAATACAATCGTACTTATTGAAGACCAAATTGTTTCGGAAGGAAAATAAACGTTCCACTGCTTTTTAATCTTCAATAGGCAATTTTAATAATCAATTTCACAACTATATTAAAAAAGAGTAAGTGTTTTAATCTAAATTAAATCTAAATTGGGAGTTCTGAAGTGCCACCAAAATATTTTAATACCTATTTTAATTGGAACATGTGTATTTACAAAGATAAGCAATGCCTCCTGGCATCTGGAAGTTTCCAATTTTGTAGCGGACACACTCCACACATGCCATTTAACGTAAAGAAAGCACAATGTGATGAAGCTGGCGTGTGAAAGATCTCTCTCCTGATGGGCTATGAACTTGGCCTAATAAAAGGAAAGGCTTGGCCATAACGGGATATGGAATTCTTAGTGGGAAGGCAACGGGTTCACACTCACACTAGTCTTTCTACAGATTCCTGCAGGCCATCAGAGGGAGCCCTTGGGTCCTGACAGAAAGGTTAGAACCTTGACAGAGGGTAGGTCGTCATTCTCAAGTGTGTCAGAAACCCTGAGAAGCAGAAGGTCAGAATTTCTGGGTATAAAAACAAAAGACGCTTCAGCGTTAACTGTACCTCCTGTTGCAATTTTAGCTCTGATTTTCAAAGTCCCTCGGGGACACAAAAGAGCCTAATACTGAGACAGTTCCAAAGATGCTTCTTTCAGCATCGTCTATAATCCCCAAGAATAAAGAGAAAGCGTGTCCCGCAAAAAGACATCAGTTGACTAAATGTTCCTTTGACCAAACAACGGGGTACACTGCAGCCATTTAAAATGACAGCACAAGAGCTTTCACCGATGTGGGAAATGACCATTCACATCAGATTGCCAATGAAAACACACAACACAAGGCACCATGCACACGATATCACCTTGTTTTTGTGAAATGCAAACACACACATAATAAGGAGAAGCCTTTATGTGAAATATTCAGGAGGGATCTGAAGAGTGTGATCGTTTATCATTGACATGGTCTTTGTTTTTATTTTTATTAGCCTGGGTGGCTTAGTGGTTATGCACTGGGTAGCATGTATGTACCGGGTTACTAACCGAGGGGTCAGCAGTTCAAAAGCACCAGCCACTCCTCAGGAGAAAGATAAGACTTTCTGCTCCGTGAACACCGAGGCCTTGGAAGCCCACAGGGGGGTTTAATTCAGAGGATCCAAGCGACGCAATAAAGCAAATGGTGAGAGAAAGGGAATCGGCAACTCTGGTGTCCAAGTGCATCGGAAAGCTGCGTCCACCCTACACTGGAGCCTATCAAGTGGTGTGACAGCACCGTGACAGAGTGTGAAATATTAGGAGAACTTCCAAAATTTGACCCAGAGGCACAGACGGCATGAGCACATGCTGTTGGAAAAAGGACACCGCCGGACTTGCTCCAGGCAGAGTGGACACAGGCCTTCCTTTTGTGAGAAGACAGCAGTGGTGTAGAGAGCACACGGAGGGATGTCTGTCAACCTTCACACGAGGGCGCCTGCCCTCCTCACACACAAGAAGTCCACTCTCCAGGGGCAGCTTGGATCTGCTTGGAGTGTTGAGGGATAGAATCAAGTTCTAACTCGGACATCGTTTCACTTGGACACAGCAGACCCATCTCTCCTAAGACTCTGTTACTTCCCCCTCTCCTCTCTTTCGGTCTCAAAAATTCTATGGCTCTAACTTTAAGTGAAGACATGTTGGCACAACAGCAAAGCACTCAGCTGCTAACCAAGAGGTTGGCAGTTTGAATCCACCTTGGGTACACCCTTCCTAGTTATGGGCGATCTGATCCCATCAATATTAAAACCCAGAAACCCCTAGGGAGAGCCCTGATGGCAAAGCAGGTTACACATTGAGCTGCTAACCACAAGGTCAGCAGTTCCAATCCACCAACTGCTCTGCAGGAGAAATATGAGGCTGTCTACTCCTGTAAAGACTTAAAGTCTCCAAAACCCCAAGGGGCAGTTCCACCCTGTCCTACCGCATTGCTATGAGTCAACACAAGGGCAGTGAGTCTGGTCTGGGGCAGTCTACTCTGTGGCCTAGGGTTCTATGATTTGGCATTGAGTCCCTGGTCCTTAACGATAACAATTTTGCATCACAAAAAGCACTGTTTATATAGGTGTGTGTGCCTTGCCCTTTAACGGTATTACCCAAGTGTGAATGCTGAAGAAACCCAACAAAACACAGCGATGTCCTCTAACCACAAGGCCAAGGTTTCCTACAAACAGTTCAGCGGTCACCACCCTGAGCACATTGACTCACAGTACACACAGTGACCCGAATGAAACACTGACTCAGACGGGAGTTATTCTCTCTGGGAAACCCGAGTAAACGTTATGTGTGTGTGGGAAGGAGGCCCTGGCCAAGCTGCATTAGGCTCCCATGAAGTCGGTATGCATTTAAAACACAGTCGCCTAAGCCCTACCTACTCATGAAGACGGTCCTTAGGCTTGGGATCCAGGAAGCACAACTTCAACAAGCTCCCTGGTAATGACGAGAGATGCAGTTATGGGTGGGAACTGCCAAGGTCCCCAGAAGTCTGCCTACACGCAACACCGCTAGGTCACTTCCAACTACTGCTTCTGTGAGGTATGACATCTACTTCAGTTTTAGGGACAGAAATGCCCGCCTTTGCGCAGACGTCTCAGGTAAGAACCAGCAGCCGACGAGAGCTCACTCCCCACGTCAGCACAAACCCACACTCTGTGACCAGAAAGCAGCTCCTAGCCTTTCTTCCGCAGTCCGAGATGCTGAGCGCCTCCCCAACAGAGTGGGGGTGCGATCCAATTCCTGGAAATCCCTGTAAAGAGCTCTGGTGGTGAACCCACGTCTCACTTAAGAGGCAGCATTAACTATGGTCTGAAGGAATCTAAATGTATTTTACCTAAATTATTTACCGAGCAAACAGCCTGCCGAGATGCAGCACGGCGCATGCTGGGACCGTCTATGAGTGAGCGAGCTGGTCCATCCCAAAATGCTAGTGCCAGGAACCAAGAAATTCAATGGAGGCCACTGGTCCATGTGGCGAGGCCCCCTGGGAAACTCTCCTGAATCGGCTCTCTCTGTCCATTGTCTGTGTGTTTCAAATGGAACAGGAAAGGGGGCAGAATCTTGGGGCCCAAATAAGCATGCTCCCTCCTACACCAGAACAACAGAAGGTAACTGACGCAGATCTGCCGGTGGGGGTGCACCCATCGTATCTTCAGACCACTGCTGTTTCCTCTTGACCCGCCACCACAATGGGTAAGCCTGTCTGTTCCTGCCGAAAATCGCTCAGGACAGGTGGAAGCTGCCAGGGCCATCCAGTTCCTCCCCCTCTCTGCACAGGATGCAGCTGAGGGATGAGGGCGGAATGCTCAGCCAGGGGTGTCAGCACAATCACCATCCGCACGGTGCCTGAGTGCCAGCGAGCAAGCAGGGCTCTCGGCGCGGCCTCCTTCCTGCCGGTGGCCCAGACGCCCCAGAGACAGAGCTCTGTGGGCGTTGTGTACTTTCAGACCGCTCCCATTCCAATCACCAGGAAAGTGTTTGCGAAGGGGCCAGGAGGCACTGTGGATGGGGCAGAGGTGAGAGAATCGAAAACCAAATTCACTGCCACCCAGTCAATTCGGACTCACAGTGTCCATGCAGGGCAGAGTAGAACTGCCCCAGGCTGGAAATCCCTAGAGAAAGCTTCTTCACCTTTCTCCCACGAAGCAACTGGTGGGCTTGAACTGCTGACTCTGTGGGGAGGAGCTCAACATGTCCTCCAGTTTAAAATGATGGCTGAGTCCCAAACCACAAACCCAGCCTCCTGGAGTTTGCTCCTGCTCTCTGAGGGTGGAAACCCCAACTCAGCTCCCTGGCACCCCACGGAAAATGTGTGTCCTTGTTGTCCATGGCAGGGAACCAACGGGCCATTCTGAACAGGATGCTGACTCACAGCTGCCGGGACCCACTGACTGCACAGAGAGAAAGAATTTCATGGCAGGGTGCTGAGGGGTCCCAGGGGCTCCGGGCTGCAGACTCCCACGCTGGGAAGGAAAGGAAAAGTGCCCAGATCCTCTCAACAAAGCAGGACTCCGCTTAGATTAATGACTGGAGATATCGTCTGGCCTCAGATGAAAATCCTCGGTACAAGTAGGTCAGAGGCCAAAAATAATGGAGAGGACCACAAATCCACGGATGTCTCTTGTGGTCACGTTATTTATTTTAATACTAACAACTCCATGACTCGGTATCTGCCGTGTGCCAAGAATCCCTGGATGGTGCAATGGGGAAGACCTCAGCTAACTGCAAAGTTAGACGCCACTGGCTAGAGGCACCCACCCACCAAGAGGTGCCACCGAACACAGGTCTGGTGATCTACTTTGTAACAGATCAGCCATTGGAGACCCTGTGTAGCATAGTTCTCCTTGGACACAGGTGGGGTTGCCAGGAGTAGGGGCTGGCTTGACTGCAGCTGGGTTTTTTTCATTGTATCTACGTGGGATTCAGAAGGCGCTCGGGTGGCCTCGTAGCTTACAAGTTAGGTTGCTAACCACAAGGTCAGCAGTTCAAATCCACTAGCTGCTCCTTGGGAGAAAGATGAGGCTGTCTGCTGTTCTCCAGATAGCTGTACAGCCCCAGAAGGCAGCAGAAGTTTAGAAGCTTAGAGGGCAGTGAGTTTAAGAGAACGACAGTGGAATCGTTACTATCCTTTTTCATCCTAGTCTACCACCATCATCTGCTCTCTCTGCCCCTTAAGCTTGTCCTCTCACCTTTGAAGATGCCGTTTCTCATTAGATCCCACTTGGATAGTCCTTTGGAGCTCTGGTGGGGCCGTCGGGCAAGCCCTGGACCACTCCCCACACGGTCGGCTGTGAAAACCACCCACCAGCTCCTCAGACAAACTGAAGGCTTTCTGCTCCACCAAGACTCGGAAACCCTATTTAGGGTCGCTCTGAGTCAACTCACTGACAGTGGGTTTGTTTTGTTGTGCTTTTTAGATCATTCTTCACAACAGTACAATGTTCGAAGCAAATGAAAGCACTCTCTTTGGGGATCTGGAAGCATAATGGCCACGGGCAGACGGGGGACATTTCTGCCATTAGCACACCGTGTGCTATGTGTGCTATGCTTTGACATATTCCTCTGCCGTGTGCTATGCTTTGCAGGCAATAAGAGCAGAAGAACTCAGCCCCATGAAGTAGGGGGTGCCAGGGGTGAGAAGCTGGGGGAGCAGACGGCGAAGTCCCTCGGCTCTGGCACAGCCAGAGGGCACAGTCCCAGTCAGGGAACGGCTGGTTTCGTGGTGTGCCAAGGAAGAAAATTTGGCTCGGGAAACAAATTTCTCCTGCTACTACTTTGCTCCCACCTCCCCTCCCCTCCGGGGCTCACTGTGTGGGAACCCCTCGGGTACCTGACTCGAGAAATCTGTCCGCCTTCCAGGGGTAACCTCCTCTTTCTGAAATATTCGCTAAAACCTGAGGCAAACCAAGTCCACTGGTGAAGGAAGGAGAAAAGATGTGGAGGAGAAGCACCTGGGGGCCTTGCTTCTCTGTCACCCTCGTGAGACAGAAAATCCCACCCCCAAGCAGAGTCGAGAGCATGCCCACCCTTAACTCAGCGGACCACACAGGAGTCCCTGGCTATTGTCTCAGCATGGCCAACACCAGAGACGTGTCTCCGGGTGGCACATGGGTAAGCGCTGGGCTGCTAACGGAAAAGCTGGGGCTTCAAACCCACCCAGGGGTGCAGCGGAAGAATGGCCTGGTGATCTTCTCCCGAAAGCTCCCAGCCTTGAACACCCTACAGAGCAGTCCCACGCTGCCATGGGACCAACGGCGATGAATAACAATGCTTCCTTTGTCCCCTGGACTTCCTGAGGACAAAGGGATCGCCATTTTCACAAAGAGGAACAAGCTGAGGAGAGGCTGCCAACAAAAATAATATGTCCAATTAGAAGGCCTTGGGAACGCCCGAGCCTTGCTTTGTGGGCTGCCCAGCTTGGGAGCGGCAGGGACATAGCCACACAGAGCAGTACTGCTGAGAAAGAAAGGGCACCTGTGTTGGCAGGTCAAGGTGGCCATGGCTCAGCCCTGGGCTCCCTTTGCCCCCAGCACTGCTGTGTCAGGGAAGTAAATGTGAACACCCAGGGGCACTGCCTCAGCTCCCAGGTGCCTGCTGTTCCCTGGGGAGCTCTGGTCCTCTGAGAGGGAGGAGACCAGGGCGGCATGAATCACCTGGCCCAACTCAAAGAAACTTTCTCACACACACTCAGGGCGGCTCGCCCTCGTCTGGCCTACTTACTGGGCAGAGGCCACTTGGTGCAGCCTGCCTCCGGGCACTCTCAAAAGAGCCTATTGCCCACTGCTGTCCACCGTCAGGGGTTCATCTGACAGCAGAGAAACCAGGCCCCCTTTCCATCACTGCCATGGGCAGTTGGCTCCGGGCCACGCTGGGCATCTTGAACAGTTCCATTTCAAAAGTACGAGGGCAAAGCCAGTGTGGAAACTTGCTGCCCTGATGTCTCTGTACTTGTGCTTCTGAGGAGTCCGGGGGCAGGGAGAGCGATCTGTTCTTTGCATCCCTTCCGGAGAACACAAATACTGCTAAAAGCAAAGCTGCCAATAATAATAGGGCAACTCATTACCCTCCCTTCCCACGGAGAGACCAAAGTGGTACCCGTTTATTGGCACTTACGCTAACTCTGGGGTTGTGCTGCCGCTAATTACAATCTATTTTATGGAGTCTAGATTCATCCTTTTCTAATTTAGCTGACTTTTCTTTCTAGTTACTGAGGCCCATATGGTAAGCCGTGCACAGCTGTGTTGTACCCTCCACGGTATATATTTAACCCAAGGCCAATCTAGACCAAGAGACTCCCACGGAGTTAAGTCGCAGAAGCCTCTTGTTAATTAAGCAATACTATTACTTTTGCTTGGCTTTACTCTGTTTTTAAGGAGACACAAATTAAGGTGAGTAATTGCAGAGTCTACCTCGAACTCTGAGAGCAGACACACAACAAGCACACTTTCGGTCTAAGTGACGTACTGCAGACGTACTGAGGCTTCTTCAAACTAGGATCCTGGGCACTGTCTTTGCCTCCTCATCTTGTGTCCGGCCCCTCTCACCTGCCCTCGCCCGTGTTCTGGGCTGTGGAGACCCGTCACTACTGAGTGACACGGCCCTGGTGCCACATCTCTTCATAGCCCAAAGCCAAGCCAAGCCGTTGAGTCAATTCTGGAACCTGCAACCCTATATAAACAAGGCTTCCAAGACTATAAATCTTGACTGGAGCAGAGTCTCAGCATTCTCTCACAGGGCAGCTGGTGGGTTTGAACTGCCAACCTTTCCATTAGCAACCCAGTGCCTCACCCACGTCACCAGCCTGGCCCCTTCGTCTGTGCACAGCACTGAATAAATGCTAACTCTGATGAGCTCAGCTGCTTTTAAGCTCACTGGACCCCCCAGGATTAAAATCTTAGCCCTCCAGACGGTTCTGCTTAGAGACAGCAGTATTATTCTCCTGATTCAGAAAGGGCCTTGAGGTATTGCTGTTACCACAGGAGTCTGAGCTAGGGCCAGAGTTCATTTGCGCAATCTTTACATTCCAGTGTGAAGGCTTTCTCATGCCAGGATCAAAGAAGCCTTTGTCTGGGGCCTTAAAGGGCACCATCTTTGCCAGATGAGCTAGCTGCTAAACCTGAGTGTGCTTCTGAGAAGGCAAGATGGGAAACGGTAGGAATTTAGACACACCCAAATAGTGGGGGGTGGAGGGGGAGGATAGGAAGGAGGAGGGTGTGAGTATGTGAGTGTGAACATTTTTTGAGCACTGCATATCCCAGGCGCCATGCTTAGGGCTTCTTTCTACTTTAGCTCATCAAATCTTCAGAACAGCCTGTGAGGTGGGTTTTTGATGAGCCCTGCTTAGCCTCAGAGCTGACTCAAAGGCAGGGAGCCTGACCAGTCCACTGCCAGACATTGGCCAGTGAAACATCATGAGGTGGTTGGTTCCGCTGTGCCTGGGACCAGGAGGCAGGGGCCAATTCACGAGCAGCCAACAACACTTATAAAGACCCCGACCGTGGACATAAGCAAGCATTTCTTCTGGAGC
>NW_022103905.1:18643910-18646450 GCF_000313985.2 Echinops telfairi
TAGTCATTTAAAAGCATTGAAAGAAGAGGACTTTTCAAGGGTCTCATCTGACCACCCCTCAGCCTCCATTCGGCAGTCTGGGCAGCCATCCTGGTGGGTGGCCGGCTGGTTTGAGGCTGACAGTACCAGCCCTGAGTCTTGTGAGGCCCACAGGGTGTAAAGTAGCCATCTCCCCCATGTTCTACTTGCCGCTGAACCCAAAGGCAGCTGGTTTCTCCGTGGCATTTAGGAAAGATGGCCGTGTAATTTTTCCTCTCAAATTAGAAAGTTCTGACAGTGAAAGGGTGGCCGTTCATCACTGGGCTGTGTACAGACCAGGACAGGTGGTCTTCCTAGTAGTTCAACCCAGTTGAGAGTCCTGGCCTTCAAAAAGCTTGTGGAGAAACGGAATTAAAAGATAAGGTAATTTTTCTTCAAGACTTTTTGAAGCCCTTTCATGTATCACTTCTACACATGGGTCAGTAATTGGGAATCCCTGGGCGCTGGGTGGTGTAAAGGATGCTTGTGCTCAGCTCTTACCCCAAAATGTGTAGGTTCCAAGCGCCCCACCCCTACCCCACTCACTGCCCCACCAGTGGCTCTGTAGTGTGGGAAACTGAGAACCGGGAAGAGAGTGAATTCAGACAAATTTTCTACGCTCGTATTTTAAGGGGTCTGGGAGACTGAGGCTCTGCTGGACGGAGGCCTGACCATACGTGGGTTGGAAATGAATCCCAGTCACATTCTCCTACGTAAAATCTATTCCCCACAAGGTCCCCCCATAATAACGCTAATTGTAAGGTGCTGCTTGCAAGCACGTGGTTGCTACGATACATGCTTGAAGGTATCTACTTAAAGGTACTTGCCTGAAGGTGATCTGCCATCTGAGTAAGCAGACCCTACTGTCGGCTCCCCCGAAGTAGGGCCCACTCCCTTCTGATCAGCATCCTAGATTGTTCCCCTGAGGAAGAGCTCAACGACACCCAAGGTCAAGCCAGCTCAGTGACCACCAAGGTCAGACTGCCATCATGACTCTAGAATCGCCCATCTTGTCACATATGTACCTCCCTGTCACATGTATGTCCCTGGTACCACCCCTTCCCATTGTGCGCATACCCCTGGCTCGTCCCCCCTCGTGTTACGTGTATGCCTCTAATACAACCATTTCCTGTTCTATATTCTTATTGTGACTTGCATGCCCGAGATTATATAAGTCTCTCAGAGAAGACATTACTCTCTCACTCTGGCTGTGGTCGCCATGGGAGAGGTGAGCACTTACATGTTTTTTTTAAATGTACCCCCCAATTACACAACCACCCCCTAGGGCCCACTCGGTTGTGAAGGCTGGCCCCCCCACATGTTAGAAAGACCTGGAGATCGGGTTTTGAAAACCTTGTGGCCCACCGGACACACCGGGGGTCCCAGGATGTCAGAGGCAAAACAGCAGCTGCTGGCAGACCTCTGGGTAATGCCAGGCGCTCTCTTGGGAAGAGGACACCTGTAACCTGGCTCTGGGGCCATGGGGTGGTTGGCGGCTGCTCTCGTTGTAGTCACACCTGCGTCTCAGTCCAGTCTGACAGTTCAAGGAAGTACTTGGTCCACAAGAGGGGGAGGTGTGGCGAAGGCACAAGGTTCACCAATACAACCACATCTCCAGGGACTCTGGGGAGGGAGCGACCTCAGAGACATGGGCTCGTGGCCACCAGCCAGGAGAGGTTGGTCCACTTAGTGTTGTAGGCACAGAAGACAACACGATGACCTAAGCAAGGAAGTGCTTCTCAACTCTACCCGGGGCGATGCTGGATTTCCCAAAGGAGGCTGGGCTCCTCCTGGGCTTCCTACTCACCCTGGAACTTGAGGAAGCATGCCCCTTTGGACAGCACTTCCCATCTGAGCTCCCCGGCCAAGGATTTTTCACTCCTTGGGCCAATCTAACAGCAAGGTAGTAAAACTTTCTTGCCATTACATGTTTAGCAAACAATGATGTTCAAGGGGAGCCCTTAGAAGGATCATCAAGACCACCTTTGGAAAAGAGGTTGAGGCCTCAGTAGGATGAGCCTACCCCAGGGCATGCCCCCATGGGCCAGGACTCCTGGCTCTCAGCCTAGGCCTGCAGTATCTTAAAAAAGGCCTCTTTTTAAAGGGTCCAAAAGCAAAGGTATCCCTGTGTGTGGACTAAGGTGCACCCGATCCAAGGCATAGTGTGTTCCATTGCCATGTGTGCATGTGAAAGCCGGACAGCGCAGAAGGGAGACCGGGGGAGAACTGAGGTCTGGTGCTGGCGGGAGACATTAAATAGACTATGGACTGACTGACAGAAGAACAAACGAATCTGTGTGGGAAGAAATACAGCCAGAATTTCACTCCTTGGAAAGTGGCAAGACTGTCTCGTGCGTCTTGGACTAGTTATCAGGAGGAAGAGATCCTGCTTGGTAAAGTGGTGGATCAGCGAAAGCCAGGAAGACGCTTGGCTAGATGGATTAGCACGGTGGCTGCAACAATGCGTTCAATGGTACCAGGCTGGGCAATGTCTCGCTCTCGGCGTAGCTAGTGTCATTAGG
>NW_022103905.1:18646781-18656129 GCF_000313985.2 Echinops telfairi
CGCTGACACACACTGAGCTGCGCTGACACACACTGAGCTGCGCTGACACACACTGAGCTGCGCTGACACACACTGAGCTGCGTGAGTCAGAGGGGCCCTGAAGGCCAAGTGGGCTGTCTTTCCCACGAGGAGGAAAGGGAGAGAAAAAGGAGACGGGGTGAATGTGCCGTCTCTGCTTCTGCTTAAGCCAAGATCCGCCATGCCTCTAAATGACTGCTGTCTTCCAAGAGGTGGTGCTACCAAAGACCTCATTTTAAAATGTTCTGGAGCAAAGATGTCACTCAGACCCAAGCCAAGGTCAGGTGCGAGGAGAGCAAATGGACGGCCTACCTTTAGTCTTGATGGCTGTTTCAATGTTCAAAGCGTCCCGCTCAGCGTCGAAGTTGGTGTAGGCCTTGACGGACCCGTATGCACTTGGCGGTGTGGAGTGCTGAGGTGAAAAGACAAGCACATACAATAGCACACGTTTACCATCTTCCCATGGGGCGGGGGCGGGAATGCTTAGACGAAAATGCTTTGACATGGCTTCTTTTCATGATTCAAAGCATCCTGTCTCCAGGCAACTAGATAAACACAACGGCGCATGTCCCCACTTTCGTTTTTACCGTGTGGAAGCTCCAAAGTAGACCGGGGAAAGCTCGTTAGTTCCCGAGGGCTCTCAGGAGCAGTAAAATGGGATGAGCCCAGTCCACAACAAGAAACGCGTGGGCAGGCCTCAGTGACAGGTTGTTGGTCCGGAAGCATGGCTCCCCACTGGCCCTGTGTCGCCGTGGAAGGTGCTTGCCACGTTCTCTGGGACCATCCAGGTAAGGGTCTCCTTCCTCCTCTACCTCACCTCGGCAGCCACCCCTGTAGCACCAAGGTGGTCTGGTCCCACAGTCCACATCCTGTGGTGTGTGCTAGGGTCCTCTTCGCTGCCCTGCCCTGTCTTCTTGAATTCTCCCTTCGCTGCCTTCCACGCTGGTCTTTTTCATTTTTCCATTGCCATTTCAAGCGTGCCTTCTTCTTTCCCCAACGCTTTTCAAAGCCCCTGACCCTTTCCGCTCTAAAGGACAGAAACATCTCTACCCACTGGCCTCCCCCCTGAACCCCAGATTGAGCTAAAGACCACGGCAAGCTCCTCGTCAGTTCTTCCCAAGACACTGATCTCCCTGCTCTTTTGAAATGTGCTCACCCTGTTTCCCAGGCCCCCACCTAAAGGGCAGAAGAGAAGAGTGGCTAATGGGGTGCCGGTTGGCTCGTGGGTGGTGGAGGTAGCTACCACTGGGCTGTCTTCAGTGTCCAGGCTTCCCAAACCACCACTGCCGCCCAGCAGACACTGCCCATGCATGACGGGATAATGGGAGGACCTTCACCTTGGCTCTGTTTATGTGAAGGGACCCTGACTCAACTCTCCATCCACAAGCATTAAGTCAGAAGCCACCCGGCCCCTGGCTTATTTGGTTGTATTAACGCTGAGGTTCACAAGTTTAGGGGTTAGCAAGTTGCCAGGCCTCCTGGGACAGGCTGGCGATCTATGCCCCAACTGAGACTGACTATTTCTAAATGCACTTTGAAGGCCACCTTGGACCAAGTTTAGATACAGCGAACATGCATAACTCTGAAACAATAAATGGCTTCTCCGGGTTGTTTTCGTTCTAAATTCACCATTTAAAATTTCCAGTCTCTGACTCAATGTGGCCAGGCACATATTCGGGAACATCTAAAGGCAACATGTTATTTTGGAACACTGCCCACCTGTGCTACGGTGGGTCGGAAATGTGGATGGAAATCTAAAGGGAAAGAGCTTCCCGCTTAGGAAGAGTTCCATCAATTAGTATTTGTAAAGACAGGCAGGCAGGCATTCTGGCCGGGAGCCAGTTCACAGGGCGCTTCATTTACCAGGGGAGACTGTGTGTGTCTTAATCCCCAAAACAGCAATGCGTGGGGGGAAGTTTTGAAACAGAAGAAACAGATAGGTAAGCCATAAGACAGGTAAGATAACATTTGCTTGTCTGAAAATCAAATTACCAAAGTAAAAGAGATTTTTTTTCTTCCCCTAGAACATTAGGGGACGGGCAGCATTTTTTTTTCTATTTCACTACCCTCTCACCATGTAGAGAGAGGCATCGGGCCGGGCGCTGAGAAACTTCAAAGCCTGCATGAAACGCCCTCTCCTCTCATGGAGCCTGATACTGAAAACAGCCCAAGGACCAAGTCTGTTAGAACAACAAATGAGCTAGCACCTGGGCTTGTCTGGATCCCAGCACGTAGCTTGGAGTCTTGCCAACGACAACACGTACCTGCTCCATAAATAAGGGGGCCAAAAGTGTGCGCTTTGTGCACCGTGTGAGCTGTGCTTGCTCAGACATGTCCAGACTCAGCCCTGGGACGGCAGAGTCACAGACAATGCAGCGCTGTGTACGGCAGCCCAGGAGGCTGCCAATGCCGAGGCTTCCCAGCCTCACATACCCCCATTGCACCCCCACCTCCATCCTGTTGCCCCCGGTGCTTCTTTGCATTCTAATTTCAACCGTGAGATCATATTCTTATGCATCAGGCAGGGCACCATTGGAAGCCGGCCTAAGTGCTCAGTGTTTGTCAAGGCGAATTCTGAGAAAGGACCTGGAAGAGGTTGGATATTTCATATATCCATAACCCATATTCCAATAGCTTCCAAGGGATTTGAAATGACTTTTTGTTTCATATCTAGTTTTTTTTATAATTCAACCATAAGAGGAAGAAGCAAATGTGCCAGCATTTCCAACATCATGTAGTTCTTATAAAGGGCAATGGAATTTAAATGAGGAGCTCCCTGGCGGCCAAAGCAAAAAAGGAAACATGATGAATGATAAAACTTTGCGTTTGTTTTGCTTTGCTTTGCTTTATGAGAACACAGAGTCTAGCTCTTCCGGAGAAGAAGCTTTCCCAGATACTAAATTTCCTTTGCCAATCTAGGCCCTTCTTCAGAATGGCCTCCTGGGGAGTAGGGGCATTGTAAGAGACACAGGAGACGCAAGATCAGTTTTGATAGGGCGTTGGCGTCTGTCAACCAGTAATGCAGCGAGGGGGCAGAGATTACAATGTGTGAGCATACAAATTATGGGCCTGCTAAGTCAGTCAAAATTCTGGCCATCTCAGTGCCACCGGCTCTTACAAAATAAAAGCAAAGATGTCGGATGTCATGAGATTTCTTTCTGATGGAGCTTGGTAACAGCAGTTAATAAAGAACAGGGCAGAACCAAAATATGACCGACCGATCTGCCTGTCTTTGCTCAGATGTTCAAGGAAAGAGAACCGCACAGCCATGCTGGGGGGTGTCTGACTCACGGACGTGACAGGACGTGAACATGTCAATACTCACATCGCCCTCCAAGCTGAGCTTGCAAAGAATCTCGTGGACAGTAGACATCTTGAGAGAAGCTACGGGGGGAACAAAACAAAACAAAAAGTTGTTATGAAGAGACTTTTCTTTCCCTCGAAGCACAGTGATTCATTACACTAATGTCGACTTCTTGGACCATTTCATCTGAGGCTATTAGAGTAATTTTTACAAATAGACGCAATTCCCATCGTATGCTTGGGAAAATTAAAGCTGGAGGGTGGCTTGCCTCAGGTCGGGGATGGAAATCTTCCGTTAGGCTTTCTCTTCCTCTGTCTAAATGGAACCTGGGGATTGATTTGTGAATGCAAACACAAAATGCTGCCCCAGGCTAACGCAACTTGTTCAAACAAACTAAAATGCAGTAAGCTCATCACACCAGCCGTTTCTTCAGTTATTTCTCACATGTCGATGTGGTTTAGTAAACAGAAAAGAACCCGAGAACTGTGTGTGGAACATCAACAGCAGGATCAAGCTCTGATTCCTGTGAGGATCCCAAGGTGGGGAGTCATAATTTTTTTAACCCAACTACGCTTAGAGAATATTAAACATTTTATGGGAGAGGCAATGGACAGATTTTTCTGACTCTGACATATAGTAGACAGGGCTGGATTCCTTGTGTTTAAGACTCAAAGCGGCTGCTTTGGACCTCTGGTCTAGCTAATCCACTTAACTGGGCAGCGGGCACCGCGCTTGATGACTCGGCTTCCCAGTTCCCAGAATGAACCCACCCAAACCTTCACCAAGGAGGAGCACTCGGGGAGCAGTAAATTCATTTCGACGGAGACGAGACAGGTCCTTCGGCACCATCACCCCCCAAATAGAGAAAGGAGAGCAGAACCCGGGAACCCGGCCCTGCGACAGTGGGGGCATTTGAGTCGCGCACCTTCTGCTTTGGTCTCTCTTTGCTTCACATCGTTTGATCAAGGAAACTGAGCACATGCAAATTCAGCTTTCTGTTCTCTTCAGACAGTTTGCTTAGCCTAAATATTTTCATAAAACGGGTTGGGAGAGAGCCTTTCACGTCGACATTTGAAAACTTATCCGAAAGCAGTGGGCTAAGCATGGCGGAACGTGAGCGGGTTTGCCTTTACTTGTGGCTAATGATTTATTTCCGTGAGGCTTTTTATCCTGAATTCTCTCTCAGGCCACTCCTTTCCCCTCTGGATGCTCACAGGAACAAAAAGGACATCAGTCCCAGCTATTCCAGTTGCAATCCCGTTGCTTCCCAGACCCGTATGTTCTGCAGCTGAGATACCATTCTGGTTTGTAGAGGACCTTGCTCTGTGGTTGTGCCGCCCAGCACGGCAGCCCCCGGCCACGGGCGGCTCTGGAGCCCTTGAAAAGTGGTTAGTCCAAGCCGAGATGTCCAGGAAGTGGAAACTACACACTGGATTTTGAGGATGCATGGCATAGGAAAAGGAGGCAAAATCTCTCGGGAGTAGTTTTTATATGGATTTTTATGGTGCAGTTATGTTTGGGGTATATATTGGACTAAATAGATACATGGTTAGGCTTAATGTCACCTGTTTCTTTTTTTTTAATATACAAACAAAAACAAACTCATTGCCATCGAGTCAATGCCGACTCAGTGACCTTACAGGACAGGGGGGAACTGCCCCTGGGTTTCCGAGACTGTAACTGCTTATGGGAGTAGAAGTCCCATTCTTTCTCCGAGGAGCAGCTGGAGGTTTCGAACTGCTGACCAACACCACCACATAAGATTATAAAATTCGTCATTTTCTAAAACCAAACCCATTGCCATCAAGTCAAATCTGGCTCACAGAAGCCCTGTAAAGCGTTTCCTAAGGCTGTTCATGGAGACTTGAACTGCTCACTTGCAGGAAGCAGCCCAATGCATCGTTCACTGTAGCCTAAGGTGACCAGATTTTAACATTGGTAAAGCGGGGCACCATTGATAAAACTCATATCCTGGCGAAATAGCCACATGGCAGCCGAAACCCGTGTACCCTAGCTTGTCATGCATTCTTTCCAAAAATTGGGACTTTTTAATAACGCTGTGGGATGTGGGAAAAATTGTTAAAAATCAGGACTGTCCCACCAAAAGCGGGACGTCTGGTCACCTTACGTGTAGCGCCCCACCAGGGCTCCTTTGTTAAGGAAGCTATGTCCAAATTCAGGGCACCAGCCCTAGGAAAGCTTCCTCTCTGTCAACTTGGGAGAAGGTTCTGGTCTCTTTTCAATATCTGTTGGCCCAACCTCTGCCCATCGGAGCACTCAGTTGGCAGCCAATTCAGTAGGAAATCTCCATGTGTCTTGACATCCATCTTCCTCTGGGTCTAGGAGGTTCTCAGCAGAGGGATCAAGAGTCCAAAGGACACCCTTCCTTCTGGTTCATTTTTCTGTATGGTTGCCAAGCCCCTCTGAGCTCTGCTTGCTTTGCGGGTTTAATCTCTTTAGTATCTCAAAAGAGATTGACTTAAAATACAACTTAATCCTGGTAGATGATATCCTACCTCCTTAGCACCAATTGCCTCTAATTTGGCCTCATTAACATCACGGAGGTTGGGAATTATAACACATAGGGTAACTGCATCAAATCATAAGATAGAGGATGATTACATAATACTGAGAATCACTACCTAGTGAAGTTGATTCTTATCTTGAGGGACATGATTCAACCCATCACACACCAGCAGTTGGCATTCTGTGTCTATTGGGCAGCTCATGCAGAGAGTCCCAGGGTACCGTGGTCCAATCCTGGTCCGAATTCTTTGTGGTGTTTGCGGTGGGTGAGATTATTGAAGACGGACTTTTCTTTTGAAGCTGACACAGTTGAGTCAGCTGTGGTAGAGCAAGGCATCTCTAACTTTAAGGTGCAAGGGAAGCATTCCAGAGGGTCTGGTTAGAATCCTTAGGCCGGGGGCTGCATGTCGTAAGACATCCCATTACCTAAGCCCTGAATTGACAGTCACCCTGGCGCTCTGCCCAAGCTGGTCTTCACCTGCTGATCTTACAATCTTCCTAGAAGAATTCGAGCCCTGCCTATAGAGAACTCAGGAATAAAGATATCCCCAAATGGGACTAGCAACTCAGAGCCACAAACAGAGGTGTCTCCACTTACAATGCCATTAGGATTAGATTCCACTTATACTTCATCAATTGAGGCCCTCAAGCCGGTTATGCTGCTCACAAAATGTCCATCACACAAGCTTGGGACATTTGCATTGGCATTGCGCGGTTCTCGGTCCGAGCACTGGCTTTGCTGCCGGCTGGCTAAGCCCGTGCCCGTGGGACCACGAGATGCTGCACAGATCAAAGACAGCCGGGGGCCCCCTCCACACTCTCTACTCCTCTAGCCCATCTCTCGCCATTATAGCTCGTGAAGCACAGGCAGAAAATGGGGATTCCTTTAACGCCCCACGAATCTTGCTTTCCACTTCAGCCTTCATATTGCGTTGTTTTATAGCACATCAGCTTGCTCCCAGAAGCTTCAGGCCCACGCAGAGGCACCCGGGAGAAAGGTCTGCACTTCTGAGCAGTTTCATGCTGACACACATGGGGCTGCCATGGGCAGGAATCAACTGTTTGATCTCTCCTCAAATCAGTCCCGTGTGCTCTACCTGATCTCGTCAAACGAGTTGGAAATGCACTTACCAGGGGGTCCCTCTCACCCCACAAGTTACAGCCTTCAGATCTTGGCATCTGAATCCAGCCACACCCCTGTCTACCTACTCTCCAGCAACAAAGGGCTCTGCCAAGTTGCTCCCTGGGCCCTCCCCAAACAAGATGCTCGTTTAACCCACAGTCCCTTGCTTCATGTCTCTTCCCACGCCCCCATAATGCCACCTTCTTCTATTTCTAAGGACCCTGCTCATTGTTCCAATGGGCTCACCACAACCTCAGTTCCACAGTGCTCTCTCCCACCTTTTAATGCCAACAATCCTTTTGATACCACGACAACCTGCAAACAAAGTGGTCGCCATTCAAATGTCAAATCCATAGGGCAGTAGGGGCTGTGTTTGGGGAGAAAGAGGGGCTTTCTACTCCCATAAAGATGACTCCCTCAGAAACCCACAGGACCAGTTCTATGAGTCACATCAACTCCATGGCCATGAGCTTGGTTTTGGGAAGGGCTCTATTTTACCAGCCCCCGCCCCAAAACTCTCTCATTTACCAATAGCTTTAAGAGTATCTTTGCTTCCTTGCACACTCCAAGTGTTAGCTAAACTTTTAGGTAAAAATAAATGGCTCTTTTGCAAGATTTTATTTATAATCATGCTGCAGAAGAAGGGCAAATGTCCCCATAACCGCACAGTCACAAGAGCCAAAAAGCAATAGCCAGGAAGTGTGTTATTACTCCATGCGAGTGTGTCCTGCAGCCACATGAAATCCTTCTGATGTCGTGCAAGTTAAATGTCAAGTACATTTTCACCTGAGAAGTAAAATACCCTGGATTCTTCACTCCATCAACCCCCTTGGCAATTCGGAGCCATTTTGCGTAAGATGGAGTCGGCCCTAGGAGAAACAGTCAGATTCACCGCCCATACAGTTTGTTAAAAGACTGGTTTAATGCAGTGCCTTGACCAATGAGACTGTTGTGCCTGGAAGCAGAAAGGATGAGGTCTGGGCACTCCTGCTGTCGGTTACACACTCCGGGAGCATTCAAACAATCCGCTTACCCTTAACGAGCACACAGTAGGGCACGGCACACACATGTACTCCTGCAAGGCCTAGGCACACCCTCTCTTTCCGCAGAGCTCCGTGAGCTGGCTTGGACTCCTCCTCGGCCAGGGATTTGCTCAGGAGGGCTCACTAAGTAACAGAGGTAGGGCCCACATCCAAGTTCCCTGACTCCTGGGCCGTTGCCCTTTCAAACTCAGCACAGGAAGTGCTTAATCCAAGAGGTGAAGGTGGAGAGAGGAAGATAAAAGTAACAGCAGGGAACTCAGAGAAGTGCTTAAAGGGGTCCGGACTCATTTGGAGAAAGGAGACTCACCAGGGAAGGGTGCAGCCAGAGAAACAGGGAAGGCCAAGGGAGATGGATAGGGGGGTGCTATTGCAAGGAGGGGAGCAGGAGAATGGTTTGAAGAGGCACCACGTTTAATACAGTGTCCTGTGGGAAGCCTAAAGGAAAGGTCCTGAAGGGTGCAAATTAAGTCCAAACCAAACTAGTGCCTCCCCCCATCGAATCCACTCTGACTCACAGTGACCTGTAGGGCAGGGTAGAACGGCCCTTGGGGGTTTCCAAGACTGTACCTCTTTACCAGACTAGAGAGCCCCCTCTTTCTCCAGCAGTGCCAGGAGACTGCCCACCCAGTGGTTAGCTGCCCAGCGCATAACCACCAGTGTTGCTAGCAAAATTAAGTTCGAGTGTGGACATGCTTTAGGGCCCCAAACCAGGGGATTTGGATGCCAGGTTTGTATTTATCTGTCCATCATCACTTTTGCCCATACTGAAAACAAACCCAGTTCCTCTGCCTTCACTCGATCTATGGGTTTGAATGAAAATGAAACGACACATCCAGGGGTTTCTGGACAATGCAAATGCTTCTGTGCTCCAGTGTAGGGGGTAAATGCATAGTGACCGTCTACATAGGTTTCAGGGGCAGTAAATCTTTACAGGAACAGATAGCCTCATCTTTCTCCCCTGGAACGGTTGGTGGAATCTGAACCACCAAACTTTCGGTTCATAGTCCGACAGTGTCCCTAGGGGATTTGAGCCCTCTCACCCTCTCAGTGGCAAGCCCGGCCATCTGCTTCCAAAGATCACAGCTTTGAACACCCCAGGGGCACGCTGCTTACACGGGGTGGCTACGCTTTGGATGGGCTCTCCGGGAACTCACAACAGCAAGCTGCTGGAGAAGACAATTCCACCCCAGCTTCCCGCTAAAATCAGTACAGAATTCAGAACCGCATTCCTTTCCCGGGAGACCCTGCTGCAGCACAAGGAGCTGGCAGCTGCACCACCCCTCCAACATTTCAACCTCACCCAGACTGAGAACTGGTTTCAACTTGCAAGCATG
>NW_022103905.1:18657925-18660579 GCF_000313985.2 Echinops telfairi
AATGTCTTCATTGTGCTTTCCATGTGTGTTGCTGTGGTTTCAAAACCTTCCCTCAGCATCGTGTGTGAGTGAGCGGAAAGCTTAAGGAATCTGAAACCGCTTTCCACAGACAAGGCCTCTGAGCTTCTCTACAGCCCTGGGAGCCCCCGTGGCCAGCGCCTGAGTCTCAGGGAGCCACGCCCGTTTGCACCCTGGATCTCTGACTCACGGTGGCACCATTGCGAGTAACAGTCAAGTTAACCCTCCCCACCCAACCACGGAGGGCACTTCCTCCCTGAAGCAAACGTGTTCAACCCGACAGTGAACCCCAACCAACTGGAAAACCCTCCTGAGGCGCTGAAATCGCAGGGCTTATTCTTCAGAATCATCTGGACAAAGGAGAGTGCGCTGGGGTTGTTTGACTCCGCTGGTTTCTTGGGGGTGGGCGGTGGTTTGTTTTGTTTTGTTTGGGGCTTGGGGGTGAGGGCCTTGGGGGGACGGTGGGATCTGTAGAGAAACGAGCGACTTTTAAAAGCGCCGGCCCCACCGCTTTCCGCCTGCTCGTAGGTCCGCGGTCCCCGGCGGAGCGTTTGGTTCCAGCACCGTAACTGGGAACGCTGAGGACGGAATTGGCCATAGAGCTTTTGCTAAACTTAGAGGGAAATGCCCAGGACTTTGGCTGCGCTAGGAACCGGGGCTCCCTCGGCGGCCACACCCTGTCTCCCCACCCTCCGCCTGAGCCTGGCGCGCCTGGGATGCGGGCTGGGGGTGGGGGGCACCCTTCCACCCCCACCCCTCCACTCCCCTCCCTGGAGCTGCCTTCGAGGACTTCAGCGGGATGTGCGACCCCTACCTCTCCCTGCACCCCCAGGCCCCAGTGCAGTTGGCCACCCGTGCCCCTGCACCGACCTGATCCCGCGCCCCTAGTGCAGATCCTCCCCGGAGCCTCCAGCCACCAGCCCAGACGACCTCCCGGGGCTCGTCGCCTTAGCCTCCCCAGCCTCTCCAGTCCTTGCCCTCTCGGCTAAGCCGGCGGCCCCGGGGCCATAGCGGCGGCGGGCCGGGCACGCACCGCTTACCTGGGCCTGTCAGAAGGTTCAGAGAAGATCTGGGTGGAGCCCAGAAGCGCAGGCCTGGGTGTCTTCTAGGCCCTCCTGCTGGCCTGCTCACTCTACAAAATAGATGGCGGCTTCATCTGGCGACTGGCGAAGGAAAAAGAGACCAGATGGTAAATGGGTGGAAAGAATGATTTGTGAGTTGGAATTTCCTCTGACGTGGCGGACATGGAGATTAGGGTGTGGCAGCTGGCAAAATGAAGGAAGTGGATTCCCATGTACAAAAAAACGGAGCGACATTCCATTTCTATTAAATTCTCAAAAGTCTGGAAGGCAAGTTAAGTCAGGATCACTTCAAACAACAGTTCCCCGAAACGACCTACGGGGTCTACTTGTCAGTTGCCATAGATGCGGCTCCCTCTCAGGGTGACCGTGGTAGAACAGGCAGGATCACTGCCCAATCTGTACTGTCTCCATGATCTTTGGTGCAATTCACTTGATTTTCTCTTCCTGCTTGACTGAAGGTCTACAAGAGCAGTCTACAAGTTTCCATTGTGTTTGGCTCACTGTTACACCCCTAGTGCCTATAATTCAAAGTCACACATAAATAATAATAATAATAGAAACTCACTGCTATGGACTTGATTCGGACTCTCTGAGGCAAGGTACAACTGTCTCTGTGGGTTTCCAAGACAGTAACTCTTTCTGGCAGTAGAAAGCCTGATCTGTCTCCCAAAGTGGCATCGAGTAAGCTTAATAAATAATAAATAGAATGAATGGATGGATGCTTAAAGCAGCTTGCAGTGAGAACTGGCTGGATGGCAGAGGGTTGAGCTAGAGCCTGCAGCTTCTCTGTGACACACCCAGTTGTCCCCAACTGGAAAAAGCCCTATCACAGTGAGAACAAAGGCTCATGACAGTGCATTAGTGCCAGAGTCTGGGCCCACCCGCTCGGGAAGTGCCCTCAAAATCAATACCAATTACAGAAAGCGATCTACCTTGCCAGGAAAATGACTTAAATCTGAAATTAAATCCAGTGGCCGGGAAACGAATGGCGATGACTGCAGACTTAATGGCAATCAATACGGTGCTTTTTATAGTTTAAAGACCCAGGACATTAAATGTAGAGAGGCTAGTCCTTAAGTAATCAAAGTCTGTGAGTCGGCAATATTTCCTGCACATTGACCACCCTCAGACAGGCCACTGGGCACTTGGGGGAATGACAGATCTAGGCAGTCTCTAACACAGAAACATCCAGCTCAAAAAAATACACATCACGGGGGCGCAGCCTTCCACGCAGATGAAGGAGAAAACCTTGAGGCTTTTAAGGGCGAGGTGGTCTTACTTAGAGGAAGGGCGGCCACTGCTAAGTTACAGCTGTTGGCGCCTCTAGATCTCCCCCAAGCCAAAGTTCATAGTGCTTGAATACTATTGCTCCTGTCTCGTGTCCCTTCAAAGTCTACAAATTACAGGTGTGGGGGTTCACACGGTTGCTTTGGGTCGTTTTCTGTACATAGCACAATTCCTCTAGAGCACTGATGATTTTTGGCCGCCATCATCTCTAACGTAATGGATGTGGAGTCTGCTGGCCAGCAGCCCTGTGCCGCGTGTAACTGCACT
>NW_022103905.1:18662279-18663527 GCF_000313985.2 Echinops telfairi
CTCACCGTCCCAGGCCCGCGGGGTGGGGCCGCCGCCCCGGAACACAGGGACCGCGCCACAAGGGAGCCGCCGAGCGCCCACGGCCCTGCCCTCCACTAAAACCCGCCGAGGCTCTGGGCCGGCCCTGCTTCCTCGAGGCCCCTTGTCTGCCTCCTTTCTTCCTCCTTCCCTGGTTTTACTTCTAGAGCTCTCAGCTCAAAAAACCAAACTCCGTGTCGTTGAACCGATTCGGACTCATAACGACCAGCGTGGGCTGGCGTTAATAAACTGGCGCTTTAGTCGGTTCGTTTCTTTTATTAAGCGTCAGTGCAGTGAAGGACCGTTCCAGAAAACCTAGATCCTGAGTCTCCTTGGGCTGGGCCATTAGCATCCAGCTTTGCATTACCTTCTGCAGACACAGGTTAACCTCTGCCCTGCAAGGCCCTGGCACAAGGAAGGGTCCATTTGCCTAGCTCTGCATCAAGAAGATCCTAGCCCCCTGGGCCTTCCAGCCTGGAGGCCGGAGCAGCCAAGGCTTGGCATTCCGGGAGTCCCGGGCCCGTGGCCAGGAGCCTAGATTCCACCCCATCCCCACCCACAGAAGACCCTCCCAATCCTTCCTCCCACCCCACACCCAGAGCCCTGTCCAACTAACTGCTCCCTCGTGCCCCACCCAGGTCAGAGCTTTTCGGGGCAGCTCTGGGGGCCTGTTGGCAGGACATTCCCAGCTGTTTGCCTTCTGTCTTTCACTACTGCCTTTGGTTCCACCCCACCCACCCCCACCCCCGTCGCCCGCTGCTACTAGCAACATTGTAGACAAACAAATGTTTCTGTGTATCTGACTGAGCAAATACTGCAGTCCAACTTCAAACCACAGGAAAGGTTTGTAAAGAGGCCTTCACAATCCCTCCTTTCACACTTCATACAACCCCTTTGTCTAAGACTTGATGCTTCTGTGTCTTACCTCCCATCTAGTTAGGTACCTGTTTCCTCCTAGACTCTGAGAATGATAAAAAAAGGTAATGCAGTGCTTGCTCATGTGGTAGATGAAACTGAGGCCAGCAGACATTGACCGGCACCCCGGGAGTCAGCTACACATTCCAAACAACACCTGGGGTCTTTCGGGGTTACCCACGTCTTCCACTAGAGATCATACACGTAAGTCCTACCTGAAGGACAAACAGAAAGTCAATAACTCTTGATATCATTTCTGACCAACATGTGCTCTAAAAAGCACAAAGGCAGAAATCATGTTTCTCTTTCTACTTC
>NW_022103905.1:18665163-18671491 GCF_000313985.2 Echinops telfairi
GTGATCACACAGGCTGATGTGCTTCTTCCATGTGGGCTTTGTTGCTTCTGAGCTAGATGGCCGCTTGTTTGCCTCCAGGCCTTTAAGACCCCAGACGCTATATCTTTTGATAGCCAGGCACCATCAACTTGCTTCAGAGTCTAGTAATTTTCCCGAGGAGCAGCTGGTAGTTTCAAACTGCTGACCTTGTGGATCACCACCCAATGTGTAACTATTATGCCACCAAGACTCCTACTATACCAGTAGGGCTCCTTCAATGTTATAAAATAATAGAATAGACTTAGTCCCCAAATAATTGAATGTTAGGGACTTATTGCTGTTTTTGTCAGTGCCCTCAAGTCACTTCCAACTCAGTGACCCTACGTGTAAGAGAATGAAGCACTGCCTGGTCACATGCCACCCTCATAACTGTTGTCGTACTTGGTCCGTTGCTGCAGCCACCGTGTCATTCCATTTCGGGAGGGTCTTCCTCTTTTTGCTGACCCTCTACTTTGCCAAACACTTCCCAGGGATGGTGAGATAAGTCTCACCATCCTGGCTTCTAAAACGCATTCTGGCTGTATTTCTTCTGGCGGTCCCTGGTAATTACAATGTTCTTCATCAACACTGTAGTTCAAAAATCAATTCTTCTTCAGTAGTCCTTATGTATTGTCCAGCTTTTGCATGCATATGAAGCAACTGAATATACCCTGGCTTGAGTCAGGTGCACCTTGCTCATCAAAGTGACATCTCTACTCTCTAACATTTTAGTCTTTTGCATCACATTTCTCCAGAGCAATATGGCGTTTGATTTCCTGGCTGCTACTTCCATGAGCAATTTTTGTGCATCGAAGCAAAATTCAATCTTTGACAACTTCAGCCTTTTCTTTGTTTATCGTTATGTTGTTTATTGATCAAGATATGAGGTATTTTTTTTACGTTGAGTTATATTCCATATGGAAGCCGTAGCCTCTGGTCTTCAGGAAGTGTTTAAAGGCATCTTCAAGTTCAGCGAGCAAGGTTGCATCGTCTACATTGTTAATGAGCTTTTCTCAAATCCTGATGTCATGTTTTTCCTCATATAGTCCACTTTCTCAGATTATTTGCGCAGCGTACAGATGGAATAAATGGGATGAACCACAGATAAAGGCCTTTTGTTATTTTAAACCAAGCAGGATTCCTGTATTTTGTTTTAACTACTGTCCCTTGATCTATGTACAAGTTTTACATAAGCACATTTAAGTGTTCAGGAATTCACATTCTTCACAATATTATCCATGATTTACTATGATCCATGCAGTTGAATATCTTTGCATGATCCATAAAATACAAATAAACATCGTTTTGGAGTTCTCTGCTTTCAACCAATATCCATGTGATATCAACAATATCCCCCATTCCACATCCTCTTTGAATACATATTGAATTTCTGGCAACTCTCTGTGTACTGCTACAAGCATTGTTAAATTATCTTAAGCAAAATTTGACTAGCATGTTATTTGTTTATATTGTTCAATAATTTCTGTATTCTATAGGACCACCTTTCCTTGAAATGGGAACAAACATGGATCTCTTCCAGTTGGTTGTCCAGGTAGCTGTCTTCCAAATGTCTTGGCATGGATGACTGAGTGCTGTCAACATTGCATCATTTTGTTGAACTATTGATATTGGCTTTCTGTCCATTTTGGGACCTTGTTTTTACTACTGCCTCTTGGACTTCCTCTTGCAATATCATCAGTTCTGGAGCTTATGCTAACTCCTGAGAAGATTGAATGTTGACCAGTTGGTTTTGGTACACAGTGACTTTGTGTTCTTTCTATGTTCCTTTGATATCTCCTACTTTATTCACTATTTTTCCCAGAGAATTTGCAACATTGTAATTTGAGACTAGAATTTTTGGGTCATTTCTTCTGCTTAAGATTCTTCCCTTTTGGATTTTTATCTCAAGGTGTGGACACGTTTCATTATAATATTTGCACAAACACACCATGGGTCTTTGTCTTCGTGGATTGTCCTTCGAAATTTCCTCTTCCGTGGTCTCACATCATAATTTTTGTCTAGTTCCCTTAGCTTCCATTGTCAAGATCTAGTTTAGAGCCTCTTAGGATATTCATTTTGATCTTTTCTTTCTTTCTTTTCTTTTTTTGGGGGAGACCAAGGGATCTTTTGTTTCTTTCCTGCCTTTTTAATGACCTTTTGCTTTCTTCTTGTATTAAGTTCCTTATGTCAGCTCACAATTCCTCTGGTTTTCTGTCAATCGTGCTCAATTTGTCATATCTGTTCTCGAGATGTCTCTAAATTCAGGTGGAATATGCTCAAGGTTGGATTTTGGCTCCTCTGCTCTTGTTTTGAATTTTTTCAGCTTCGGCCTGAACTTGTACATGAGATGCTCTATTCCACAGCCTGTCACTGACCTTGATTTGGCTGATGATACAGAGCTCCTTCATCGTCTCTTTCCTAATGGACTCAACTTGATTCCTGTGTATTCCATCTGGAAAAGTCCACATATCTGGAAGAAAAAAAGAAGAAAAAAAAACCACTACTCCCTGCCACTGAGTCAATGCTGGCTCATAGCAACCTTATAAGACAGGGTAGAACTGCCTGCTGTGGGTTTCCTAGACTGTAACTCTTTGCAAGAGTAGAAAGCCTGGTCTTTCTCCTGAGAAACAACTGGTGGTTTTGAATGCTGATCTTGCAGTTAGCAGCCCAATGCATAACTACTATGTCACCAGGACTACATTTATATTGTTGACAAAGATATTGGCAATGAGGAGGTCACTGGTCACAAAATTTGATCACATGATCTCCAGTGTCTTTCTAATGACCAAGGCCATATTTTTCAACTACTGTTCATTCCTCTTTGTTTCCAATCTTCCACTCCAATCATCAGTAATTAAGAATGCATCTTATTTGCATGCTTGATCAATTTCAGACTGCTCATTAATAGAATGGCTCAATTTCTTCCTCACTAGCTGTTGTGGTTGGAATGATCATTGTACAGACTGGATTTTCTTGTATGCACATAGATATCATCCTATCACAGACAGCATTGTACGTCAAGATAGAGCTTAAAATATCCCTTTTAATGATGAAATCAATACAACTTATTTCAAATTTATCATTCCCAACATAGTAAGCCATGAGTCAAAATGGACAATATCAGTCCATTTCAGTGCACTAATGCCTAGGATATTGATCTTTATATATTCCATTTCATTTTTAGTTGTATCCAACTTTTCTAGATTCATTGTTCATACATTCCATATTTCAATCATTAATGGATGTTCATTTTTCCCTCACTTTGAGTTGGGCCACATCAGCAAATGAAGGTCCTGAAAGAATTACTCCATCTAATAATCCCATCTACTTGGAAGTGACAGCTCTTCTCCAATGATATATTATTTTAATTAAAAGAACACTTTACTGGGGGCTCTCCAGTGGTCTTTTGCGGGTCTTACAACTTGAGGGACTCATCTTCCGGCACTGCATCAGACAAGATTCTGCTGCTAGTCTTAAAGTTTTTCACTGGTTGGTTTTCAGAAGTGGCCCACCTCTTCCTTCTTTCTAGTCTGTGTTAGTCTGGAAGTCCCACTGAAACCTGTCCAAGGAGCTCTGTGAGGTGGGTGGGGGGGGTTGTATGGTACACATTGAGCTGCTAGCTGCAAGGTCAGATGGCTGAAGCCACCAGCTACTGCAGAGGCGAAAGGCGAGTTTGTCTGCTGTAATAAAGATTTCAAGTCTTGGAAATCCAAAAGGAGCAATTGTACTCTCTCCTATTGCGTCACTATTAATTCAAATGGACTTGATGGTAGTGAGGTTCTTGAGTTTAGAATTTGAGTGAGCCTCTCCGTATTTGAAACACGGATCTTCTTAGCTTCCAACATCATAGCAACAGATGAGCCATCACAATATGACTGGGCTCTCTTATGCCTGGCTTAGGCTGTGTTCTCCAGAGATGCAAAACCAGTGACACTTGCATGTACGTGTTTATCGAAAGAGATCTTTATCAAGAAAAGGCTCACACCATTGCAGAAGTAGGTAAATCCAGTCTGGGTCAGGCCCATGGGTCAGATGTAAGCAGGAGGTTTCTCCTGACTCCTGTAGCTGCAGGGGCTGACAAACAGGAAGCAGGAAGATGAATCAGGAAAACCACAGGCTAGTGAATGCAGTACGTACTGAATAAATCTGAGGGCGGAAGCCTGCTGATGGCTCCCGGGACTGGCAGGCAGTACAAAGGAGGTTGATGAACCAGTTGCAGAATCCAGGTCTGCTAGAAACAGTGAGCTAGATTCTGCAGTGTCAATCTGTATTAAAAGTTCGCCACATCTCAAATGAAACCCCCCTCAATTGCATCAAAATTAAGAAGGTGGCAAGCTGCCTTCCTCTTTTTGAGCCTCTTGAGTAGAGACAGCATGCTCATTTTTATTTATTTATTTTTGAAATGACCCCTTATTTACGATAAGTGTGCCTAACATTATAGGTCCTTAATAATTATTTATCGACATCGATAACTAAGATGGCAACACGTATACATTGGTGTGGCTTTCTCAAAAGTGTAATCACGGAATAACAGCTTCCTACCTCCAGGAACCTCTACGTTTAAATAGCATGTCTAGTCACATAGGATCTTCCTCCCAACAGAATCACTAACTGTATGATTTCTTAAAAGACTATGACTCATAAATAAATCGATATCGACCCCAGGACCTAGAATCTTCTCTCCTAAGTAAGTGTTCACCAAATGAAAGCATAAGACAGTTAAAAAAAAAAGACTTGTATAAACTTTAAAATGATCATCAAAAGCTTGTGAGATCCCATATACCCATCAGAATACTATTCAACAGTCACAAACAAAATACTGTTGTATACTTCTCATGATGGCTCTCAGAAACATTTTGCTGAGTGAAAGAAGCAATACACATTGTACATGTTGTATGACTTAATTAAGATTTGTACTTCTGTTGCAAGTCTTTCTCAAAAGACAAAAAGACTTATATGCTTTGGGCTGCAATGTCAGCAGTTCAAAACCACCAGCTGCTGGGAGAAATACAGGGCTTTCTACTCCCTTAAAGACTAGTTGAGTTGAAGGACGGCTAGTATATTAACTGTCTCGCGGAAGTGGGTTGAACTGAGCCCTCTGTATTGCTCTGTGGACTGATTAGCTGTTTATGTCTTCGCAGCTGCCATTCCAGATGTGATTTTATTGTTTGAGCAAATTAATACTTCTCCTGGTACTTAGCTGGTTTTTAGCTATTGATCTGGCCAATGTCTTCTTCTCAATACTAGTCTCAAAGGACCACCAGAAGCAGTTTGCCTTCAGCTAGTAGGGGCAGCAATCCACTTTCACAACTCTCCCCCAGAGGTACATCAACTCTTTCACCGTGTGCCATAATTTAGTCTGAAGGGACCTTGATGGTCTGTCTATTCCACAAAATGTCACACTAGTACATTATATTCATGACATTATGCTGATTGGACACACTAAGAAGGATGTATCAAAGACTCTAGATTCATTGGTACCAGGAGTGGTTCTAGACTAGAGAAACATGATCATAAATGCAGGCTTCTCAAATGGGCTCTCCAGCCTGATGAGGCTTAACAGCATTGAGAATGCTATCACTACCCCTAATGGCATAGATGAGTCTGACACTCTTACTAGAGAGGGTAGTGTTAATCCATGGTGTGAAGTAGGAAAGCTAATATCCACAGTATCACCATCACGATGAAGTGCTCTGGGTGATTGTGTGTTTGATATTTTCCAGCAGTTTTGTCAGGATGATAAGTATAGGGAAGCTGGTTGGCTGGTCCTCCTTCCAATAGAAAATGTGATCAAGGAAAGGGATAATCTCAGAACCTCAGAAGCATGTCTCAAGTCCCAAATAACAGACCTAAAAGCTTTCGCCTGTGCTACAAAGGAGAGCCTTCTCTCCTCTAGTAATAGAGCTGACATTGCCGAAAACCACATCCAGAGTCTCATCATACGAGTAGCTGAATTACAATGTCAGCTGAATTGCAGGTCTAGAACAGTGTCTGATATTAAAGTAAGGGAATTAATAGGAAAGAATTGGGACCCTGAAACATGGGATGGGAATATATGGGCTGACGAGCCAGAAGAGGAGGATATTGAGTCCCTAGAATGATTGAGCCACCCGGGCAATAGATCCACCCCTCCCAGCTGAGGGGATTAATGTACTATCAGTAAAAACAACCCGCCCCTGAGCCTGTGAACTGGCGTCTGTTGTTGCTGACTTTCTGGATGGTCTGTCCTGATTTGACTGTGCTGTGTGGAAAGACAGTGGCTCATGCTTGCTTGGATGTTCTGTGCTTCCTGGAAGGAACCCTGTGGTAG
>NW_022103905.1:18671883-18673041 GCF_000313985.2 Echinops telfairi
CTTGTATTGGACTGGGTTGGGATACTTCTTAATGTATGATTACCCTTTATATAAAACTCTCTCTTTTACACATATGAGTCTCCCTGGATTTGTTTCTTTAGTCTACCGAGACTAACACACCCACAGAGGTAGTTCTACCCTGTCCTACAGGGTAGGCATCGACTCAATGTCAACCCACAGGGAGATTTAATGAGATTTAATATAGGTGTTTTGTGTTGAATTATACTGCTGTCTGCAATGAACTTTGAAGTGAATAAAGAAAAACAATAATTGGTGAATGTATGTATTCTGGAGGTAACAGAGGGTGCACCGTTCATGTTGTGGAAAGGGACAATTGTAGGACTGTTCCCTTAGGTCAAAGAGAGAAAGAAAGAAAAGTGATTACCGTGAAAAAATTTTAGAAATTGAAAAACAGATAGGAGAAGTCACACATGACTTAGTAGACCTAGGAATCTCAAATCTATCTACCAATGAGAGATACCTGAAAGGTTTCAGAATTCAAGACACCAGGTACTACCAAATGTAGGTATGGGCTGAAAATAAGATCACTGGTTAACAATCTCTATCAAAACCAGGGAGCCCCTCCCTTATCACAGCCAGCAACAGCCACTCACCCGCCCCAGCCATGTAATGGCCCTTCGCCCTCGAGGAAGGTGGGCAGCACAGAGAGAACATGGACTTTCAAACAACTGGCCAACTAAGGCAGGGCATGCATCCACAACTATTTGCTCAGCATACAGCTTGAATAAATATAGTGAAAGGATACAACCCCAAAGCACACCTTTCTTGATCTTAAACCGCACAGCGTCCCTTTGCTCTGTTCCAAAGATGGCCTCTTGGTCCAAGTGCAGTGAGCCAGTTTAATGTTCTAGAATTCACATTCTTCTCAACCTTATGCATCGTTTATTATCGTCCACACGGTTGAACGCCTTTGCATAGCCAACCAAACATAAGGAACAGTCTTCCTGGTATTCTCTGCCTTCAGCCGAGACCCTTTCGACATTAGCAATTACAGCCCCCATTCTTTTTTGTTACTTTTGAAAAATAATCATTTTATTGGTGACTCATACAGCTCTTATCACAATGCACACATGCATCCATTGTGTCAAGCACATTTGGACATTTGTTGCCACCATCATTTTCAAAACATTTTCTTTC
>NW_022103905.1:18677709-18680281 GCF_000313985.2 Echinops telfairi
CTTTCTGATTTTTTGAATTGGGCTCTCTTTGAGGGTGTTAGGTGGTACCTCATTGTTGCTTTAATTTGCATTTCTCTTATGGCTAATGATCAGGAACATATTTTCTCTTATGTTTATTGGCCATTCGGATTTCTACCCTCTGAAACTTCCATTCAGGTCCTTTGCCCACCTCCTCAGTGGGCAATTAGTTATTTTCTTTTTGGAAGCTAGCAGAGTATTGTAGATTTTAATAAGAAGGCCTTTGTCTTTGTCTGATGTGTCATTGCTTAAGATGCTTTCCCAGTCCGTGGGCTCTCATTACTCTCTTGGTGAATTCTTTCGATGTACACAGGTGTTTTATCTTCAGTATATCCCACTTGTCAATTTGTGACTCATCTGTATTTGTGTCCGTTCCTACTTCTGATACCCTATGTATTCCCTGTGCCAAGGTTCTCAGGTTGGTCCCAATTCCCTCATTGAAGGCCCTAATAACTTGGGGGGTTACCTCTAAGTCTGTGATCCACCTTGAGTTTATTCGTGTGCATGGAGTGAGATAAGGGTCCTGCTTCATTTTTTCTGCAGGTAGACATCCATTTTTTCCCAGCACCACTTGTTGAAGAGGGCATCTGCTTTACAAAGATTTTAACTGGTGCTCCTAGTTTCAGCCCCACCCCCACTTCTGGTGGTACTTGGCCTTGGCTTCTGAAACGAGCAGAATATTGTGTTTTTGCTGGCAATATTGATTTCACAATCCATTGTCTTTTCCAAGTTACAATACCGATCTACTCAGGAAAAATGCTCTGGCCTCAGATGTCCGCGCTACAATGCTCAGGTTTCTGCCAGCCGGCTAACAGCGTGGCTTCTGTAGCTAGAAGCACCGTCGTCCTTCTATACGGCAGTGCACTGGCTGGCAGGTTTATGGATGGCAAGTCAGAGGGTGGATGTTTCAGGCTCTAACCATTTCTTTTATTTTGTTAAACCACACTTCCTGCATCATTTGCACAAAATCAGTGCCACTATTGAGGTGCTCAGCAGGAGCACTGGTGGGGTAGTGCTTCTGTTTGGGGTTGCTAGTTGCGAGCTTAGCGATGTGAAATTACCAGCTGCTCCGTGGAAGAACCATCAGGCTTCTCCTCCCATTAAGAGTGACAGTCTCGAAAAGAAGGGGGTGGGGATTAAAAAGTAAGGCCACTGAGAAAAAAAAAAAAGAGTGACAGTCTCAGGAGCTCACAGGGGCAGTTCTACCTGGTTCTAGAGGGTTGCTATGAGTTGGCATCGACTCAGTGGCAGTGTTTCTCAAGCATATTGTTAAAAGGAGCTTTCGACGGCACACTTATTAAGTAAGAGCCTGGCTGTTAACTGAAAGGCTGTTGGTTTGAATCCATCTGTCACTTTGCAGGAGAAAGGTGTGGTGGCTGGCTTCCATAAAGACTCACCCCATTGGAGACCCTAGTGCCAAGTTGGTCTACTCTGTCCCATAGGGTCAGTGTGAGTCTGGGTGGACTTCCTGGTATGTTTAGCTTTTTGATTCAGTAATTGTTATCAACTGAAAAACTCCACTAGCTCTACAATCGAGTACAGAGCGCTTAGTCACAAGAGCTTGCTCAAAGTAGAACAGCATTTTCCATAAGACATAGGACATCCAGAAAAAAGAGAGCTGCTCTTTGAATGCCTTCCTTTTTATTAAGTTTCCATTGATGCACTCTGAGTGGTTTTTTTCAATCATTTTATCGGGGGCTCATACAACTCTTATCACAATCCATACATCCATCCCTTGTGTCAAGCACATTTATACATTGGTTGCCATCATCATTCTCAAATGAGTGTTTTAAATATTTGTGAAACTGTAAGACCTTGACTGGCTGAGTAAAAAGAAAACCAGAACTGAAAAAAAAAAAAGGAAGAAAATCAGGTAGAATAATATGACTAGTTTGATTTCTGTTAATTTGTGTTAGCGTATTTAAAGAGATATATATACACATATACATATGTAAATGTGTGGAGGGGCATACACAAGTGATATTGGTTAGCTTTGGGGAAAGAAATGATGGGCATATTTGAGTGTGAAAGGGAAAGTTTGCCTTATTTCAGTATGCACTTCTTTACATTATTTGGTTTCTATAGTTTGATAATTTTTAAAAATTTGAATAAAGAAAAAATATTTACAGCTATTGAAAATAAAAACTACCTTCTTGCACATCATTATAATGATGGCTCATGACGGGCTTTGCGGACAACTTGAAGTTTACTGATGGTATTCAAGAAAACCCAATGAGAAGTCTCCTGGATATCGAGTGAATGTGTGTGTGTCACAGGACCTTCTGTTGATGAAGAAAACACTCAATATTATAAACTCTCCTTTGATTCGGATTCCACTAACCATAACCTATAATAACACTGGCCAGAACACATTTTGGTGCCAAATGTTAGGCTTGTTTCTGGGTTTATCAGACCTGCTGATTCCAAAATATGGCACCAGTTTCCTCCTAACAGCTCTAGTTTTTGAGATATAGTATACCACTCATCACTCCGCTTGTCCATAAAAATCAGAATATTCTAATGTAGTGTTAGCTAGGCTGACATAGAGGAAGTG
>NW_022103905.1:18680642-18682616 GCF_000313985.2 Echinops telfairi
CTCTGGATCACAACCAATTGACCGGAGTGAGTTTGCTGCAATAAATAGAGATTCAAGTGTTCCGAAACCCAAACTGGGTCTGTCAGAGGTCAAACTCCTGTATCCAATTGAAAATGTTCGTCTTGTTACGAGACGGTGAATTTCACATTGCACAGAGACTCTTCAAAGAAGAGCTCGAGTTTTTCTTATAAAGAAGCTGGGAGTCAACCTCACGTCTGAAATGCTGAGCATAAAGGATCCATTGATTCCTAGCTATTAAAATTGTTCTGAAATGTTGACTGCATCATTTGAAGAAGAAAAATAGACTTGTTCAAAATATTTATGAAAATTGTACCAAGTCTTCCATTTGGGACACTTTAATTGCCCTCTCACTTTCCTTGTATGAAGCGTTACCATCTCCCTTTTTATTTTCCACTCTTCTCAAACTGTGCTCTGGCTTTCAGGATCCAGCCTGTAGTCTCTGCACATATTGTACAGACTCTCATGCCCCAAAGTAAAGCCTGCTGTCATCTAATCAACTTTAACTCAGAGTGACCCTACAGGACAGAGAAGAACCACCCCTTTGGGGTCCCAAAACTTTACATCTTTGAAAGGCTGCAGAGTAACTGGGGGTTCAAACCACTAACCTTATGGTTAGCAGTTCAATGCGTAACCAACTAGCCACCATGGGTCCATATACAACATCCCTTGGAAGTCATTTAATACCTAAATCTTTTCAAATATTTCTCGCCTTTTCAGTCTGATCCTGTAATTTGTGGGTCAGATTCTTCACATATTTAAAATAAATCAATACATTTGTATGACCTAATAGCTGAAAATATAATGGAACACCATACCTAAGAAACTAGAACTGATGCAGTCTATGCAATTCAATTTTCTGAATCAGAGCCCCAAATAAACCAGGGACAGGCCTAAAATCCAAGACACCAAGAAAACATTTGTGGGGGGGATGCGGGTTGTGAACCCCAAGTAGGTGGGGCCAAAGTTTACATATTTCATATCACACACACACACACACACACACACATATATACAAAAAGGTTTGCTAAGCAAATTAATATAATAACTAAGATAACTTGTGGCATGAGGTTTATGGGAAGGGTAGAGTTGATGACTTATAACCTTTGTATTATTATTTGCCATCTCTTATCTCAAAGTGCCATGATTGTATATCCGCCAGGCTGGGAGCTACCTGATCATCTCTGCAATGCCAGCACCTCACCCCATACTGGACCCCTAACTGGCTCTCTGTATTTAGAAACCTGACTATCTTGGATTTAAGTCTATTAAGGGGCACTGTACTAATCACAGAAATCAGAACACCTGGGTCTGGTCTTCACGCCTGTGCACATTAGTGTAGGTGGACAGGCCACCTCAACTCAGTGATTTTGTTTCTTATCTGAAAGATGAGAAGGTTTGACTAGATAACCTTCAGGTTTTCTTTCAGCTCCTGAACTCCATACTTAAGAGGGAAATTGAATGAATAAATGACAATATTTGTGAATAATAAGATTGTATACATGCTTTCCAGGTCGGTCAATAAATCATTTTTCTCAAACTTCCATTTTGTCTCCATTATCTCATTCTCCAAACCAGGAAGGACACCCCTTGTGTTAATGAAGGTGCCCATATAAAGATGCTGCCCTGCAGAACATGAGATTGCAGTGTGAAGCCTTGGTGGTGTAGTGGTTACACATTGGGTTGCGATCCACATGGTCAGCAGTTCAAAACCACCAACAGCCCCGAGGGAGAAAGACTAGACTTTCTACTCCCATAAAACATTACACTCTCAGAAACCCTTAGAGGGCATCATCACTATGAGTCAACATTGACTCGATGGCAGTGAGAGAGAGGTCATTCAAATGTATAGCTACAATGGAAAAGCACAACTTTAAAGTAAAATGGGGCTTAAAAGTAAAATGAGACTGTTGAAAACATTATGAAAAATAATATTAACAGAGGAGTATGGAATAT
>NW_022103905.1:18683159-18691611 GCF_000313985.2 Echinops telfairi
GGGAGGAGGAGACAGGGGATGGGAGCAGTGAGCAGAACCCCCAAGACGGGTGGGAAGATAGTCATAAAGGTCAGCAGACAGACCTGGGTTTATGTATGCTTTTTCATTTTGTTGTTGTTATTTTCTCTTTTTATTCGGTCTTTCATTTTCTCTTTGTTTTGTCCCCGTTATTGTTGGTTTACCTACCTATTTAAGATAGGCATGGGGAGGGACTTGGGGGGAGGAGGAGACAGGGGATGGGAGCAGTGAGCAAACAATGCCATAGGCAGGGGAACAACTAGGGAACTAAAATCAACAATGAGGAGAATGTAGAGATCCTGGTGGTGTTGGAGCAACAGCAATCTGGCTGAGAGGAATTACTAAGATGCTGAAGAAAGTCAAGCATGGTGGTGGGGTAAGAGGAAGGTAAAAGGAAACAGAGGAAAGATCTAGGAAGCAAAGCTATGGATAGAGGTATAAGCATAGGGGTGCATATTTATGGAAATATATTAATTCATAAAAATAGAGGTATTGGCCTATATATATATTCATATGGCAATCCACTGAGAAAATGGGCTTCTGCTCAAGCCCTCCCTCAACACAAGAACACTTTGTTCTAACAACCTGGCTTTTTGTGCTGCTCACCCTCCCAGCACAATCTCTGAAGACAAAATGGGTGCATACGCAAATGTGGTGAAAAAAGAGGATGGTGCCCGGCTATTCAAGTCTAAAAGGCTTGAAGGTAAATAAGTGGCCATCTAGCAGAGAAGAAACAAGCCCGCGTGAAAGAAGCACAACAGCCTGTGTGATCATGAAGTGTCAACGGAATCAGCAAACAGGCATCAAAAGACCCAAAGCAACAACAAAAAAACCCACAACATTTTGTTGAGAATGAGAGCAGGATCAGAGCAGAGACCCAAAACCCACCTGTAGACACTAGGACATCCCTTCACAGAAGAGTCACAAGGAAGGGATGAGTCAACCAGATTGCAGTACAGCACTGATGAAACACAGTATTCCTCTGGTTCTTTGAGGCTTCCTTACCCCCCACTATCATGACCCCAGGCCTGCCTTTCAGTTCTGGCCAGACCAGAGCACGTACACTGGAACAGATAAGAGCTCAGAACACACAGAATCCAGGTCAGATAAACCCCTCAGGAGCAGCAATGGGACTAACGATACCAGGAGGGTAGGGGGAAGATGAGGGGAGGCGGGAAGGATGGGAGAATGGATCACAATGATTGGCACATTATCCCCCACCCCAGGGGTGGGCGATGAACAACAGAAAGGGTGAAGGGAGACAGAGGTTAGTGTAAGATATGAAAATAACAATAATTTATAATTTACTAAGGGGTCCCGAGGGTGGGAGGGGGGAGGAAGGGACAAAAGAGGAGCTGATCACAAGGGCTCAGATAGAAAGCAAATGTGTAGAAAATGATGATGGCAACATATATACAAATATGCTTGATACGATTGATGTATGGAATGGTATAAGAGCTGTAAGAGCCCCCAGTAAAATGATCTTTAAAAAATAAAAAAGAAGCAGAGATATATAAGCCTTGGTTAAAAATAAATCTCTCGCTCTCCTGGCCTCTCTGCTGGGGCTGTAGAGGTCATGGCTTGGAGGTCATGGCCGTCCAGGAGCCATTGAAATCCTGGAGCAGCAGCACAAGCAGGTAAACACTTAGCGGCTGCCCCAAAGGTTGATGGTTTCGCCCATCCAGGGACACCTCTGCGATGTGTTTCTCAAAGGTCCTGTTAGGTAGGCAAGTGTAGGGCTGGGATGCCTGTTAACGCCCTGGATTGGCCCTCCGAAGCCAGGTGAATTCAATTCAGTCAATGGGGTCGACCAGGGGTCGTCCACCACGCCTCCCCGCAGAATCATTGAAAAGGCAGGAGCTCAGAGCCTTTCGTGATTCAACGAGCAGCTTCCAGGCAGGCTGCAGGTCTGGGAGGATCCCTGCGGGTGCCCATGTAAACCTGAAACTTCTTCGAATGCGCACAACACTCACTTGGATCACAAACCAGGCTTCAGCGTGACTTCTTTCTCGCGTGGAGCCAAGAACCAAGGTCTATCTCTCCCCAGAGAGATCTAACAGTCCCCGCCATGGCAACCGACTGAGCAGTCCTACTGTGCACCCACAAAGTGACCAGGAACCAGAATCCACCGGACAGCAACTGGTAATTTGCAACCACATCGGTTTGTTTGTTTGTTTTCTAAATGATTTTTATGTTGACCTTTCTGTACTCTTCTGTCAAATGTAATAAATGCATTACTCTTTTTCTGCCCCCTACCCAAAAAAAGGCAGCAGAAGTTGAGGCAGCGCTAATCTACATCGTAAAGGAGGCTGTGAGTTCTCAGGAAGGCCGCAGACCAGGACAAGGTGTCATCAGTGGACGTCAAGGGTCTGCAGCTGGAACAGCACCCAACAAGGAGAAGGCCAAGGAGGAGGAGCATGGTGAACAGTGAGTGCCCAGGGTGTCCCCACACCTCTGTGTGCCAATGACCTGGGAGGCCTTGTGTGGAGGTTGGTAGGCGGGGGGTGGGGCCAGTTGTGGGGGGGTGTGTGTGCTGAAGGCAGGCTTGGTTAGCATGAAAAACTGACACGATGTCTAAACCCAGTTCTATCATTTCTTCAAAAGCCAAGGGCATACAGGAGAGGGGAGGAGGAGGAGAGAATGACAACATTGAAGGAGGAGGGGAGAGTGTTTCCGGATAAACGCCGAGAGGCTCTGATACACAGAGGGAGGGACTGAGAGTGGACAATGCACCCCAAGGCCCATCTGGAATTGCTTAACATCTTAATCTTTGTTTCTGCGGCTCAGATGTGAACGTTTGAGCCCAGAGCATACCCAAGGTCCTTGCTGGCTCTTAAGACCTTTAAGGCCTTGAAAAGGGAGGGTTTAACAGGAAAAAAATAAATAAATGAAGAAAAAAATGAAATAAGAATGGGGGGCGGGGAGGCGGGGAGCCCTCCAGATGCCTTACCCCTGAGCTCTAAACATTGGTCTGAATGGCTGTTAAAGGAGGAAAGGTGAACCTGAAGTGTACTTGGAGGTATCGATGACATCCGAGTTCATGTCAAGCACATGGAAAGACAAACATAAATTGATCAAAATCTCTAAGATTCAGTTAAAACCACCGAGAGATTCCTAATCCAACGTCATTACTCTGGAAGTAGAATTCTCATTGAAGCCTTGAGATTTTGGCGTCTGGTCTCCCTGACTCCAGGCCCTTGGTAAGAATGCTGATTGCTTGCCAGTAGGGCGGGGTCAGGCTTGTTGGAAGGAAAATGCAAAACAGATGTGAAAGTTGCTGTAATCAACTCTGGTCACATCCCCCTCCTCTCTCCCCCAACTAACTTTCCCCCACCCCCCCACACCAGCTTTTTTTAATGAGAGGTTTGTCCTCTCCAGCAACCAACGCTCTGCTCCCTAATTTGGAAACAAACCTGATGATTTCACCAGTACTTCCCTCCTCTGGTTTCTATGATTCATCAGTCACAGCAACTAGGGTGTGGTCACGACACAGCTCTAGGACTTCGGATAGATTGCAGTTCACAGGGAAGAAAGCTCAGGAAAATGATTAGGATTCCCAGAGTGACAGCGGTCAATCTCATTTAGAACCTAGCTCAAAACTATTTCCTGGGATTTCTTCCTACATTCCAGGTCCCCTAGTTTTCTTTAATTACCAATTGCATACCTGGTTTAGAAAGTGTTCTGCAAATACGTTTCTCGGCTTGAGTCAGGAAATGTTAATTCTAGGACAGAGGGAAGCCCATTGTTTCTGATCACCTGGACCTCTGGAAAAGCTGCCTATTAGACAGGCTATAAAAATCAGGAAGCTTCCTTGAATTTAACAGACCTTGAATATCCACTGAGTGCCAAGCATTGTGGCCTGTCTTTATAGTAGAAAAAAACATGGTGCTTCCACCCAAAAGGTAAATTAGTAATTATACCTTGACAAATGTATCAGAAATGAAATCAAAGTGCTCGAGGATGACTAACTCTACCAGGGGCAGTTAACCATTAGAGAAAGAAAGTCAGACAGTCCGTCTTGGCCAATGAAATTATAGTGACTCAGTTATCCAAGGCCATTGCTTAACCATAAAAGAGGAAGTATGAACATAATCAATGTGCTCTGTATAAGCAGAAGGAGTCCAGGAAGAAAGTTATAAAGAGAATTAATCCCCAGATAAGATGTATATTGATTTCATTAATGATACCACCGTGAAAATAATTTGGAACTCCTATTACCTTCAAAGTCTGATCACTTGAGAAGTTTTGAGGGACAGCGAAAGGTCATTCTGATCCACACCGAGTGACTAAATTGGACAAAGACTAGCAAGAGGACCCATGTGCCCATTGGGATACTGGGGTTGCCAAGGCAAGGGGCCTTCGAAAAGGTCAGGTAAAAATTCCCTTATCTTTAAATTCCATTCTCCCTTGAACTTTTTGATGACTTGTTGGCCAAGAATCTTCCTACCCTTACTATCAATCAAACAGAAAAGGGGTGGGGGTGGGGGGTGGGCACTCCCTGGGACTCACATGGGCTGGCAATACCGGTCTCCGTATGATTGTTTAGTGTGCACTGGTGGAATTCAGTTTTCTCCTTTGTAACCACTTGGGCACTCACATGAGCGGCTACATTCTGAGGAGGTGGACTGTGGGAAATAGAAGGATTTCTCCCAAGTTGTCTCCCCCAAATATATGCCAGACTTAGCTGCTTGAGAATGACTGTACACTTGGAGGTCATCAGGACTGGACTGGGGGTCATTCTCCCTGAGAGTTATCAGCTGTCTAGACCAAGCAGACACTACTGTTTATCCCACAACAAGTAGAGCCCACTCCCTTCTGATAAGGATAGTAGTTGTCTGTTTCCTTGTAGGAGATACCAGAGAGGTCAAACCCGCCCAAGGAGGACCAAGGTTAGGCTGAAACCGTGAATCCAGGGTCCGCCCATCTTGTCACATGTATACCCCTAGACCTTCCCATTCCTATGGGCACACCCCTAGCTCATCCCCTTCCTGTTACACTTATGCCTATCATAGATCCCCTTCCTACAATGTGTATGCCCATTGTACTGCCCCTTCCTGTGACATGTGATTCTGTAAAGATGTCCCCCCAAAAGTGATATAATGTATGGTTAGCAATAAAGAAGGAGCTCTCTCCAGAGCCCGGGGAGCTCTCCCCGTCCTTGGGGTCAGAGGCTCCCTGGTTCTTGGTCCCCGAGGCTGCTCTTGCTCTTGTGGCCAGGTTCCCCCCACGAGGACCATCAAGCGGGCTGAGGTGAGCATGCTACCATGAATTGTGTCTGACTCCATTTATTCCAATCTCTCCTTTAACTCTCATGCTCTCTATGACTTTACTATAATCTTATCACTGTACAATTGCGCCTACCGGACCTGTGATGATTTATGGGAAACCCCTCTCCCCTTAACCCACAGTGGACACAGCAGGGCATGCCGTATTTTCCGGCCCTCAGGGAGAGCAATTTGGGTTTCATTTTGGGCATCTGGATTCAGCTGCTTGGATACTTTTAGGCTTGTTTGTTTTTTCCACCTATGTCTAAGAGATTTGGAGAGACTAAGTAGTTAAGAGTAGTATTCAAGGCGTTAACCATTCTATTCCAAGTGACTTTCACTGGAGGCACACTAGCCTTTGTCTACTTCCAAGGATATAATTTGAATTTCATTCCCCAAAGAATAAAACATTTGAAAAAAACACCTGGGCCATTTTGTTGGGGGCCATAGGAAAAGAAGAGCCTGTTGTACTTATCACAGTTGTGAACGGTGTCGTCGTTAGCACAGAAAGGAGGGATACGCTAAATGCCTCTTCCCAACCCATCCTCCACCTGACGACTTTTCATCTGACGATAATGACCCGTCTTCAGTCAGGTGGCCAAGGCTTTCTCTTCCAACTTCTCCAGCCCACCTTCTTACAGCCCTAGTGCTGGTGGCCCTGTGGATACTTAGCCACGCTGACTTACTTCCCCGACCAGCTCCCTGTGCCTCTGCATCCTTGCTCATATGTTAGCCCCAGCTTGAAATTAATCTCTCTATCGGGTAAATTCCTACTTAGCCTTCAAGTTCTAGAGTAAATGACACCTTCTGATGACCTTGATCTGACAAGAGTTCACGTTTACCCAAACTTTACGAAAGAAATGACTGAATCCCGAAGAAGATGGAGAGTTTTCGTAGCTAATGGGCTTGAGCCTATAAGTCAGTGTTCTCACCCATCCCCTGCTTCCCGGTGTCCCGTCCCCCACCCCACCCCCTCGCCATCTCATCCAACATATTCCAACTCTGGGCTGTCTACTTCTAAGACTCAGTCTCTCACAGGTTTCACTTCTCAAAGTTGCAGCTGACAGCCTCACAATAGGAAGGCTCTGGACACACACACAGACCACACACACACCCCACACACACACCCACACACCACACACACCCCACCCCCCATGGCTGGGTATGAATTAGCCCCAGGGAGGCAGAAGGCTTGCCTGACAGCAAACTCACAATCCCCGCAATGCGAAATGACATTTTGGCCTTAAGGCACTTACTAAGTTACACGGCCCTGGCTCCCTAAGAGTGGAAGGTTTCAGGCACTGAGTGTAGCATGAACAGAAGCCACACTGAATTAGGGACTGCCCTACCACTTTATTAGTCTCTCAACATGCACATATCGACAGAGGCGTTCAAGCCTAATGCACTGTGATTTTAGTGTTTCCCTCTGCCCTCCTTTCTGAAAAGAAACTCATTGTGCAGTTTTGCGAAGCTGCATATTGGGTCTGACCAGAAACTATTTCCAACTAGCTGCCCATGCGGTATCTTGAGAAATTATCATTTGCATCACTTTTGGTAGGGCAGAGGGCAGACATTATACTTGCAAAATATGTTCAATTTATTTTTCGCATTAGGAAAACTGCTGTTTGCACATCATTGGGACCCGTCACTAAATAGTTAACAATAAAGCACAAAATTCGCTAAAGACAAGCTAGACAAGCTCTTCCTTAGTCACATGAAGATTTTTAAATTTGTGCTGCCACTAAATCAGAGATCACTTCATTAAGATTTCTTTTTTCGAACTTGTATCTCATGTTCACTTGAAAACTTCAGGAGCAGATGTAAATAATGTTTCATGAAGGCCTAGGCGTTCCGGGGCACCCAGACGTAATGTTCTATATATGTGCAGAGTCCCATCTAACAGGTTAGAAAACAAGAATCATCCGTACATTTTCATTTCAGGAGCTTAAGTTGGGCAGAGGTTAGTTGAAAGACCAGTTAGCCAAACTGTGGATGATTTATGTTTGCTTGACATTGGAGAACATGATTTTGCAGACAGAGAGGCTTCAAGAGTTGTGTAAAAAGAAGGCACATTCTTTCCAGAACATCCGTGATTGGCTACAGCACAGGGCCTCCCTTTGGCAAGAGATACGCTTTTTATTCCTCCCCCTGCCCCGGGAGAGATAGGAGATTACAGATTCATGTTTAGACTGAGTTTTGACTGCTGGGTTGAATGTTTTTAAAGAGGTTTTGCAAAATGCTGTCTTCAGAATTATTAAATCTAACCTGAATTGCACTTTCTAAAGTTGCTGTTGCTCTGAAATGCTACAGAGTACCATTACATGAGTTAGGCAGTATTATAAACATGTATCCAAAACTTGGAGTTTTGTTTTTTTCTCGAGTGGTGATTGGTCTATGAGCTTAAATTTTTATTTCTCCTTGCAGACCGACGGCTCATAGCTGCTTCTAAAGCAGTGGTTCTCAACCTTCTTAACGTGTGACCCCTTAACACAATTCCTCATGTTGTGGTGACCCCCAACCATACCATTATTTTTGTTGCTACTTCATAACTGTTATTTTGCTGCTGTTATGAATTGGATGATTCATAACCCCTGTGAAAGGGTCATTCGACACCCCCCCCAAAGGGGTCACGACCCGCAGACCCTCAGGTTGAGAACTGCTGCTCTAAAGTGATTCATGTGAAAATGCAGGCAGAGAACCCTGTCACATATTGCTTCATGGGGTACCATCAGGGCTCACTCAGCATAATTCCATTCTTGTTGACTATCCACCATTTGCTTAGCCCCGTGTTGAGCCTTTGGTCAGAAACAGGCATAAAATGACCCCATGATTACTCATGAGCTTACAATCTTTTGAGGGTGTATGTACGTAGTGAGGTACTTGAATGAGAATGATGCAAGGGAACTGCTAGGGGAAGCTGCCATTCAATAGGGAGAGTAGGAACTGAGACGAGGAAGCACTTCTGTGGACGTGGACTTGAGATGTCCATGGACTGTGCCCTGGACACTAAACAGGATGACCTGAATTTCGTTCTATTGCAACAGTTGTTGGAGAACAACCTCCTCGTTTGTTTCTTTATCAGTTAGGCTATTTCTAGTTATAAGTAACAGAAAACCAAAAACCTTAACCTACTGCCACAGAGCCAATTCCGACTCACAGCGACTCTACAG
>NW_022103905.1:18709046-18752467 GCF_000313985.2 Echinops telfairi
AGCTTTCTTCACCACATTTGCTTATGCACACATTTGTCTTCAGTGATCATATTGGGAAGGTGGGCACCCACTGATATGATTCTTTGTTCTTTAATGCCTGGTACCTGGTCCCTTCGGCACCTTGTGATCATACAGGCTGATGTGCTTCTTCCATGTGGACTTTGTTGCTTCTGAGCTAGAGGGCTGCTTGTTTACCGCTCGATCACTTTTTATTGAGTTCATTTATTTAAGACAGATACAGCTACTACAGTGAACCCTTGACTGTTCAAATCTTCCTGTTTGATGGAGCAATCTAGATATCTGACCTAGGAACTGAGTTTCAACTGCCAGGGAGCTTTGCTTGGCAGGTCAGACAAGAGAATGGGCTCTCAGCGATCTTGAAAGGCTGCACATTAGCCAAGGGAACACGGTGTGTGAAAGGACCAGTAAAAGGCATCCTCATATGTCTACAGCTTAAAGAGAAACTCAATAAATATTGCTATAAAATATTAAGGTTTGGTGGAGGGAGGGGGGGTGGTGGAGAAGGGGAACCAGTTACAAGGATCTACATTTAACCTCCTCCCTGGGGGACGGACAACAGAAAGTGGGTGAAGGGAGATCTCTCAACACTAAAAGCGTTTCTTCTATATCCAAAACTGCTCAGGGCATGCGTGGTGGCTTGAAAATAGGCCGGTAGCTTCTTTTCACAGTTCTCCCATTCAGAAGTGGAGTATGAGAGAGTGTGGGCATCGTGAGTGACCTGTGAGCATTTGAAAGAGACTGGGATGGAGGTGATGCGTGTGATTGACAAGACAAGGCCACAGAAGACCTTGCAGCAGCTTCTCTGCAATTTCTTGGCTTGCGATGTCTGGGGGAGGCCAGCTGCCATGCGTGAGGACACCCCAACAGACTCAGAGGGTGCGTGTGGCCAGGATCTGAGGTTTCCTGCCAGCAGCCAGTGAGAAATGGAGGTCTTTAACCAAGAGCCATGTGAGGGAGCCTTCAGGAAGCAGATGCACCAACTCCAATCAAAGCCTCTGATGACTGAGGCGTTACGTCAGACCTTGGGCTGGACAGACTTAGCGAAGTCATGGCTGGATTCCTTACCCAGAGAAACTGTGAGACAATAATGTGTACTGTTTGAAGTAGCTAAGTGTTGGGGTGATTTATGGAGCAGTAGATAACATAGCAAGCAAATCTAAACTCCAAGCAGAAATGATCAAGGAAAATAACTTTTTAAAATCATTTTATTAAGGGCTGATAGAACTCTTATCACAATCCATAAATACCTCAATTGTGTAAAGCACATTTGCACGTTCATTGCCCTCATCATTCTCAAAACATTTGCTCTGCACTTAAGCCCCCGGCATCAGGTTCTCATTTTTCCCCTTCTTCCCTCCCTCTGTCCTTGATAATTTATAAATTATTATTTTGTCATATCTTTCCGAGGTCTCCCTTCACCTACTTTTCTGTTGTCCGTCCCCCTGGGAGGAGGTCACATATAGATCCTTGTAATCGGTTGCCCCTTTCCAACCCACCCAACCTCTACGCTCCAAGCATCGCCACTCACACCACTGGTCCTGAAGGGATCATCCACCCTGGATCCCCCTTTTCTGTGTTTCCAGTTCCTATCTGTACCAGTGTACATCCCGTGGTCTATTTGTAGGCCAGTGGAGACCCCCTTGCAGAGGGGGCTCAGGGAGGAGATGAGCCAGTCAGTTTGCGATGTCAGTCAGGAACGATGAGAAATACAACTTTCCTCTAGTTCCTAAATGCTTCCTCTCCCTTCACTATCATGATCCGAATTGTACCTTGCAAGTGTGGCTAGACCACAGAAAATAACATTTTATTGAACTCTCTTCCCACTATAACCCCATTTCTATTTTCTCAATAAAAGGGTTATAATTACTGATTACAAAAGTGGGTGAAGGGAGACATCAGGCAGTGTAAGATACGATAAAATAATAATTATAAATTTTCAAGGGTTCATGAGGGAGGGGAAAAAATGAGGAGCTGATACCAAGGGCTCAACTGGAAAGCAAATGTTTTGAGACTGATAGGGCAACAAATGCACAAATGTGCTTGACATGATGGAAGGATGGATTGATGAGTTGTATGAGCCCCCAATAAAGTGATTTTAAAAAAGGAGAAAGGGTTATAACTTACCCAGTGTCCCCTTTGAGAAACCTAGAAGTCATACTTTACCCTCACAATTTACGGCATCACCACGTTCTCTTCCCTCCGCCTCTATCATTGGAGGCCAAGTCTCCTCTGGCTGCTTTAATTCAGAAGCTTGCCTGGCTTTTTCAATGATCCGATGCAGCGTTCCAGTTTCTCTCCCTCTCTCCTCTTCATGGGCTGCACTCTGCTCTAGAAAAAGGCCAAGGGCTTCTGCAAATATACATGTGATTTTATTAAGCTCCATTACACACCAGCTGTCTTGGCAGAAGGCAGTCAGAATGCTCCTGAGGAGTTAGGATGGCAAGCTTTCATCTCACCCAGTTGGACCGGTTATCAGGACGGTCCAGTCCTTGCAGAAGGACGTCATGCTGGCAGAGTGGAGACACAGTAGAAGAGGAAGACCTGGACTGCGATGCACTGACCCAGTGGCTCCCACAATAGGCTCCCACAGCCATCACTGGGGACGGGCAGGCCGGCAGTGCTTCACTGTGCTGCACCGCGGGGGCTCTAAGTCAGGGGGCTTGATAACGCCTGAGAGCAACCATCATTGGTTCCGCGTGGCTTAGGACAAAATTACCATGTCTCAGCCTGGCACGCTTGTCCTTGTCCCATAGCTTCCTCTCTCGTCTCAACTCACACGCAAGTCTGGCCACCTTTCAGCCTTGCATTTGATGCTCCTTTTCTTTGTAGAACACCCTTCATTCTTCCCTCATAACTCTGTGTCTTAGGAAACTCTCCGTAATTATCAGGTTTAGGTTAGATGTGTTTGCTATAATACTTTACTAGAGCACTGAGTGCATAGATTGATGTTGTTTACTATCAAACTTATGCCTTCTTTATATCTACATGTTTATTCATGCATTTGACTTACATGTTATGAGCAACTACACGACAGGCAGTACACTAGGGACTGCGATAAAATGGAATAAACACAGTTAACATGCTTTTGCCCTTGTCGAGCTTCCAGTGTATTCAAGACAGTGAATAAGTCAAATGCTGTGGTATGCAAAAGAATTTTATGCAAGAGTTAACAGTAGAGATGTACTTTAGATTGCATAGTATAAAATGCACACTGATCAAATTGTTTTCCAGTGCATATAAATTTCCCCTTAGTCAATGGAGAGTAAGTTCCCAGGTTCATTGTACCCTTGACACTACAGGTAGGGCTTAACCATCTGTTTTTTTTTTTTAAAGAAATAGTTTTAATTATGTGCTGTCAATACTAAAACAAAAAAATATATAGGACAAGTTCAATTATATATTAAAATTTTGATTATGCACAAGTAGATTAACTCTATATTATCAAAAACAAAAAACAAACTCACTCACTCCCATCAGGTCAATTCCAACTCAGTGACCCTGTATGGCTAATGTAATTTAAATGTATGGCTAATATAATTTTTAAAGTCATCACTTGTAAGGCCATACATTTTACTATGTGAAAAATACGATTTAAAAAGTAGAAGTCAAGTCTTTCTGGTATTCAGAAGTCAAGCAATAGTCGTTCAGCTTTTTAAAAAGAGGAAATTCCAAGGGAATTCCTGCCGCTCCCTTGGCTCAGTGCCACATGGTTCACGACGGAAATATTATGGGATATGTGCAAATGTGACTGAAATAAAGTTCCACTAAAATAACAAAAGCCAAATCCTAATCACTTAAACAATGAAGAACGTTTTATACTCAACTAAAAAACCACAACTTAGTAGTTGAAGATAAAAGATTATAACAGTTAATGACTTTTAAAGACCTAGTTACTTATGCTAATATAAAGCACATTTTCAAAATTCTAAAAAAGAAAAAAATATTGCCTTCGGTAAGGAAGCTTGTTTTACAGGTGACATTCATTTCTGAAATATTTAGTGCACATTAAACAACCGGGGTATAAAAATTTTAGATTTTGTTCCGTCTTAAGTCCAAGCGGATCACAGCTACATCACCTGATCATGCCCCCTTTCACAGTACTCTCTTTAAAATATGGTCCTGGAAAATTTTTATGAACGAGTCCAGGTGAGAAAATATAGCTTATGTTTGGACCACACATTAACTATTTCAGTGGGCACAATAGGCTTTTTCTGGAAAACAACCCCCTTGCTTTGCTCACACTCTTGTGCATAGAGGTACACACTCATAGCCAAACCTGTCACACCACTCTTTTTCGTCTTTGAAAGCAAACTGAGTGCACAACAAGAAAACACAACGTGCATGGCTTCTCGGCCTTTTGGCTAAGATACAACATGCGACTATTCAGAGGCAGACTGGAAAAAGTCCTGTTTGGGGCTCTGTAATAGATGTTCACTAAGTGTTTTTGTTAGTTTTTAACTTTATTAATCTGCAGCAACCCTCATTTTAAAGTGGCCTATAAAAAACGATCACTAAGGGTCAGGAAGGGTTGACACTGTTCAAAGTTATCTGCCATTGGCCAGATTTAACCTTTTAATCCATTCTCAACAGAATGGAGGTATAACGTAATTATTAGCATAATCTCTAATGGTAAACTTTGTTCTTTAAAATAGCAGGTTTGTCTACTATTTGCAACGTTTAGAAGAGGTCTACTCTAGAGTTTCTTGTCCATTGATTCCCTGCCACAATGTTAAAACACCTGGAGACTCCCCCCAGCGTCGGAGTTGAGGGCTGACTGGCGTTCCCTTCTCATTCACATGGCCCACACCCTTTCTCAAGGCACTCTGGGAATGTCGAGGTCACTGAAATGGAAACTGTCCGCAGGCCCACTGATAGTTTAGGCATATTCCTCCCACAACCTTTTCCAAATTTAACATCGCCACAGCTGTTTCCCGGGATTTCATTTCAGCAGAACAGCCCTTAAGTTATTTTCCTTTTATTTGTAGCCACTCCTTCATTTTCAACTTGCTGAGCAGACAAGCAACTGCTTCTGGTTTCCATGGAAACTGGATTCCTGAGGCTACGAGTAAGCATTCTTGTTCCACCAAACTAGGAGAGAGGAAGCAAAGAGCAGAATAGCTTAACATATTTACAACATATCTAGAGCACAGTGAAATCTAATTTACACACGTGCTAATCACGGTGTAGGTGAACCTTTACATAATTTTAACCCCTGGCCACCTGACTGGTTTCTGAACAAACTCAACTTTGACCGTTGCAGATCTTTGACTTTGCAGTGTGGAGAGGACCGAAGGGAGCGCACGCTCCTGGTTCATCTAGGAGGAGGGTTAGAAAAGCTGCAGTAGAAAGGGAGGGAACAGCGGCCTTCTGAGCAATGTGGTTTTCTGCGTTGAGGAAGCTAAAGGGCTGGTGGAAGGCAGACAGGAGAGATGCCAGAGGTGGTAAAGAAATAACATGCCCCCTCCCCCATCATGATCCCAAGTCTACCTTACAAATCTGGCTGGACTGGAGGATGTACACAGGTACAGATAAGGGCTGGAAACACAGGGAATCCGGACAGTTAAACCCCTCAGGTTCAATAATGAGAGTAGCGATACCAGGGTAAGGGAAAGGTGGGGGAAGAAAGGGGGAACCAATCACAATGATCTACATATAACCCCCTCCCAGGGGGACGGACAACAGAAAAGTGGGTGAAGGGGGGACATCAGATAGTGTAAGACATGAAAAAATGATTGATAAATTACCAAGGGTTCGTAAGGCAGGGAGGGGGGGAAATGAGGAACGGATATGAAGGGCTCAAGTAGAAAGCAAATGTTTTAAGAATGATGATGGCAATGCATGTGCTCGACACAATGGATGGATGTAGGGATTGCGATAAGAGTTGTACAAGCCCCCAGGAAAATGATTTTAAAAAAGGAAAGAACCTGGACTAGAAGGATCAGATACAAGATAAGGAAGACATCAAGATCAGGAAAAACAGTAAGCCCCACAGAGAAGCGCAGAGAAGAGAAGCTAAAGGGGAAAAGGAAAGTCTGCGGGCAGAAAGAGGAGAGCAGACCGGGAGCAAGACCCCGAGAGACTCTGAGGGCAGCAAAGGGGAAGCCATGGCTGCAGAGGGGTCTGAGGAGAACGAACGTGCATGCGACTTCTCCCTCAGCACAGGCTGGCTGCGCTTCCAGTGCAAGGGCTGAAGTAGATTCTGAGGACCCTAACTGTACTGAGGATGAGACATGAAAACACTGCAATCTCTTTGGCCACTGAGCATGGGGAAAGTTTTTAAAAAGAGAAATGGAGGAGGAGGTCAGTGTTGGAGGACATTCCCCCAGAATCTGCCTCCACCTTCCCAGCGTCTCTACATCGTGTCCATTGAGCTCCAGGTTAGAAGTGACAGGCTGTATATGCATGTATCTCCACTGTTAGCTGTCATGCATTTGACTCCAGGCAACCCATGTGCCGCGAGTAAGACTGCTCTATAGGCTTTTGAGGCTGTGGCCTTTGGAAGCAAATCAGCAAGCCTGTCTTCTGAGGCAACTATGAGTGCCTTTGAACTGCCAACCACCAATCTTTCAGCTACTAGTTGAGTACTTAAATGCTCGGGCCACTCAGGGATTCCTCTCACAGTCCTGTGCCACTAAAAATAGTACTGGGGTGGCTGGCTGTGACTACTGGCTCACTAAGAGTGGATTGAACTCAAGTTTCCTTCACTCATTATTTTCTGTCTTTTGAGGGGCACTGTTTTGGTTTACTATTATCTGAATAAAGAATCTACCAGTCTGTATGACTGGTAATCTTTTGTAATGGTAACACACTGGCTTAAACACTGCCATAACTTTTTAGATTATACCACTCTAGACTCAACTGATGTTAAGTCAATGGCAGTGCCTATAGAAGTATAATGCACCTAATTATATCTATTGGAGACAGTGAGGGTCAGTGGTAACATTCTTGTCTTCCATGCTGGGGACCTGGGTTTGATTCCCAGCCAATGCACCTCAAGCACTGCTACCACTCATCTGTCAGTGGAGGCTTGCAGGGTGCTATGATGCTGAACTAGCTCCAGGAGAGCTTCCAGACTAAGACTAGAAGAAAGGCCAGATGCTCTGCTTCAGCAAAATCAGCCAACGAAAACCCTAGGGATCCCAATGGTCTGTTGTGCATGAGGGCATCATGAGTTGGGGGACAATTTGATGACAGAGGACAGCAACAGAGCAGCTACACGGAAAGTGAACATTATGAACACTTCTATTACGCAATCATCTATGTGTGCATGCATCTAACTGTAACGAACGAGAGCAGGGATAGGTATGGACTAGCAGCAGAAGAAATAAGGAGAAGCACAGGAATCCAATGAGACCTGTCAACATAAATTCTGTTCAGTGCAGTTGAGAGGGAGATGCAGGTTATGCTGTTTCCCCTGCCTTAATACCTAGGGTTCTCCATAAAGATGAGATCTGAGTTCAAGTGGACTAGGGCGTAAGGAATCGTGTGAGGAAGAAACATTTGTTACATGCATTTTACAGTAGCTACATGGAAAACTGATCTGCTCTCTAAACCACTCAACTCACAAACAAAGAGTTAAAACAGAAGGAAAGTCATTCAACTGTTATTCCTAGAAAAGGTTCTGTAGCGACAGTAACAATAACTGTAACTCACTAAGCGGTGGCACAGTGGGTATGTTTTGGGGAGCTAATCACCAGGTTGGCAGTTTGAAGCCACCAGCTGTTCCATGGGAGAACTCTGAAGTGGCAGGCTCAGAAGCCTACAGGGCAGTCAAGCCCTGTCCAATAGGGTCCCTGTGAGTTGGAATTGACAAAATGGCCATGAGCCGAGAAGTCTTTTCAGTTATATAATACTTAACAAAAATCAGACCGTAAGACTCTAGTGGCACTTTTAATAGTCCCCCATTCACTAATTATTAACACTTGCTGGTATGTACCCCGTCAGTTTTAGTAGAATGTTTAATTCTAAAAATTTCACCAAATATTTCATGAAATGAAACAGGACCACAGAAATTACAAAAGTTGCCTTCACTATTAAAGATGAGTCTTCCTGTGTCTGTAATTTCCAGCCTAGAAAATCCACAGGGGAGGTGATACTCTGTCCTATAGAACTGCCAGGAGTTAGAATTGACTAGATGACAGTGGGAGTTAAAGAAAGCACAGGCATTAATTTATGGACACAGCTTCCCTGTACCCTCACTGGGAAAGGCAACAGATTTTTCCCTACTTAACTTGTAAATCTTACACCAATTGAAGGTTCCACTGACCTGGAGACCAGACCCAGCAGCACTTCTCTAACCTCTGTATGGATCTAGGTTTAGACGCTGCTGCGGTAAAATATGCCCAATGTGAACATCAGGTAGAAATACTGTATAGTCAGCGAAACAGTACAAATAAATAATGAACATTTCATTAAAAAAAAAAAAGATCTTACCTTTTGCTGTGCTTTATGACTTACTGATTTAGGTGGAAAAGTACAAGGTATTCTTCCATGATGAATATGATAGGGTAACAGGAGACTGGGTTCTAATGGGACCCAGGGAACCGAGAGACTGGATGGTACAGCAGGCAGGTCAGTGTGGGCTTTGTACAAATTATATGCAGTACGAGTAACTTTTCCATCAGAGGTCTTGTAGATCAACAGCGAAGAATCTTCTGCTGCATGAGACAACAGGTAGGAACCCTCCTGCAAGCTAAACCCATACAGCACGAGTTAGCTCACAGGCTCACTGCGCCAGCTTCAACACACTTTCTGAAGCACGGTCTACCAGCAACACTGAAAACAATGGTGGGAAATGGAACATCACCGCTAACAACACTTTTATAATAAAACAAATTTTAGAAATTATTTTAGCTATTTTCATGCCTTCTGGTGAACAAATTTAATTTTTCCTCCAAAGTCCACAAATTTGATTATTTTCTTTTGACTGCTATATTAGTCAATTTATAAGATGAGATGTCAATAACTTAGACTTGTAAATAAAGTGGCAGAAAGACAATATGATGGCCTATTAGGACGGCAGTAGAAACAACGACCCTTAACAGTTAAGCAAAAGCCCTGGTGCCGCACCACAGCTGCTCTGTGGTCAAAGATGAGGCTTTCATCTCCTTGCAGAAAGAGTTCCACTGCTGGAAACCGAGAGGCAGGTCTATACGACTTCTGGCTCACTGAGTCAGAATTAACTTGATGACAGCGAGTCTGAGTGTTGACCTCCTATGTATGGAGCCTGGGTGGCAGAGTGGTTACACACTGTGCTGCTACAGGAAGGTCAGCAGTTTGAAACTACTAGCTGCCTTGCCGGACTAGCTTTCTACTCCCATAGAGTTAGCCTACCCTATCCTATCCTGAGTCGGAATCGAACCGATGGCAGTGAGTTCTGAGGATGACAGTTGTGCATTTTCTCATTAAGTTCTCCCAACAACCCGACGAGGCTAGTATTACTAAGCCCTTACCAGAGATGAAGAAATGGGAATTAGAGACTTTAGGCAATTTGCCTAAAGTAGTGATGCAAGGGCTGAGATTTAAACCCAGGCCATTAAATGACACAGGATGTACCCTTAGCTAGGATCTTCTACTGCCACAATTCTGAGTTATTTAAAACATCAAATTCTATAATTTTCCTCCTTCTTTAGAGAGTTTAAGGGATTCAACACATTATCATAAAAAGCCAAATGGATATGTTTTTTGGGGATTCCTCCTCTGAATTTAAGTGTTAGGGAGGATATTAATTCTCTCCCACAATACATTGTTTCCATTAACTTTTCAAACAGAAAAGTAGTAAGTGTTGACAAAAGAGGTCCACAAAATTATTTTTGTGCTCTAGGCAATCTGCTTCCCCTACCCCCATCCCCAAATAGTCACTTTCATACTTTGATATTAAACAAATAGTAATTGTATCTAATGACCTTTATGAAAAAATGTAATTTTTTTTTTTTTTACAGAGAAATACATGTGATTCACTGAAAATCATGCGACACACTACATGAATGGCCACAACTCCGTGTGGCAGAAGGATGGTCTCTCCAACAAGTCTGAGTTCTACACCTGGAGCCTGGGATAAATTATACGGCATAAGGGAATTTAGGTAGCAGATGGAATTAAAGTTGCATCTGGTCTTAAAATGGAGAAATCATCTTGGAGTATCTGAGTGATACAATGTGAGAACAAACTGGTTTGCTTCTGCAATTCTGGAGGAGGAGGAAGAGGGTCACGGGACAAGGAATGAAAGTGGTCCCTATGAGCTAGAAAAGGCAAGACTCAGAGGCTACAAAGAGGAAGATAAATTAGAAAACAATTTCAGAGCTTCAATTTCTCAAAGTTCTAGTCCACTTATTATGCAACTAGATGTGAGTTCCTCATTTGTAAAATGCTGGCATTCCACTTACTAGTTTCTTAGGTACTTGTCAGTTCTGGGATAGTGTGATAGAAGTTTTGTTGTGTATTCTGTTCTTCGGGTGAAACCCATGCCTACATATAAATGTACCAGTTGCTTTTGAAATGTTACCGTGATCTGTAGTTCAGTATTTGTTTTCCATTGCTGCAATAGCAAAATACTACAAATGCATTATCCAGTACTTCTCAGATCTGTCTAACCGAGGGAAAATCAAGGTGCTGGCTTGATTTGTGGCAGACGGGGTACTGGTTTTGCCACCACAAAAATCCACCTACTCACGCAGGCTTCTCAGTGCGCCAGTTTTGGGCAAAAACCCCAGCATGCAACTGACTCATCTGTCCTCGCTCTGTGACTTCTTTTAGTTTCCATGAATGCAGAGGGACATGAAAGGACAGTGATTTGATGATGTAGAAGAGGTGAAGAAAAAAATGAGGTAGATGGTGTTTCCAAGAATGGAATTACAGATTTGTAATTGTATTAAGTGTAATGGAGAGTACTTTGAAGGTGATAAGGCTATTTTGTAAAAAAATTCTAATACATAGTTTTGAGAAAAAAAGAGGAGCTGATACCAAGGGCTCAACAGAAAGTAAATGTTTAGAAAATAATGATGGCAACCTATGTACAGATACAGTTGATGTATGGATTGTTGTAAGAGCCTCAAAATCTTTAAAATTATAAAAAACAAAAAAATCCTAGTTTTTTTGGGGGGGTACCTCCTTGGATAAGCCAAAGAATGAGGGGGCTTCAAAATATTTTGAGGACAAGTTACATTAACCTTTAATTCTGTTTTTCTAAGAATTTTTGAAGACCCATTATACAAGTGGTACAAGAAGTTGGGAAATAATTCTCACAAGACCAGCACGAGAAGAATCAATCTATGATCTTTTAAATCATCACATTTGCAGTAACTTGTTACAGCACCAGTGTGCAATAAATACAACAGCCTTATAGGAAAATGCAGTGCACACTCACTGACGGCAAATGCCATCATAGATGGTTTCCTTACTCAAACTTCCACATTTTTAATGAATTTTCATCCAACAAAACCAGATCAAAGTAATGTTAAAATACGTACCCTCCCCCCACAACAAACTTACCTACTTAATTTCTTTAGGATGTGTTGAAGGATGTTAAATAAACTTGAGATCCTATAAAAATAAAGCAATATAAAACTAAAGCACACAAAACAGCCCTCATTAACAAATGGAAAAAGAACATATTAAACTCAGAATATCAAAGCTTATGGATACACTAAGTTCTGCTGTTGGAGAAGCTACTAGGTGGAGAATCAGAGGCTAAAATAAAAATGAAATCTATTTTATATATTTTATTAGTTTTCACTCAGAAGCTAGGGGAGGTATAAGGCATGCAAAAAACTTATTGACACAAATAACATTCTAACGGGAGTGGACATATTTAAACACAAGCAGGGAGTTCTCAAGTTTAAACAGTCAGTCTGTCATACTAGGTCGCCTGCATGTGCTGGGACAAGTTACCCTTAAGTCTCGTTATTCAGAAATCATTTTTCTTTTGCATTTAAGTACTCAAAAGTTCTGAGTATAAAACAACTAATTTCCCTCTGTTGTCTAATAATGCTTGGTAAATGGACAAAGTTTTAGATGTTAACTCTCAATGCCATCAATCCACTTGTGACTCACAGCCGCCCTACAGCACGGAGTAAAACTGTGGGTTTCTGAGATTGGAACTCTATGGGAGTAGACAGACTTGACACCCTCTGGTGGCTGGTGGTTTCGAACTGCCGAGTGGCAAGTGACCTTGCAACCGCATTGCAGCCCAATGCATAACCCACCATCAGAGTGCATAATCCGGGAGCGAAGAGAGGGTAACTGTCCTATCCCAGACCTTCCCAGTGAGCCACTCTTATTCTACACCCCCTTATGTGGAAAGGCTGTTGCTACTGGCAACACATTTAACTTGGAGATGATTAACATGGATCGCATTTGGGCAAAGGGAAGACGCCTCAATGTATAAAAAATCCTTGAAAATAACCAATATTTAGAGATAAAGGAAAAACAATCATTTAAGTAAGTTTTCCTATTGCTACCACAAAGTAAACTTTCTTACTTGAGAGCTGATAACTTTTCTTTTAATTCTTCGGAGGTAATTTCCTCAAGCAGGAAGAGTTTTGAAGTAAATGCGTCAATATGCCCTAACACAAAATAGCAAAGTTAAAAAAGCATTGCAGTATTTAAAAACCAAAAATCCAATGAGTTATTTAATCGCCTTAAAAGATGTCTTTATAACATATTAATAATGTGAAAAGATCTTTAACATTATTTAACATTCTGAAAAGAATGTTAAACATTCTAAAAAGAACAATATACATTATGTAAAGTTGTATTTAAAAGACAGAAAATAAAGTAAATTCATTATCAGATATTTGCTAAATGGTCACATACAAAATTAATCTCTACGGCCAAAATTTAAGAATAATGTGTTAAAATATTGGTGTTTCTAATAGCAATTAAAGTTGTATAAAAAGGAAATGTCTTAAACGAAAAATGTGCTATTGCCAAAGGAAGCCAATAAGGCCAATATTGTTCACAACCCGTGCATCTTTCATTCTTCGGGAAAAAAATAGTGGCTTATTATTTTTAATTGAAATAGTCCATAGGATTTCCAAAGGCTAAAATAAAAGTCTGTTGGAAAAAGTTTTACTTTAGTACAAACATGAGATAACTCTAGAATTCTCAAAAAAAGCATAGCAAACTTCCTCTAAAAAAATAATGTGTATATTCTTAACAAAGGCAGTAACACAACACTGGGGCCTTGGAGTGTACCAAGGACGATTGCCAAAAAAGACAATCCTCATCAAATGTTCTATGATTAATTCAAGTAAAAAAAAACAGGTTATTGTACCATCAATTAACCTGAGTGTAACCTTCCACCAATGCTAAAAACAATACTACTTTTGTTTTTATTTTTAACTTTCAGTATTATTAAAATAGATTACCTGGGGAGCTGACATCATTACGCATTAACAAAAAAAAAAATGCATTATCTAACATCTCATTTTCTTATCTAGCCCTCTTTTTATTCATTTGCTTTGCACACATAAAAAGATTTACAAACATTTTAAAAACGTGTGTTCCTTCTAGGACAACAAATCCTCTTGTTCCTACGCCCACTTGCTATTTTCCTATGCCAAGCTTTGGCTTGACCTCTGCCTTTCTAAACTCAAGAGACAGTGGTGTTTCCACTAACTATGATACGGAGCCCAGATGGTGCTACGGCTGATGTGTCGGGCTGCTCATAACCTATAACGCCGGCGACTCAACTCTCACTAAGATATTCAATCTTGGAAACCCTATAGAGTGTCATTCTAAGTCAGAATGACTTCTTGGCAGTTGGATATCACACACTTTAATGGTTTAATGAACTGAAAAACACTCACACTCGCGGCCAAGGAGTCAATGCCGACGCAGAGCAAACCCCTGTGGGTTTCTGAGACTGTAACTGTTGATGGGAGTAGAAAACCCAGGCTTTCTTCCACGGAGCTCCTGGTGATTTCACACTGACCTTTCGGATTGCAGCCCAACACATAGCCACTACACCAACATAGGTGTAGACAACTCCAAAATTCACACTAAATCCACTGCCATCACATCTATTTCAGCTCACAGTGACCCTACAGGGCAGAGCAGAACTGCCCGGCAGGCTTCCAAGGCCGTCACAATCAACAGGAGTAGATAACAGTGGTGGTTTTGTACTGCTGACCCTGCGGCTAGCAGCCCAGTGCATAACCCCTGTGCCACCAGGGCTCCCTCATAAGTACAGAAAAGGGGTATCAAATACAACTAACATTGTAATATGCATACTAAATATATGTTTGGGGATACTCGTGAACAATTCTTACCTTTCCAAAGGAATCTCACAAGAAGTATGTATTATTGTATATGTCAAATATGTGTAGTCAAAAACATGAGGGACCCTCAAAAAGTTCATGGAAAAGTAGAATGAAAAATAATGGAATTCATCCCCCTCCCCTAGTAATTATACAGATATGCGACGAATACCAAACTAAGTGCTAGGGCAACACAGAGCATCAAGGAGTTTACAATTCTCTGAATTTTGAAGTTTTCTAACCTATGGAGCTCAAGTGAATCACACACGCGCTTGAGATGTTTTCTCTTCTGTACCCGTGTGTGCTCTATACTTTAAAAAACAGGCATCAAAGTTGGGAAGCAGTATCTTATACAACACTAATACAAATGAAGTATGCTTGTGTTTGCACATAAACCAAAAACATATGGAGTCAATTCCAAGTCATAGCAACTCTACTAGAACAGAGTAGAACTGTCCGTTGGGGTTTCTGAGATTTTAAATATTCACAGGGGTAGGCAGCTTCATTTCCCTCTCATGGATGGCTGATGGGTTCGAACCATTGACCTTGTGGTCCGCAGCTCAGTAGGGAATGCACTATGCCACCAGAGGTAGTCCCTCCAGCAGCAACAGTGAGGCAGTATGATGCAAATAATGTATAGCAGACTCTGACTTGAAGATTGGTCAGTTTTGCTAGGTACAAAAGTGAGCCATCTCAGAAACAAGATCAGAGAATCCAACGCCATGAAGTAAAACAGGGCCACTAGCAGAGTGCATGTCAGATCTCTGCCCCAAGCGGCACAGGAAGAAGAGGCACTAGAGGCTGCAGTATTGAGACCACGAGAAAAAGCGGAGGAACTAACAGCATCAGAACAGTGCATCAGAACAGCAGGTACGCTTTCTGTCCTGGGGGATGAAGAATAGGTTGAGAAGCCAAGGACCAGAGAGGGACGAGTCTTCCAGGACGGCACAGACAAGGCTCTGTGGACAAAATAACTGTACGCTTAACACTTTACTTCCCTAGTAGACTCCACAGTCACGAGCATTGTCTATGAGTTGTGTGTGTACACTGTAACACATTATCAAACCCAGAAGAGAAACAGAATGCTTTGGGAGAGTTAATGTCAGAATAGGGCAAAGGAAATTGGAGTGGAGTCATGTCTGGTCTCTGCATCAAAGGAATCAGCGCTGGGCAAATGTGGAATTGGATTTCCCTTCTCCTTTGTGTATGACCCATAAGCTATTCCATCAGGTAAGAAGTGAAGTTTGTACTTTATGAAAAATTTTCATAGTTAATATAGCAGGGCATCTATAATTTTTGCATATTTGACCTGTGCAAAGTAAGAGCGCCTATATGTCAATTATACATATAATAGATATGTAAGACTGGAAGGTGTGCACAGAAGATGGGATAGGGCTACCTTGGACATTTCTGCAGACAGGTACATCTTGCGGCTTTTATGGTGCTATATGATGAACGGAGTACTAGAGTCTTGAAGAGAAAAATGTTCCTAACTAAGCAACAAAAAACCAGTACAACTATCTTTTTTCTGAGATACAAGAGTAGTAGTTCTCAAGTGTGGTCCCTGGACCAGCAGCATCAGCATCATCTGAGAACATATTAGAAATCCAGACCAATGAACCGATCAGCAATCTCTACTTACAAAGTTCTCCAAATGACTGTGCTGCAGACTAAAGTTTAAGAATCGCTCAACTAGAATCCTGTAAGTCAAGATGCTCTCCAGTTACAGGAAATAATTTACTTCCTGAGATATGTCTTACACCTCATAAAATATACGACTAATCTGAATCTTTAAATCCTGTAGGTCTTCTCTACCTCTACTGGTCATCTTAAAAAAAGATCTTTGTAATGACCATCAACCTAATTTCTGAGGAGAAATGATCTTGAAATTTCCTTGAAGTCCTGAGATTATGAGAATGGACTGGGGAGGTGGGTGATCAAATAGTTAAATAGAGGAGTGGCTAGCAATGGTTGGAAGTAGAACATCCAGGTCACAGCTGAGAAAGAAATATGGAGCAGAGTACATGAATGAGAGGGCAGGAACACATGGAAATCTTCGGGTTAGATTTTACGATTCTAAGACACAGGAGAAGAGTCCTGGTGGCATAGTGGGAGCATGCTGGTCTGTTAACCAATTAATCAGCAGTTCAAAACCACCAGCCAGTACTCAGGGAAAAGATGAGACCAAAATGTTTTGAAATGATATAAAAATATGCAATGTATTAGTCATTCTTCATTTTCTCTTAAGTCTTGGTTTAATAAACAAATACAGTGATACAACTATGTAAAGAATTAATTCAAAGTTTAGTTAATGTTCTTACAGGCAGCCCTAGCCTAAAAAGTGTGTGTGTATAACCCGAAAAAAAAAAAAAAAAAGGAATATTCACTCCCATAGATATGTATTTGAACTTTTTTACAAAACCACCTTATCACCCTCAAAGTACTCTCCATTACACTTAATACATTTGTCAAATCTGAGATTCCTTTCTTGGAAACATTTTAAAAACTGATCTGTTGGAATGGCTGTCAGCACCTCCCTGGTTTTTTTCCTTCACTTTTTCTAAGTCATCAAATTGCTGTCCTTTCCTGTCCCTATGCAATTGCGGAAACAAAAAGAAGCTGCATAGAGCGAGGTCAGGGGAATCAGGTGTGTGAGGCAAGAGAGGCATGATGTTTTTTGCCACAATCTGGCACCCTGAGGTGGCCCCCTTCACTGTGATTACACAAAAAAGTCTCCCACACTCCCAGAGGTAACGTTCAAACTAAACAATATGCCAAAATCCACAAAAACGAAGCAAAAAAGAAAACGCAAAACTAATGAATGGAAGTATCTGCAATGGAATTAAAAGTTATATATTGATAAAAGATTTTTAAAGGAGAAAGAACCAAAGGCTCTACTATAACTCACCAACATAAAATGAGCAGTTGGAATGCAATAAACTTTCAGTCCATAAACGACAAAGTTCACTTTCAGTCAGCGCTTCAGCTCCGTAACAAGCTTGATACTCCACCTTTGGTAGCACATACACTGGAAACTGCTGCAATGCAAGGTTGTTAAACTTTTTAAAAGATCCACTAATTGACTAGCAAATACATTTTACCTATATAGCTGGGCTGCCAACAGGTTCCCAGGGATTTCATCATGGCAGACACAAGAGCATATAGGTACAGCACAACAACCACATTTCCAGTATGGTGGGCTGTGAGGCTGCGGTGCCCTGCTCAAGGATGACAGACTACTGCGCTGCTCTGAATGTGGGGTGGCTGCCATCTTTGAGGGGAGTCTGTTGCCTATTTCCTACTTGTCAAAATCCACTGAGATAGATAGGCAAGAAGTCGAAGTAAAAGAGAGAAACTTCCACTCCAAAGCAGCATATCCTCCGTGTGTGCACACATTTTGTCTGGAAACATGACTGACAGCAGAAACCCTGGGAACAGTTTTACGATCCATCATTTGAACATCACTGCTCAAAAGTTCACAACCAGATGCTGAAAGGCAATGAGTGTAATATATAAAATTCATTCTCAAGAGGATAAAAAAGCGTAAAGATTCAGGTTTTTTCCCCTTCAAAGGAGGAGTCACATTGTATGAAGACAAATATTTGGAGAAAAATGTTTTTTATTCTAAAAATACAGAAGCATTAATAGCTGTATGGATACCTGTGGATACCACAGTCTTCATTATCACAAAAGCTTGATTCCAGGCACTAACTGTTGAACTGTGTCCCTTTAAAATGATGTTGCTGTCCTAACGCCATACCTGTAAATACGACCCTGTCTGGAAATAGGGGTTTCTTATGATGTTAATGAGAGCACAGGGGAGAAGGTGGGCCCTAAACCTAAACCCTTCTGAGTGGTGTCTCATTAGAGCAGAAAAGACCCAGGGAAGCACCACGTGGCAATGAAGGCAGATCCCTATAAGCAAAGGTACGAGAAGGGCTGCTGCAACCACTCTATCAGCATGGCTAACTAAGACCCTCATTGCATGATAAGCTCCCAGAACAGTGAGAAAGTAAATGTCTACTCTTGACAGCCACCATGTGTGGTATTACTGCTACAGCAGCACTAGGAAACCTATTATCCATTCAGTTTAATGGATACTGAATAAAGGACTATCTATTATTAGTTTAAAAGAGGATACAGGAATTAGTTTAAAAGGGAATACAGGAAATTTGTGAAGTAATAGAATGCTAGTGGTATGCACGATACTCATGCTTTTTTATTTTTGTAAAAAAAAAATTCTACTTTTAATACAGGTCTTCCCATTTTCAGCTATGGGAAGAAAACTTCATGATTTAAAGGACTTTGGCAAAATGGTATGGTTAATTAGCACGTCTGAAATTGTTTTGAGCTTTCATTATTCATATAATTGAAAATATCTAATCAATATTTCCATTTTTCCTGTTTTTCATAAAGTGACAAACTTAGTGGGCTTGGTACAATGGAGATGGTAAGAAAAATTTAAATCCAATAGTATTTGCTGTCAACAGTACATAAGATTCATATTTGAACCTTTGAATGTTAAAAACAAAAGTAGAATTTCTTAAATTTCTATAGCATAGTCATCTTATTAAAATGCAGATTCTGGGGTAGGCACCAATGTTTTGGACTTTAACAAATTGCACTTTTAGAAACCATACTTTGAGTAATAAGACCCTAAAATGTCTGAATTAAAAAATAAGTAGTGATAATAGCATAATTACAATGTTAAAAGCACTCGTCTATATTTCTTTGGTAGCTGATAGTCTGCTTATGATGTATAATCTCTTACAGTAGATAGATACAAGATTTTTTAAAAGAAATCTAAAAATTAAGAAATCTGCTCAAGGACATCTGGATGGTTTAGAGCAGAGTTAAGAAAAGAATAACTAATAAGGCAAATTCTCTTTCTGGATAATGAATGGATACTAGAGCTACCTCTAGTTTTTTTAAAAAAACATAAAAAAATATAAAGCATTTCTGAAAAAAATTACTTTGGGGGACTTTCTTTGATCACAATGTTCTATATGCACAAAATGCAAACCCTAAATCTGGTTTTAATTTCTATATGTATTCTACTGCCATCTCCAGGAAGCCAGCGGAAAGAAAATATAAGTACTTTTTCTTAAAAATTAAAATTGAAATCTTAAGTACAAAGTTTTTATAAAAACTAAATTTACTATTTGCTGGATAGTTCCTATCCCTGCCAAGGGCTAGGGCTGCTTGGTTCTCTGCTTCCCAATTTTTCACATACATCTTTGAAATGCTAAAAAAAGAAAAAAAATCTTTGAAATGTTTTTCTATGAATTTCCAAGTAGATATTTCAGTGCGCTGCTAGCCACAAGGTGGGTGGTTTACACCCACAGGGAGCTTCTTGGGGGAAAAGAGGAGGTGCGAGCCTCCCTTAATGACCTTATAGCCCAGACAACCTCAGGAGCAGTGCCCTGTCCTACAGGGCCTCTGAGCGGACAAGGACTCACAAGCAGTGGGCTTGGTTGGCGGATGTCTCACTAGTCCCATTGGCTACCTTCTTTCCTTCCATTTGGCATCTTCAGGATTCTTCAGTCTGGCCCTCAAATACCAATGCAAATTTCAAAATAATTTAACCATTTCAGGATACAGTAGAAAATCTTGTTAACTGAGATAGATAGTTACAGATACTAGCAAATAATTCAAAGTTACTCAGTTGGGATTTCATAATTATGTGTAGGATTCAGGAAGATACAGCTTAATCTGAAGTTCAAATGAATCCTTGACATAGCATCCCATCATTTGGCACTGGCTTCTCTTTTAAAGGTCTCTGAGGGACAGCTCGTATGTGTCAAGGAGAAGCTTCTGATGAGAAAGGGCACGTCAATGATCCTGGAAAGTAAATCTCAACAGCTATGAAAACATAGTATGAATCATCAAGGACAAGAAACAGAGATGGTTCTTGAATATCACAGGTTGAAGAAACTTACTAAAGCTTTGGCTAAAGTTGAACTTTAAGTAAGAAAATACAGCAGATGCATTCTTACTTAATTAAACCTTAAATAGCACCAACTTTAAAATGGCTGCAACCCTTTAAAAGTTCCATTCCTTAATACCATCCTTGTTCTGATGAATAAGATCTAACTTCAAGGGACTTAAATCCTACCAAGAGATGTAAACCCCATGTATTCACTTATTAAATACAGTGATAACTACCATGATCACAAATATTCATTGAAAAAATTTAAATTCTACTGTAGGTCGGACAAATCAGAAAAACAAGATTTCTATTTAGATATCCGTTGGGGCACTCCCATTTTCATGCATTTTGATGAAGAATGAATTATTGCCTACATACAAAGTTATGTCTTCACAGTTACAAACTACACTTTAGCCTAGGTCACTTCATTCAAGAATTAAACTAGTGTCCAAAATTTGCTTGAGCTTTTTTTATTTAAGTGCGAATGGGCATAAACCTTTTTCTAAATATAGATAAATACAGTGGTTTCACAGGGCAGGATGTGAAAGAAACGAGCTAGCTTAGATCCAAAATAACTTCAGATAGGGACTAAGAAACAATGAAAGGAATAAAATCCTGAAACTACAGCTCACGGCACTGACAATATAAACTGTCAAGGCGTTCATGCTTTCAGACATCAATCACATTAAATGATCAAAACTGGTAAATACAGTTAAGGCTGGGGAAAATTATCATACAAAGTAAAATCTTTTAGTACATAGAATATTGCTATTTATCTCAGAAGACTCATCAAATCCATAGCAGTTTTACATGTCTTAATTTTCTATTATAAAAAGCACTACCCTTGGGCACCTAATTCGAAGCCACTTGGTGTCTAACATTTCTAGTTTGAACCAATCTTTTATTCTTTTCACTTATTCTTGAATATGATTAAGTAGTAGTCAGGGACTTGATCCAGAAAAATCAAAGTTGGAGCATCTTCATTTTTTAATTTACTCGATCCCTACCCTAAAAAAGGGACACTTTAGGCTCACTGATGCTTCTTACTGGGTAGTGGGTTAGAAAGCGAGAGAGAGATACAGCAAAAAAGTATACTACAACAATTCTCACCAAGGGGAAATACTCTTAAGTTAGAGGGGAAAAATGTCAATGTTTTTTATATAATCAGTTGTGATATAAAAGTTCCTCTTTATTTACTAGAATTTAGTGGTCACACAAATGTAAAAATCACACTAGTCTCAAAAAGAACTTCAAATTTCTAAAAGTCAAAACCAGCCAGTACTGTTCAAAGAATCATATTCAAATTGTGACAAAATAATTTTAACTGTGGAAAAATACGTGTCAGGCCCGGAAAAACAAAAAACACCAAACCAACAATAGAAAAGAAAGACAGAAATTTGGCTTTCTAATACACCTAGAAAACATTTTTAAATGTGTATGAGGCCCTCTTTTCAAAAGATGGACTCCGAAAATGAATCCGGAAGATCCCCAGTGTAAGCGAGAAGGGGGCTCATGTAGCCTCCTGGAAATCTAAATTCTCTGAGAAAGCAGGGATATGTGCCAATCCAGGCTGAATCTGCAGTGGCACACTTTCCCCCACAAAACCTACATAATCTATGCAAGAATGTGATAGGTCTTCATGACTTTTATAGGTAATGGAATACTTTATCTTATTAAAATTAATCTCAGTATTTTACTAAAAAAACTCATTATAGAAATACTACTATAAATGTGATCAACAATTTATGACTGAATTTCATAATAATTACATACTAAATGTTTGCTGATTATCTACTTATGTTATCATATCCTAACTTCCAAAATAACTTACTCTTCTGATTTTCTTCCGTTTTTTAGAACGTGGTCTTGTCTCTATCCTCTGGACACTGCAACGCACCAGTAACAACAGGTCTTGAAGACTAAATAACTTATACACAAAATTTCCTTCCTTAGGGGCTATGTATTCTGATGTATCTTCAACATAGTCCTGAAGTTCATATGGCAATCCTTTAAAAATAATAGTCATATGTTCTTATTTGATTCTAAAATAGGTTAACCCTTTATCCATCACAACTGAACCAAACCCACTGCTGTCAGGTTGACTGCGGCTCTCGGCCGTGAGGCGACAGGGCGGAGTAGAACTGCCTGTCGGTTTTCTAGGCTGCCATCTTTACGGAAGCAGACAGCCACATCTTTCTCCCACGGAACCCTTGATGAATTACACAACTGCCAACCTTTCTGTTAGCAGCTAAGCTCTTAACCATACATAGCGTGAACAAGGCTCCCTTTGTCCATCATAATCCAAGTAACACAATTCCATTATTTACTGATAGGATAGTCATAGAAAAGGTTATTTTCAACATCTATAAATTTTAATTTTCGATTTTGTCTACATGGCCCTTTGCTATTTTCCATTCCTGTTCACTCTGGCTAGAATTGCTTTAGGGCATTCTTCCTTTTAACTACGACTTTCACTAATGCTCCGCAGAGTCTAACTGGTGAGTCTGCATATCAAGCAAGAAGAATGTAAAGAATAGTATTATTCTTAATCTGGGCAGAGCTGAGCAGCAGCTTTACGTTTACTTCACAAAAGAGGAAGTACAAAAGAAACGGGACTTTTCTTGATCATCCATGCTGGCGGTTACTTTCGATGTACTTGCCCTTCGTTCATTTGGTGAACCATACGAAACGCAGCTACTGTTGAGTCTACTCCAACTGTATGTTCAGCAAGCCCTGTGCGTCAGAGTGGAACTGCGCTCCACAGGGATTTCAAGGGCTGGTTTGTCCTAAGTAGATCACCAGGCTCCCTCCCGTCCCCCCCCACCACCACCCCCATGGACTCCAAATTCCAACCTTTCAGCAAGCAGACAAGAATGCTAAGGATTTGGTAATATCCAGGTAGAGTTTTAGAGCCGCTGTTTACGTCAGCTGAAAAACCCACACACTCTGGGTGCACATCTAGAGAGATTTTGAAAGCTTAAATACTTATCAGTAGATTCAAAATGAATCACATTATCAATGACTATGTCAAAATTTTAAAACAAGTTACGACAAAGAATAAGTAAAGGAATAAGAAAAACTTAAGGGAAAGAGACAGATAAAAACATTCACTATAAAGCTCTCTTTAAATATTGACTTACGTCCTTTTGGCTTCTGAAACGCAGATGGCCACAGAGACTTTGGCCAACTGGAGGCACCAGCTGAAGGACCACAGGGTTGCTCGGGAGCAGGCGGCTCAGTAGGATTTTCTAAATCCATTAAAGGCAACTGGTGTATTTTTCTAGAAACAGGTTTCAAGAGTTCATCTTGCATTTTTAAAATTTCCCCAACTGGATCAAACTTCTTATACACTCGTTTGATAGGTTTTTTTAAAATACACGACTCTTCGGGACTAGAAGTAGTATTAGTCCAGTTAGCTGCAGAAGCTTGCCCTGAGGAAGGACTTGTGCTAGCTGGTTTAGAACTTACATTAGAACTCACAATAGCTGTTTTCTCATTACTATTATTTCTACACTCCGTATCAATGACTAAACAGTCTTCATCTGTATCACTACTGCTACGAATTGCATCGTCAATCTTATCTGCTTCTGATGTAATCATCTTTTCCTCTGAACTGCCTGCATTCTCGACGACATTGAATCTTTCGTCAGCACTGACTTCATCAGGTGCCATGCCATTTTTACCAACGGTTTCAATTTCCTTAGTCTGAGGACTTTCTAATTGCAAGGTGGCAGATGTTTTCAATTCACTTTCTTGCATCAAAGACTTGTCAGAAGTTGGTATTTTAGCACCACGTGGTCCAATTCCCTGATCACCATCCTTCCTGCTCTGTTCAGGGGCCCCATCTGCACCAGTCACCAATTGCTTCTCCTTCTGCAACTGTTCCATGAGAATCTGAGATAAACTTCTGGAATATGCAGAGACGTCTGCAGGGGCTGGTGCCACAGGTGCTGGTGCCACCTTGAGGAGCGTGGAAAAATCCGTCCTGTTCGTGACTGTGGAAGCACTGGTTGGACTTGGGGGCTCTGATGATCTGAGGGTGGTTACTCCAAAAGTTTCAAGTTCTGTGACATCATCATCAAAATCCAGATCCACACTGCCAGGATTTTCAATGTTCCGGTACTCATTAACTTCACGAGGCATCTTAAGAAAAGGTATTGGTAAACAATTAGCAAAAAAGGTTTTTGTCTTCACCTAATGTCCCCACCCTAGTACAGTTCAAGGAACTTTAGAAAAGTCTAACATCTCTGGGAAGTTCTTGCTTAATTCATTACAAATTATTTTTTGTTCTTAATATTTCATAGTAATTTTTTAATAGAATGCACGCAGAGCTGAGTGATGTTCAAACTTTTGTTACATATGATAGGGGCTTATCATTGTGTGGAACACGTCATGTACTGATAGATTCAGGTGGGGTGAGGTATGGAAAAACATATTCACTTTCATATTACCAAATTTCAAACACCACGCCTTCTGAATAACACATGGAAGCAGTAAAATACTTACAAGCTGCTATCACACTGTACAGAAGCCCAAAGAGACCAACTTTTTACTCAATCAGGACACACCACTCCAATATCTCAACACAATATGTTTCTGACAAGCTTCTTTCTGGTTCATACGGCTACACAAGTCTTCAGCTGATGCCAGGGCATAACGGGGGAAAGCCTCCCAAGAAACCCACAGGAGGGAAAAACAAGTGGTAATTTTATGTAACCGCAGGTTAGTTTAATATTAAACTATTAACTAATTTGCTCAAGAGTTTCTTCCCACTGAAAGGCTCATGAAAATGCAAGCATATTTTCCAAGTTGTAACTCGAGTATACGCCGACCTGAATATCAGCCGAGGCACCTAATTTTACCACAAAAACTGCATTGAAAATGCGCCGAAAAACTCGGCTTATACACAAGTATATACAGTATCTCCAGAGGAATTTCCACTTATCAAAAAACAGACAAGACCACAAAGAAGAAATGTACAGCCAAATCAGAAGGCAGTATATTTCCATCCATGCCCACTGCCCACTCTAGGCCAGCGGTTCTCAACCGTGGGTCGCGACCCCTTTGGGGGGTCAAATGACCCATTCACAGGGGTCACCCGATTCACAACAGTAGCAAAAAAAATAATTTTGTGGTTGGAGGGTCACCACAGGAGGAACTGCATTAAAGGGTCGCAGCATTAGGAAGGTTGAGAACCACTGTTGGAGGCTTTATGGCCACCCTAGGTAATCATGACTTCTGTCATTTTGAATCTCTCTTCACCCACCCCCACTTCTTCACAGCACTTGTTCTTTTCTGACATTCGCCTCACACGACTGTGAATTTAAGGTAGATTAAAAAGGCAAATGTAAAAGAAGCAAACTTCTAATAGGAGTTGAAAGTGTTTCACCACACACCAACGTATTTTAAAATTAAAAGGCAAATGACAGAGAAAATCATAAAAAACAAATGAGAGCTAAAAGGTAGGAGCTAAGTATGAAACAATATCTTATTTTCTAATTTTGTTTGCTCCTTTATTTTATTCAAGATTATCTCCACTGTAATTCCTGTCCTCAGTCAGGCCTTAATTGTTAATCTAAAATTTATCAATCTCACTCTCATTTTCTCCTTCACTTACCTCTTTCTTCAGAGCATCTATCACTGCCTGCTTCTTTCCTTTCTTTACACTGTTGCTTTATTAAATATCTGTATCCTCCTATACTAGTTTAACCTCCAAGAGAAAAGATAGTTTCCTTTTACTCATGGCTATGCCCTCAGTCTAGAAGTGTTATCAGCTGAGTAAATATTTGTGAAATGAAGTCTTCTATAAACAGAATATCCTGCTTTTAGGTAGAAAAATATATAAGTCTGCAAAATTATGAAAGATATTATTTACGGATTGCCAGATATTGCTCTAAATGTTTTATAAGGCCATTTAACTAAAACCTCACATTAAATATCACTATCACTGACTGAGTTCTTGGTATGTTTAGGTTGATAACTGTGTTGAGCATCTTACATATAATATCGAACTTCCTCCTTACTGTAACCTTGTGATACACGCAGTGGCATCTTTGTTTTATGAAGAAGGAAACTGAAGTTAAAAAAGATCAAGTTAGTTACCTAAAACCTTCCTAAGGCGGGTTCAACTGAAAGTCTGAATTCAAGCTCTGCATTTTTCTATACTAGGGTTAAAGACTTGCAATGGAAGACACGCAGGGGCGACAAAAACAAGGTTACATACAGCTGCGTCGGCTGGCCACTCTTCAGGTTTGTCCATGAAGACTGCAGACACTGGAGCTGATGAGTTTTTGGACATCATGAATTTTAATGGAACTTCATGAAAGATTTGATTTCTTTCTCTCATTGTCATTTTCTTTTGAGGAAGTGGTGAATTAATATAAATTACTTTAACTGGTTTTGATCCTTAAAACAAAAACAGGACACGATGATTAGTTTCTAAGTAATTAGGCTAGGAAAAACAAAGACAAAAAAAAAAAAAGGAAAACAGAGCAGCTACATAAGTCCCATGTACCTGCCATCTTAAACATATTCTTTCATTTCCTACAATTATGTTGTTATATATTATATATATATAATTGGGGGTTCTTACAGCTCTTATAACAATCCATACTTAAATTGTATCACGCACATTTGTGCATGTTGCCATCATTTTCAAAACATTTTCTTTCCCTCCCTCCCCCACCCGTGAGCCCATGATAAATGATCATTTTCATATCTTACACTGCCTTCTGTCTCTCTTCACCTATGTTTCTGTTGTTTGGGGAGGGGGAGTGAAAGGGGTTTACTGTGATCAGTTCCCCCCCTCTCCCCCTCCCTCCCCACCCTTATGGTATCGCTACTTCCATTACTGTTTGGATTCCATGTGTTGAGAGTTCTTATCTGTACCAGTGTACATGCTCTGGTCTACCCAGATTTATAAAGTAGAACTGGGGTCAAGATATTGGGATGGGGATGGGGGTGGGAAGCATTAAATAACTAGAGGAATGTTGTGTTCCATCAGTGCTATACTGCACCCTGGCTGGCTCTTCCCTTCCGTATGACCCTTCTGTGAGGGGGTGCTCAATTGTTTACAGATGGGCATTGGGTCTCCACTCCAACCCTCCTTGTTCACATCAATATGATTGTTTGTTTGGATCTTCTAATACCTGATACCTGATCCTGTCAACACCTCGTGATCACACAGGTTGGTGTGCTTCTTCCATGTGGGCTTTGCTGCTTCCCTGCTAGATGGTTTTTTAACTTCAAGCCTTTAAGACCCCAGACGCTATATCGTTTGACAGCGGGAACCATCAGTTTTCTTCACATTTGCTTAAGCACCCATTTTGTCTTCGATGATTGTGTCAGGCAGGTAAGCATCACAGAATGCCAGGTTATTAGAACAAGGAGTTCTTGTACTGAAGGGCTTGAGTAGAAGTCCAATGTCGATCCACTACCTTAATACTTAACATATAAATATATGTACATAGACCTAGATCCCTATTGACATATAATATTAATTCTGGAGCTATGTCAGAAAATAATAAGAACCCAAACAGGGGATTCATGTGTTGCAGAGAAATATATGTGCAAATGTTAATTCAACTGTCAGTGCGGACTCTCCTAAGTATAGGGTTATTTTAATTCTGGATTCCAACAATAGAACGACTGTCCTGGAAATTCACCCAATTGAGGCTGTCTAAAGGAACCCAGGTAGTGCAGTGGGTTAAGTGCAAGGGTCAATGGCTAAAGCCTATCAAGTCTTTCACAGGAGAAAGATGAAGCCGTTTGCTGCTGTCATGATCTACAGCCTCAGAAATCTCTCAGCAGGGCTGTAGAGTTGCTAGGAGTAGGAAAGGACCCAGAGGCTTGGTTTTGGAGTTTAGGGGTTGTCTAATATGGTACTCTCATTTCAGTGGGAATGAGACAGAATAATCCCACCATCAATTCAAGGATTTATGGCCATCTTATGCTATGACTTTTCTAACTACCACTCACCACCCTACTGGTCTGCCACAGACAGGGTAGCCCCAGTCATTCATTTGTCTCTGTCCTATGGTAACCCAAGGTTGAAAAGTCTACTGAATGCCTCTATCACTGTACATCCTCCTTAGAAGAAGTTTTACTTCTGTATTTGACAATCATCACACGTTTAGACAGCTGAAACAGAACCACACTAGCCACTCTTTTGAGAACATTACTTGGATTGGCAAATCACAAACCTGCAGCAGGTATTAGCTGAACACACACAGGAATTTCCCACTGTTCCTTATAACTTGGTCCGTAATTATTTAATAAGGTAAATAATGATTGACTAGTTAGAACGATTTGTGGGTGATATCTTGAAACAAGTTTCTCTGCATTGGGATCTTTACTGATATCCTGAAAAACAACATAAAACGTGTTACTTGACTTTACTGGCTGAGAATTTGTTTACGATGACACCAGAGGAGAGACCTGAGGAAGAGGACTTTAGAAGCATCAAGTCAGATGCACGCTGAGAGGGCTAAGATACCTCAGACAACCCAAGTACTTGCACCGTGCTACTTACATCGTGCATAGCTGTAGCAATCTGCTCTGGCGTTTCAATGGAAGCCATGTTCTCTTTTGTTAGCTGCAGCTTTGCAGGCATTGAGGGAAATACTGTTTTCACATATTTTACATTGCCCTAGAGGAAAAAGAAAAGGTTTATTGCAAAAAATGTTAATGTAATTTTATTTTCCTAATAAAAGTATTTTCTTACCACCTGAAATTTGAAATTTTTCACTATACTGAATGAAAATGTCAGATTTCCAGACTCCTTTATAATAGCTTTTTTTCCCTTCCCTCTTTAACAAGCACACTTGTTTTAGGGGGGGGGGGCGCGGACCAGAAGAAAGGTGTCGTGAATCTTGATCTTCATCCTTTACATTCTAACTTCTCGTTGTATGAGATACTAGTAGGAACTCGCGAATACCCTGTCCACACACTGATTTCCAATGACAGCAAGTCAACCCTCTTAAAAGAAGAGTGGGTTTGCTGCTTGCACTCAAGAGCACTATGAAGTGGGAATAAACAGGGAGAAAAAAAGACAAGTTGGTGGTGGGATTTTTAAAAATAAAAGAGAATGAAGTTGAAGTATGGTTATCCATACACTAAAAAAGATTAGTATATTTAGTATATTATATTACTATATTAGTATATTTATTTTAAAAGATCTATCAGTACAAGCCCAAATAAAATAATTTCAAAAATAAAAAAATACATCAACATTTATTAATGGATACACAAAATACACATACAATGGTATAGTATTCAGCCATAAAGAAAGACTAAGTTCTGATACATCTTAGACATGGATAAACCTTGAAAACATGCTAACTGAAATAAGTCAGACCTAAAGGAATGATATTATATGGTTTCATTTATATGAAATATCTACCACAGGAAAATGCTTTCAGATTTAAGTTTATCAGTGACTACAAGGGTCTGGGGCTAGGGAAAGTGGGAGTTACTGTCAAAGAGATTTCTAGATGGTGGTAGAAAAAAATGGGAAATAGTGGTGATGATTGCACAACATGGTTAATGACTAATTAATATTGAAGTATACACTTAAAAATGGTTCACAATGGGTTTGGGGCTCACACTAAATCCTAGCTCCAACTTCAGAACAATGAGTTCTTACATCCTGGCCCTGCTCGATACTCGCCCTCAGGAAGGGAACACAGGAAGATAGGGGTGCTATAGCAAAATGTGGTGAAGAAATTAGACGGTGACTGGTTGTCAGAGAAAATAACATCTGGGTCTTAAAGGCTTGTCTCCTAACAAACAGCCAACTAAGTCCACATGGATGAAGCACACCACCGTCAGTCACCACAGGGTTGTAAATCACATACTCCAAAGTTGAAGCGGGATTAGTAACAGGCCTACATTGTGAGAACCCGATTGGCAGAAAACTGTGGATGACAGTGGGGATCCAAGCTTCATGTGTGGGGAACTGCATAGGAAATAAGCCTAGGTGAACTCCCTCTACCCACAATTGAGGGATGGGAGGAAAGAGATCACTAAACAGTGCATTGGAGAGATGAGTATAGATCAAATGCATAAATTTGACTTCAACAGTTAAAACTTTGTCAGTTGAGGCCCCTTCTGCTGCAGGCTGGATCTGACCTGGTTTTCAACGTTTTCTGTGAAAGGGAGACAATGTCAAGGAGTCCAGGAAGAACAAGAATGCTTGGAAACTGACTGTGATAGCAATTGTATAATTCTGCTTGATGTAATTGACTTATGCAATGATCTATGTATTAACTTCCAATTAGCAATACATTTTTTAAGTGAAAAAAAAAATGCTCCACAGAAAAATTTGTTATAAGTGTCTTACCACATAAAAACAGATAAAGCTCATTACTGACAGGTTGTTTTAGAACACAACAAAATATTTCTATGAACTATGGAAGATGTCTCAGACAAAAATAAGTGCTATTGTTATATAGAAACTTTACCAGCGCAAGAAGAGTCTTTTCTAACTTTAATCCCATCTCTGTTTTGAATGGGAAGAATCCCATTATGCTGGTCACTTCATGCAGAGTATACAATTCTGGATATTTTTTCACTTGCTCAGTGCAAGCTTTTAAAATTTGCTAGGAAATAAACAAAAGATAATTCATTGGTGGAATACTTTTCTGAAAATGAAACAAAAATGTCTTAATTACATATAGCTATAAAATAATATTCCAAACATTAATTTCATTAATCAAAATTCTAATAATCCAGACATGCCGTTTGTGCCTTTTTGGATTTAATCTGTTTTGTAGAATAATTTGCTTTTAACCTAATTGCTTGAAATACTGGTATTCAAGAGTACTAAAATTAGCAATACCATTAAAATTTAAAAGTTGAGAATCCACACTATATTTTCTAGGCTATTTAAGAAACTGTCAAAGAAATCAATGCATATGAAAACTTAAGTATATTAACTGCAATACAAATGGTTATATGAATGACTAGCAATGTTTAATATCCTAAAAGGTTTGCCAGTACAATGAATTAATAAAAACCACTATTGTGGGCCATTTTATCTACAATATGAAAGATAAATGAGAAATGTTATAATTAATTCACATACTGGATTTAGTATTTGTCGTCTTTGAAATGTTTTCAAACTACTGATGACTTACTAGGAAACGTCATGAATAAGGAAATAAAATTCAAAGCTCTCGCCAGAAAGATGTACCACTTAGACAACACTGAAATAACTCAAAAAAGCAGAGTGGAATTTTGGGGGAAAACATAATTAAAACAAACGCGTTTTTCCTTTCCTGTTAATGAGTCCTTTTTAATGTATTTTAGAACTCAAAGGCTTTGGTTGTTGTGTGCTTTTGAGTTGATTCCGACTCAGAGCGTTGGATCTTGAAGGCAGAGTGGAACTGTTTCCTAGGCTGTAATCCATAAAGGAGCAGATTGCTAATGTTTTCTTCTGAAGGGCAGCAGGCGAGTTTGAACCACTAACCTTCCGGTTACCCACCAGGGGCTTAACCAATGTGCCACCAAGGATCCTTTAGGTATAAGCCGATCTTCATACCGTCAAATTACAATTATCTAACTTCAATATCTAGTTTCACATACCTTCCCTGCTTCTCCAATCCCCATCTCCTGATCTTTCCTAACTCCCTCCTTTATCCACTTTTCCAAAGATGATCTTGATACTTAGTTGAGGATATTACTTCTCACTAAGGCAGATATGGGCTAATATGAAAAAGGTATTTTTAAGAACCCTCAACAGCTCACTTACATCTACATCTTTGTTCCTTATTTATGGCAACAGTTAACTTTCACCCCTAAATCCCCTCCCCAGTGGAAATCATTACAAGCGTTTGAGCACCAAAGGAAAGCACATTAAGCCTATGTGACCAGAGACTTTCTGGTTGGCTATTTTATGACATGGTCAAAGTATTAAGTACATAAATCTCAAAGACAGCTTTCTACTTGTTCTCAGGTATATAAGGAGTCTTCAAGAAGTTAATGGATAAATAAAATGTAGTTGAAAGATAATGGAATTTTTCCGTGCACTTTTCGAAGCCCCCCACCTTGTACCAAACCACTGTCAACGTTATTTTACATTAGTAGGTATTTCAAGGAGGGGCTCTGGTGCTGCTGTCAGGTAAGTGTGCGTTTCAAACCTCAAGGTCTGTGGTTCAAACCTAGCAGCTGCCTTGGGCCGGGGGTGGGGGGAAGGTGAGGGTAGCTATGGCAGACATACAGCTTCAGAAACCCTACATAGGTCACTGTGAGTTGGCAATGACTTGATGGCAGTAAGCTTGGTGAGGCATTTTAAGTAATCAAGGGGTCATTACTGATATAATAAAAAACATGTTAAACTAATCATTTTACTTTGACCCTAAATGGGGTTTCCAAGACTAAAAATCTTTAAGGGAGCAGTCTTATCTTTCTCCTGCAGAGTGGCTGGTGGGCTCGAATTGCCAACCTTGGTTTTAGCAGTTCACAGCACCACCAGGGTTCCTATTGATCACACACAGAGACCCCAAAACCCAAGAAACAAAAAGCCCTGAACAAGAATATTTCATCAAAAGTAAAATTCTGAAAAAATATAAAGAACTTTCCTATTTGGTGAAAAGAAAGATAAAAAAACAGGCAATACTTTGGCTGAAGTTAAAGACATGGACACAGCAAGTGTCGGTGAAGACGTGGAGTGGCAGTTGTGTGTGCTGCTGGTGAGATTGTAAAATGGCACAGTCACGCTGAAAAACAGTTGGGCAGTTTCTAATAAAATTATACTTGCCATATCATTTGCAGGTCCCCTGGTGGGGTAAAAAGTTTGCACTTTACTACTAACCTAAGGGTTGGCAGTTCAAACCCATCCTGGGGCACCAGGGAAGAGAGATCTGAACATCTGGTCTCTGAAGATGATCCTTAAGGAAAAAAGAAACCCACTGGGCAGTTCTACTCTGTAAAGCACAGGGTTGCCATGCGTCAGAATCAACTTAATTTTTTCAAACTAGTTTATGTCATCTATTGATTGGTAGCATTAGTAAGTCTGAAGCTTTGGTAACTATAATGTGAGATATACAAATAAAGAGTTGTTTTTTCCTTTTCCTTGAATATATGGCCTAGCTCTGTTCACTGAAGAGAGTCTGAAACAATGATTAACTCAGAACCCATAAGCAACCTCAGTGCCCAGATAGTAGTCTTGAAATACCAATTCCTACTGTAAGAAATGAGGGTTTTGGGGAAATAGCTGAGTGCAGGGCAGGAATAAGCAAGATGCATCTCAAAGACTAGCAGTATCACTCAAAAGTACTCGGCAACCAAGACAAAGAAGCTCACGGGTCACAAGTTATATACAATTTGAACATTAAAACTGACACCCATCAAATATGTTTACCTCTATAATAACAACGATAGCAATACCGATCATGGTTGGAGAATAAGGAGAAATCAAACAATTCATTCTGCTACATGGTGAGTTACATGAACTGGGAAACAAAATAATACAAGGGGAAACCTTCATTAAAACATTCTAAGCAATAAATAATAAATGATGCAATGAGAATACTACAATTTTACAACCAAAGTGAATGAATGGCTCTAGTCATTGAGCATCAATAACTAAGAGCACACACACCAAGAAAAAATTAGGCATTATGTGTCCCCTGATTAAAGAGTGCATCTTGATCTGCACATTTGATTCCTTTAGCCAGACTCTGTGATTAAGCCTGGGACATGGCTGTCAAGTTGCAGAAAATACAAATGAAAGAGAAACATGTTGACTATCATTACAAGTATGCACTTATCAAAATTTAGACTATGGGAAATCAGAGGTCAAATGACCTAGGTTCAAGTGATCATGACACTTTAATAAATTTGTAAGGAAAAAAAAAAAAAGAGGGATCTAAGGGTAACCTGTGTCCAAGGTTTCCAAAAAATCTGTGGCGATTCTTCCCATTTACCTCACTGCCACCCAGGAACTTCTAACTCACAGTGACCCGACAGGGCCACGCAGAGCTGTTCCTGGGTTTCGGACACTTGAACTCTTAAACTCGCAAGCCTCATCCTTCTCCCTTGGAGCCCAGCTGTTGGGTTTTGAACCGCTCACCCTGAGGTTAGCAATCCAATGTGTCACCCACTATGCCACCAGAGCTCCTTCCCATCTACACTCTTAAAACCCTCTCCTTTTCCCTTGTTCAGAGACTGCAGCCTGCATCGCCTTGGGGCCTCTGCCATGTCTCTTCTTGCACGATAAAAATAGTAATTCATAGAAAAGTCCATTATTTTCCAATTCAATTTTTCTATGAAATTTTTGCAGTCTCCTGTATTAAGAAAATTTATTTAAAAAAAAAAACCCCGACATCTATAACCCCCATAGTTCTTATACTTTGTACAAAGAACTTCCACATATAAACAAGCAAGACAGGCATCCTAGCAGAATAAAAGTTAAGATGAACAGTCAACTCACAAGAATAAATCTAACCGTCGATTAAGTAAGTATATTTAAAGGTACTCAACTTCTATATGTGTATCACTCCCTACATACAGTTACACTAAAATAACTGTAAATACTAATTGCTACCACAGGTAAAACGTTAACGGAATTCTTAAACACTGATGGCTGCAGGGAAATTTGGTAGTCACTTCAGCACACATTTTGACATTATTAAACTTCAAGACATGCATACTCTATGATCCAAAAGAAATGTGCACACCCAAAAGGGGCATGTCTGAGAATTGTCATAGCAACCTTATTTAGAATAGCTCCAAACTGGAAACAAATGATGATCCGATAAAGATTTGTCTACGTAATGGCAAAATGCTTAGAAACGAAGGAATGAACTCTAATTATACAAAACAATTACATTCACATAAAGTTAAAGAAACTGGCAGAAGAACTCATAAACAAGAGTGGAAATAGCACCCCGGAGGCTAGGACAGGGATTACCTGTTGATGGCAGGGGAACGTTCTTACCTAGGAGGGACATTCAGGGAGCTGTGGGGTTTCTGACAATGTTTTATTTCTTGACTTGGATAACAGCTACATAGGTGTTCACATTATCAAGTTGTATATATTTATTCTATACACTTTTCAGTATGTACACACTGTAATTCATAAGATAAAATTTATAACTGTGAGAAGTATTAGGAAAAAAATTCAACGTGACTTCTGGCAGGGGTATAAAAAAATGAGAGAAACTGTTGCTTAACAACTTAATGTTTATTGCTAGCTGCCTAACAATGTACTTTGCTAATAAACATATTTTTAGTGATTCAACAAATATTAACATTGAGCAGTTACTATGTGCCAGGTACCATGCTAAGAATCGGGAATATAATAGTGAACATACATACAGGCACGCAAAGAAAATAAAACATGGTCAAGGGTAATGAGAACACTGAGGTGATGCTATGTCCTGTAGGGCGATCAGAAACATCCTCATTGATAGACAACGGTCTGATCAGAGTGACCTGGAGGAATCAAGGCACAAATCCATGCAGGTCTTTGCGGAACACGTGGCTGGGAAACAGATAGGAACAGGCATCTGGAGAAGAGGTGTCTTTGCAGAAAGATGGAAACTGCAAATGCCCAAGGTCTCAGAGCAAGACCATGCTTGCAGCATCAAGGACCAGCCAAGAGGTCAGTAAGCTGAAGTGGAACAACTGTAGAAGGCCAAGCTGGAGGGAGGGGATAGGATCATGTCTGGTATTGTAAAACTTCATATACGCTCTGTCTTTTCCTGAGTAAAATAGAAAGCAATTTTAAAGCAGAAAAATGAGGGGTTATAATATATGTTTAAAAACATTGCTCTGGTCCACACAAAAGCACTATTACACTGAGAATAGCTGGTAGTGTCTTTTCCATAAAGAAAAACTACTGCATTCCATCTGAGGATGTAATACTTCGATTTCAAGAGAATAATAACCAACTTCTTTCTTTTAGGCTCACACAATTGTTCTGGTGCACATTAAAACCACAGTTCTGCCTTAATAAGCGTTTTGTTTTAAAGAGGTAAAATAACCTCCATTACCCATCCTAGTTTAAAGTGACCGGTTTTACATGCTTTAAAAAAAATCATACTGGTAAAAGTGTTTATAGATGAGCTATATTATAAAAATATAGATTTAACAGTTCAGTGATGTGCTCTAAACCACTCGTATGCCTACTGAATGATTACAGGATACAAGCTAGGGTCATGTATAGGCATTGCTAATATGCCTGTGTGAATGTCTAAAGTATCAAAAAATAAACTCAGAGATAAAGTATATCACTTGGTGAGTGGTTATCATGAAGATAATAAGTACAAGTTTATGTAGCTGAATTCTAAAGGATCATTCAGATTTTTAAGAACCATGAAAACTCAAACCTACTTTCTTTCCCAAGGGAAATCAGTGGAGCAGATCAAACTTCCATGAAAGTAAAACAGAAATTTCAGACAGCTGCTAAGTCATTAAAAAAAAAATTAATCACACATGAATGCAATGTATAGACAGTGCCTGGGCTCTAAGTATCAGACTCAGATTCTGTTGTACTAAGCACCTCCCATCTAAATGTATATTAAAATTTTGAGGTACATACAATGGTTTTTAATAACAAATGGCAGTGCACCAAAACATTCATATTATTGTCATGCTAAAGATGTGTTTCTTAGGGACCCTGATGGCATAGCGAGCTATGTGTTAAGATGTTAGACATAAGGTTAGCAGTTCAAATCCACCAGTGATCAAAAGGAGAAAGATGAGGTTTTCTGATCCCACTAAGAGTTATGGCTGCAGAAACTCAAAAGGGAAATTCTAATCTGTCCTACAGAGCTGCCATGACGCAAAATTACCTTGATGGCAGTGAGGTGGAAAGTATGGTTTTTTTAAATGCATAGGAAGATATATATGTGTGTGTGTGTGTGTAAGTATATACATATGTGCACACACACACCCTCACTGCTGTTGATTCCAATTCTTAGTAGCACTAAAGGATAGCGTACAACTGTCCATAGTTTCCATGGCTGCAAATCTTTATGGAACCAGTTTGCCTCATATTTCATCTGCAGAATGTCTGGAACATTCAAACTGCCAACACTTTAGTTAGCAACCTGAGCTCTTTAACCTCTGTACCTCCAGAGCTCCTTACAGAAAGGTACAATGTATGTTAGGACAAACCTTTGATTAACTGACACTAGATAAGAACCCAGACCTAAATGTTCTATGTACAGATTTGATATAAAACCACATTTAGGAATGGAACTCATTCGTAATCCAAGAACTACCTGTACTGTGCAATTTTGGGTTGTATTTTGAGTTGTACTTAAATACATGATGAATAAGTTGATCTTGAAATTGACATTGCATATGCTTTTCGCAGGATCTCACACATTTTAGAAAGCTGCTAATACCTATTACTTGGCAGTTTATATAAATGTGATTTTTTTTTTTTACCTCAGTAAAGAGACGAGAGTCTTCAGTAAGAATGTTATAATCTTGTGCACATTTCTTTGCAGAATTCTGCAGAAACTTTAAAAATTCAGTAACTTCTTCATCCACATTCTTTTTCATATCCTGATTTTAAAACAACAGATAAGTTTTAGAATAAAAGGTTGGGTTCAGCAGACACATCCATTTCTCAAATATTACTCTAGTAACTTGAAAAATAAAGCATCACATCCAAAGCAAGGACCACAAAGGAAAAGTCAATTAAAATTCTTACCTAGTAACAATCAACCTGTTAATAAAAACTCCAAAAAAGGAAAAGGAAAAGCAAATGACTACTGCTGCAATTCATGCTTAAAAGCTGAGCATAGATTTACAGTGAACCTGTGACAGCAAGTACTCGATGGAGTACCTTCTTCCCTGGGTCTCACAAGTGTTCCCTGGACAGGGCACAGTATCAGTACTTTCTATTAGTGGAACAGATTCACGTTTTTCTTCTCTCACAGGTTGCTGTCTTACATCGGTTCTAGCTTTTACACGTTTTACTGTAAGATGAAAGTCATATAAAAAAAACAAACAAACATGCCCACGGAAAAAGGAGCAAGCCGTGTATGCATAAGCAACCACAAAAGAAGAAATGAAAACGGCTAACAAGGAGGCCTGGTGGCACGGCGGCGAAGCAACTGGACGTTAAGTGGAAGATGAGCAGTTTGAATCCACCAGCTGTTCTGTGGGAAGCCAATGCGGCAGTCTGTTTCCATCAACGAGTAGTCTCGGAAACCCTACACCTAGCACAGCCCTCCAGTGTCCAGTCCAGTGACTACTGTGAGTCAGAACCGGCTCACTGGCAGCAGCCTTGGTGGTTTTAAGCACACAGGACTTAATTTCATCAGTAATCAATGTACATGAAATTAATGTAGTAGGGCAACATTTTCCCACACTATTTTAAGAAAGCAGTAATTTCTAAAGAAAAAGAAAGCAATAATAGAGGCTCAAAAGGTAATGTCCAGTTTAGTAAGGAGATATAATATATAATTTAAAGACCACTTTCACACAACAGTGATATAAAATGGTTTCAGTTCAAGCATTTGACAATCTGTAGATGCAGAGGGAAGATTTTAAAAGCCATGCTGAATGAAGTCTTTGTTCTCGCCATTTCACGTTTAAGAATTTCTCTATGATTGTTATGTTAACAATCACAGGTATGAACAAAGTAAAGAAAGATTTGCTACAAAGATGCCCAGCACACTATCCTTTACAGAACTTGGAGTCTGGACATGACAGTGAGTATTCAGTAATAAAGAAAAGAGGTCAGTAAATGATGCTACTACTTAAGGCGTGAACTGGACTGAGACATGCTCAGTACTCAAAACGGCTACACTCTCACAGAACCAACAAGCGTTAAAGGGCCGTGCTTTGTCAAATAAACTCCTTCAAGTTCTGTTTGGGTTAATATGACCATGTGTGAAAATCTGGAAAACATTTCAAAGTATTTCCCAATTTTTAATATTTCTACTGAAGATGAGAAATAGAATACGTACCAGATATTGCAAATAGTCATTTTTACTTATTGCAACATCTTTGGAATTGGCAGGAATCTTGGCATATTTAACCAACAAATCCACATAACTCCTCTGCTCTCTCTGTGAGAAACGAGAGAAACGAGGGTAGGGAACTCTTGGCTTTGGAAGGAGAACCATTCCAACGGTGGTTTTAGCTTTTTCCTTCGCTTGGGCTGTTGAAGGAACTGCCGGCTCACTTTCCACAGCACTTGCTGAGGCATTCAAGTTTTCTCCTATACGTCTGGGAAGAAACATAAAACAGGATTTATAAATATGTGCCTTTTACATAAAGATTACTATCGCAGAGCTTCATGATTCTCAATCACCAGGGAGAATACAGTGTGATTAACACAGTAAGATTCTAGATTATTATCTAACGCTGCCACCTGCATTTTGATGTTCCGCCATTTAGTGTAGATTAGGTATTCTGCATGATAGGCTGCATTGCAAACTTACCTTCAATTGCTCCATGGAAAGGAAGAGATACACATGTTATACTAGTTACTTGGTGTGCAAAAATTTTTCCTTTATTAAAAAAGCAAAATTGCTCTAATTTTTATGTGGGTACTTCATACTCATCTTTTTATTTGACTATAACGCAAGTCTAAGCGTTTTTTTTTCTTTATCCAGTAAGATATATCATTTAACAACAGTAATTAAGTCATTAAAAGCAGGCTATAGGAGCAGGGGGTTAGATAAAAATGTGTTAACAAAGTCACTAAATTCTGCTTTTTTCCTTTTGCCTTATCTCAGGAATTAAAAAAAGAAAAATACTTTATTGAAGCACTGAAAGTTCTAGAAAAGTTGTACACTAGTCTCACTTTTGAGCTTTGCAAAGATAAATTTTGGTGTATCTATAATGAAATGCAATAGCAGAGGACATAGTGGGTACCAAGATGGCCTGTTAGCATATTTGCTTAGGAAATGTTACCATTCGCCTTTGAGTCCGTGGGTGGTGCAAATTGTTAATCCACTCAACTCTAAACGCAAGTTTCAACCAGCGGCACCTCAGAAGACAGGCCTAGCTGTCGACTTCTGAAGAACCAGCATAAAAACCCTGCGCAGCACAGTGCTACTCTGGGGCTGACGTCGCCATGAGTAGGATTTGACTGGCCAGCAAACCTCAATTTTAAAGCAACTTACCACCCCAATAAAGGTATCTGAATACAAAGTAATGTAATCAGATATTGTTCATAATCTAGCTCTATTTCTGGGGAAAACTCATATTTTAAACAGGATCTTCATGTCCACCTTTCCTAGGCCAACACTCAACATCCATAACTCTAATTTGCAATATAATATATTCCAATGAGTGGTCTGAAATTTAACTGTAGCAAAAACATACACAGCGAAACATTCTCCAACTCCACTTCTACATGTACAACTCAGTGCCAATGATTATACTCTTCATGTTATACAATCATTATTGACATTCTTTTTTCCAAATTATTCTACCACCATTAACGATTGTGCATCAATTAAACGATCCCTAAGCAATAACACTTCCTCTATCACCCATGGTAACCTTTTTTTTAAAGTACTGTTTTGGATAATACTCACATACCATATACTTCTATAATGAAGTTGCTTTTAAAAAGAGTTGTATATACATCACAATCAGTTCTAGTGTTCCCCAATCCTCAATCTCCCTGATCCTCAATCTCCAATCACCACCCCCCACAACCCAACCCTGTCCCTCCTTTTTATCAGTCATGGTCTCTATGCATCCACTCCTTGTGGTTGATAAACTGGGAGATGTAACAGAAACAATATAAAACAAAAAGAAACACAAAGAAAATAATAATATAAAGATAAAAACAAAGAGTAAGAAAGAAAAGACCACCATTATTTTTAAAAAGCCAGAGAAAAAAATTTGTCATGGAACAAACGAGAAATATTTTGAGCCTAGTGCAAATTCAGCTTGGGTCAAGAGGTAGGACAACAGACCTAGTATGTTATATATGGTTCAATCCACCATAATCAAGTTTATAATAATCTCTGTCTGAGAGCAAAGCTGTCGAGTCCTTCGCCTACGGCTAGAGCGGATTTATTTAATCTTAATAGTTACCCTGCAGAGGAATTTTGGGCTCCCACTGTCTTCCATACCCTCCTACAAAGCAGGAATTCACTCTTTGAGCTCTGATACTTTCCCCTTCATCATATTTGGATTTTGTTATTGTCATCTTTGGATCACAGGCTGGACTGCTTGTTCGATGTGGACTTAGTTGACGCCTTAAGACCCCAGGCACTATTCCAATTGATAACCGGGCACCATCTGCTTTCTTCACCACTTTGCTAGGCACCAATATCTTCAGTGATCACTTCATGAAGGTGAGTATTGACCAGGTCCATGTTAAGAGAACTGTTCTTGGGTTGGGGCTAGAATTAAGTGGGAGCACAGAATCTATCTGCTTGGTTGATAAATTATTTTTTCCCCCTTTCATTAAAATAGACCTACTCACAGTGACCTTATAGGGCAAGATCTGCCTCATTTCCCAGACTGTAACTCTGTAGAAAGTCTCGTCGATAGCTGGTGATTTTAAACAGCATACTTTGCAGTTAACGGACCCACTATACCAATTGATGGCAGGTTTGTTTTTTGGTTTAAGGAACTCTAGTGGCACTGTTGGGGAAGCATTGGAATGCTAACCACAAGGTCAGCGGTTTAAATCCACCAGCTGCTCAGCAGGAGAAGGATGAGGCTATCTGTTCTAGTAAATACTTGCAGTGTTGAGGAATTCAGGTCAGATCAACCCTTCAGGTACAGAAATGGGAGTAGTGATACCAAGAAGGTAGGAAGGGGGAAAGGATCGAATGAACAACAGAACGTGGGCGAAAGGAGACAGCAGTCAGTGTAAGACATGAAAAAAATAAAAATTTATCAAGAGGTCATGAGGGTGGGAGGGGGAAGGAAGGGAAATAAGAGGAGCTGACACCAAGAGCTCAAATAAAAGTTAATGTTTAGAAAATGATGATGGCAACATATGTACAAATATGCTTGATACAATTGATGCATGGAATTTTATAAGAGCTGTAATAGCCCCAATAAAATGATTTTAAAAATAAAATATTTTCATTGTCAGAAACCCTAGAGAGAGAGAGAGCGCCTATGATTCAGAATTGACTCAAATGAAGAGGGGTTTGTGCCAGTCCTATGTTACATGATGGAGACACAACCAATACATTGAGCAAGATAGAATTCTTGTTCTTCGGGGCCTTGCAATCAAGATCAGGCAAATAAACAAGGAGGGAGGGTATATGTTTAAAACAATACATATCAATATAATACAAAATCCATGTCTGAGAATCATAAAGATACCATGACCAGAGGTGAAGAGGTGAAAAGGGGAGAATTATCCCCTGCAGCAGTCTCAACCGTATGGTGTCTATTCCCCAAAGGCATTTCGAAGGCTAGAGTTGGCTGCATCTGGGGTCATGATAAAGAAAGGGAGGCTATATTGGTCACAGGTGCTGTGGAATTGTTCTGACTCATAGCAACTCTCTGAATAGCAGAAAGTGTTGCTCTTTACTGTAGCATCTTCATAACTGTTGTTTGAGCCCACTGTTGCAGCCACTGTACCTGTGATCCCATCTTATTGAGGAGCTTCCTTTTTTATTGGTGCTGTTTTACCAAGCAAGATGTCTTTCTCCAAGGACTAGTTTCTCTCCTGATAACATGTCCCCAGTGCGTGAGGCGGTCTCTTCATGCTCCTCCCTTGGGGACATTCTCGCTGCACTTCTTCCAAGACAGATTTATTTTCCTACCAGTTAAAATCTAACAATTCTTGTAATCTTCCTTCTGATTGTCCACCTTACACATGCACAGGAGGTGACTGAAAATACCACGGCTTGGGTCAGGCACAGCTTAGGAGTCAACTGCTTTTTAAAGAAGTCCTTTGCAACACATTTGTCCACTGCAATGCATTCCTGTTTGTCTTGACTGTGGATCCTGTGGGCACTGATTGTGGACCCAAGTAAACGAAATCTTTGACAATTTTGACAACTCCTTTTTTTCTGTTTATCATGAGGTTCCTTCCTGGACCAACGGTGAGGATTTTTATGTTCTTTACACTGAGCAGTGAAGGCGAATCTCTGCTCTTTCTCAGGAAGCGTTTCAAGCCCTTCTCACGTTGGTCAAGCGAGGTGGTAGAATAACACGTGCTTGTCGTGCTGCACACAAAACAGCACTAAGGACTGCACAACTCTTCAGAAGTCACTTCAGATCTTCTCTGATTATTTATAAATAAATCTGGTCTCTTACTA
>NW_022103905.1:18753259-18755146 GCF_000313985.2 Echinops telfairi
TGAGAATGATGAGGGCAACGAATGTACAAATGTGCTTTACACAACTGATGTATGTATGGATTGTGATAAGAGTTGTATGAGCCCCTAATAAAACTACTTAAAAAAAATTAAAGTAAGGATGCTTTAAGTTGGTTCTGAAAATACAGGTGAAAGAAGATGACATACTTATCTACTAAACTTTCTCCAGTAACTAACTATATAAAAATAAGAATATTTTAGGCTAACAAAATGAATATTAACTGCTGATCTTGGGAGAAATGTATTACAGCAAATTGATTTCTCAGTAAAAAACTGTCTTGAGAGCTATTCAAACCTAACAGTATTGTGTCCGCAACTCTTAACGATCCTGCTTCACAGCTGTCTCCCTGAATATGAGAACATGTCTGTCCTTGTGGCACAAACTGGCAAATTTAATTAAGCTGCTGCAGCAACAAGATGCTGACTCAGATAAGCCAGCATCTGAATGTCAAGAAATTCTAGCAGTTTAAATTGGCTACATTCCGCAAAGAATGGAATGGCAGCACATCAAGATCATTTCAGGGAGCAGTGCTGTCAAAATCTTCATCAGGGTGCAAACCAAAAGCATCTGACAGGGTTTCTCTATCCACATTTACAGCATTATATTTTATTTCAGTTGAAGGTTTGAAGTTTCCCCCTTCATTTCGTCAACTACCCACTCTCCCTTTTAACTTAAAGTTTCTACTTGGGGGGGGGGTGTGTGTAAAACTTTTCATTTCTTAGCCTCCCAGTTTGGATAACCCAGATCCAATGCCATCGAGTCAATTCTGACTCACAGCAGCCTCCTACCTAGGCTTTTTGAGATGACACGTTTACAGCAGGAGACAGCTTCATCTGTATCCCATGGAGCAGCGGGTGGCTTTGCCTCACCGACCACTGCCTAATCCACAGCACCACCAGGGCTCCCTATCAGTTTTAACAGCATCTTAAGAAAGTAGAATCTGGAAATGGTGTTTTATGCCCTCAATACCTGCTAGGTGTGATTCACATTTCTACTACACATATTAAAGTTTCCTATTCTCTACTTGAAGTTACATCTCTCTATTGACTTAAAACTTCATTATACATTACTGGAACCAGAATTTTTAATTTAAAACAAAAGGTCAATAAAGAATGAAAGGAGGCACAGTAAAATGTGTATAGGGGCTATATCTACATTCATGGCTCACAGAACACTTAATTTCCTTCCTTTACTCTTAAGAGTACTTCCCAAACAGTCTACAATAAACGTAATTTGTTTTGTACCTCACAAAAATACCCTATTACTTTAAACATCATTCATCTGTAATAAAGACACGATTCAAGTTGTCCTTTCATTTTGTGAAGAGTTGTAGGTATAAAAGGAAACCTTATTAAAAAACAGAGGAAAAAGCCTGTTTGTGCAGGGAGACAAGTGAACATGGACTTTGCATTGTTGAAAGCAGTGCAAGGAAGTATGCCAGTATTTCTCAAAACGCTAGGAAAAGATGCCCCCAAATACCAAGAAACACTAACAAAAGTCTAACAGTTTTCAAGATTTTTCCTCAAAACAAACAAAACAGTTGAAAGTTATAGTCTGAAAATCCTTTCCTATAACAGATTTCAATAAAAAATAAGGCTTAAGGAAAAATACTGGGAACATACCAATATTTGTTCCTTTATTTTTCTGTGCTAAAAAGTAAATTATATCAATAAATGATATTCTGCTCTATAAAACTGTAAAGAAAAATGCATATTCTAAGGGGGGAAAAAACGACTTTAGGAGTTAGGCATACCTACCTGCCAGCAAAGTTAGGTTATAAACACAGCTAGGATAGGATGAGCTGCAGGAAGTGTAACTAGACAAGAGGGAACCATTACAATTAACTAAGAAACAGTGGGCTGAAGATT
>NW_022103905.1:18756233-18760471 GCF_000313985.2 Echinops telfairi
GTGGGTGAAGGGAGACGTCGGACAGGGCAAGATATGACAAAATATGATCTCATTGTGTGAAAAGGAGTGAATATAAATGCACCTGTGTCTAAAGGAGCCCTGGTAGTGTGGTATATTAATAAGGGGTTGGCTGTTAAAGAAAAGGTTGGTATCTGACTGCTTGAGGCACCCCGCAGAGTAAAAGACATGACAGTCAGCTTCCATCAAGCCTGCAGCCTCGTTAGAAAGGGGATGACTGCAGATGCAGATAGGTTAAAATTTAACACGCTATCATTTGATCTCCCTTCGACCTATTTTAAATGTGTACTAGTTTTTACATTTTCCACTTTCTATTCAACTGAGGTTTTTCTGCTTTGTTTTATTGTTATTAGTTTTTTTGTTTTTGGTATGTTTTTCTGTACATGAAATCCAGGATAGGTACATCTAACTGGATTAATGACTTCTTGGTGGTATGGCAGGGAAGGTGGTGGGGGGATAGAATGGGGAACTAATGACGATGAGTACAATAAAGAGGAAAATGTTCTAAAATTGCAGTAATAATTGTACAACTCTTCTTGATACGACTGAACTACTGAATTGCGTGGCATGTGGATTATGTACAGATAAAGCGGTTGAAAAATAAAAGTAAAATGAAAGACTAGCCTTGGAGACTTAATGGGGCAGTTGTACCCTGTTCCATAGGGTGGGGTTGCTAGGAGTCAAAATCAACTCGATGGCAGTGTCTTTTTATTGTTTTGATACTACTATAAGTAAACACATTCATTGCTTATAGCGTGATTTCATTCCCCAGATGCATCATCAGGGGCTCAGGGTCAAAATACTAGGTCCAGAGTGGAAAATCTGTGTTTTATAGAAGCTCCACTGACAGAAAGATGGTAAAAACCGAGAAATGCCACAGTAACCAGAAGGAAACTGAGGCGAGTGAGATATGCAGACAGCCTCGTGCTTACTGTTGATCTGGAGTGGAGTGGTGTCCATAGGGCAGAGGGAGGAAGCCGATCAGAGTGGAAGGAAGTGCAGGGTGCTGTGCAGTGAGTGAAGGTGCAGTAAGAACCCAAGTACAATTGAAAGAAGCCAGTGAACAGAAGGGACTGGAGAGTTCAAGGATTTGAGGCAAAATTTGAGCACTCTTCAATCCTGATGGAGATGGTCAACATGAGGGTGGGGAACCAAGGTACTGCGGTTAAGAGGTGATGAGCATGGTAAAGGATAAGGGAAACGATGAGAGGTAAGTGAGAATGTGCTCCCCTAACCCTTCCTTCGGTGTATTTATATACCTTTCCAGTAAACGCAAGTATTTGATTTCATTTGATTCATTCACAAGTCAGAGTCAATCAAAAAGAAGAGCAGCGGAGTAGTAAGATGTGAAAATAATCATATCATAGGCCTTTTCATGCCAGAGAATAAAACCTTTAACAATTTGCCAGTACCTATTAAAATATACAATGTATACCATCTGATGTAAACAATTCTGCACCTATTAATTAATCTTATAGAAATATTGATTAAAAAGTTCACCAATATGTTGCCTATAATTACAAAAACAGGAACATCACAAACATTTAGCAATACAAGACTAGCTAAATGACTTCAAATATATATATATATAAAATGTATATATTCATTTATGTTCAAATATATATTTGAATATATAAAAATATATTTATTCAAAATATATCTATGTAAGTAAATTGCAACCATTAAAAAATGTCATGCTATCTGTGTAGGAACATGGAAAGACATACAAAATACCTTTTCTAATGAGATTTAACAGTTGTTTATACATATAAAACAGTTCATTCGGTACTGAATACGTCAATACACACATATCAGAAAAATAACTATCAAATAAATAATTACCTGTTAGATAAAACGCATAGTTCTTTTAAGGTTGGAGCCATGGAATAATCTCTATAATTTTCTCGAGAGAAAAATGTCGTAAGGCCATTTTTGGGGGAGATATCCCTGTAAAACAAAACAATTCATTTGCATTTAACTATTTAAAATCTTATGAAACATAGTGGTACAACAGTAATTTATAACTACTTATCCTCTTTGTGTCTTTCCTAAACAATCACCTCTTCACAATTTTAATTCCATGTACCAGACCTGTGACCCTAGATATTTCACTTTTTGGATCACTTCTATTCTAGGCCCATTCTGAAATTCTCCAGTTCTACAATCAGTCTTTTTTAATTTTTTTTATTTCCCAATTAAATAAATCCCAGAGAGTTGAGAGTAAAGACAGGGCAGAATGAAGTAAAATGTCAGGGGTAGGGCTCCCCTCTGGCTGGGAAACATAAGATTAAGATATTGGAAGGCTGAAGAAATATGCTTCTCAACGGATTTTTATCCCAAGTACTACTGTGTTGGGCCAAAAGACGACTCTACAAAGATCCAATATTCTACCTGTTTCCATTAATTTGGCAAATTTGTAATTCATTCACAGATTGGGTAAATGGTGTGATTTTACGAAAACTACACCCTAAAGTGATTCTTAATTTTTTCCTTAACGTAATTTAGAGATTACCATATTGTAGCTATTAGTCAATACTCTGCATATAGTACGCATCCAGTAAATGGTGGTTTGATGAAGGAATCAGAAAATTAGTTAACAAAAAGAAAATTAGTAAAACTGACAACTGCTGATCTAGAGAGAACAAAGGTTCGGCTGCGTGGGAAGGAATAATCCCAAGGTGACAATACTGGTGAATTACAGCAAAGGCTGTAAGGCACCTTTGGTCCCGCAGCATCAGTGGTGTAAAATAGCACCTACACTGTCTCTAAACACTCACTTTATAGGAATGGCAAGGAACGAGACTTCTGAATGGCTGGCTCATTCGCAAAATAACTCCCTGTCATCAAGTCGATTCTGACCCTAGAGTCTAGTGTAGAACTGTCCGTGTGGGTTTCGGAGACTCACTCTTTACTGGAGTAGAAAGCCTCATTGTTCCTGTGGAGTGAATGGTAGTTTTGAACTGCTGACCCTGCAGTTAGCCGCTCGAAGCATAACTACTACACCACCACTCTAGCACATTGCTCCATTCCACTGCTTATTGTTGACTCAGTAGTTCAGTGTTCAGATGCTAACCAAAAGAACAGGAGTACAACCCTACCAGGCACTTCGTGGAAGTAACATGTGGCAGTTTGTTTCCATGAAGATTACAATGTTGGTAATTGCACAGGCAGTTAGTTCTATTCTGTCCTCTAGGGTTACCATGAATTGGAATTCATAGGTTTGTTGTTTTGGTTTGACTTAGGCTGGTAAGGAGCACATGCTCAGCAAATGTGCAATGAGCTGATTCCAAGCAGCACACTCTATTAGATCTCTACAACGTCAATGTATGAATTCGTTGGTGCGCTACTTGCAAAGCTACACTTCTGGAATGAGGGAGAAGCATTTACATGACCACTTGATATAGACTCCAACAGAGCAAAAAAGGCTCATGTCGTCTCAAGAGGAACCTTTATCGTGTATCTGGAAATGGTCAAGGTTCTTGGGCACAGGAAGAAAACATTCAAGCGTCCCTCCTCTGCTAAGAGATCAACGTATGTGCAACCTCGAGTCGGACCTATTAGCAATCTGAGAGCTGCGCTGTTTTCAGACTGGAAATGCAGTCTGAAATCTATCTCCTGGATAAGGTGGACGGCCATCCCGGCCGGGCAATGGGCTCAAGCATAATGATGGAGAAGATGGCAGTGTTTCCTTCTGCTGGATGTACGGCTGCTGAGTGGGAACCGGCTGGAAGGCCCCTAACAACGTATTTCCCAAGTGCTCACTCAGCACGTGACGAGGAGACCGGGGTGAACTCTGCGCCCCCTGAACATCTCTCTTCGGAAACTCTCCCTAGCCACCACGCCCCACCTGGGTGCTCTTCCGGAGCTAACAAACAGATGCAACTCACCAGTCCAGCCTCGGTTCCCCCACGACCATCTTGGAGCTCATGATGCCCAGATGGCTGCTTCACCTTTTATCACAACGCGGCTGCCAGACCGCGCAGGCTCCAAAGGACGCGGGCGCCCCTTGAGTCTAGACCCAACTGTGGGGGGGGACACAAAAGGTCAAGGTCAAAAGGAGGGGACAAAAGGTCAAGGTCAAACGGAGGGGCAGCTCGCTTGCCTGAGGCAGAACCTCGTCCCAACCCCACTACCCCGAATCGTTAACAAGTTCGAGAACAAGGCTCGGTGCTAAGATCCTCTGCAGCGGAGCGTGCGGCACCCTTGCGAATCCGCCAGGG
>NW_022103905.1:18762127-18779197 GCF_000313985.2 Echinops telfairi
GCTGTACAATTGCGCCTACCGAACCTGTGATGTTTTGTGGGGTTCCCTCTTCCCCTTAACCCCACAAGTGATGAATCACAAAATATGTAATTATAGATTATGAAATATTTATTTCTAATGACCAATAAATGGAATTTTGTCTTGAAGCATGGTGTAGCATGGGTAACAGCCTTAATGTAACCACAGTAAACTACATCGCTACATTTTGCAACAGTATGCATAAAAAGCCAACATCCGTGCGAAGGTTGAGATAGCTTCTTTCTCACCAGATCAGCTTATCTGCATGTGGCAGAACCCCTGGAGACGGAGAGAGGAGTGGTGTCCCGGTTCCTAAGACCATATCGGAAATACGTGTTTCCTGGTGGTCTTACGCGACCCCGGTGACAGGCTCGTTTGACCCCCAAAGAGGTCGCGACCCACAGGTTGAGAACCGTTGGTCTACAAGTCCTTGTCATAGAAAGCCCTTGACCTTAGTGAAAAGGCTCATCAATTTCCAGTGATGAAATGAGAAGAGAATAATCTCATTTGCAAAATGCTGGGGATAGTGTTGGCATGGGGGTGGGGGTGGGGTGCCGAGGGCGGGGCTGTTTGAAAGGATTACATTAAGTAAGGGCTGAAGCTATGCTCTGTACAGGACCTGGCACCTAGTACTGAGTGCCATCAAGTGGACTCCAACTTAGACCACTCCCCTCTGCTCCTCTCCCAATCCCACGTCGAGATGCCAGCTCCCAGCGCTGGTTTTGTTTTCATTTATTCTGAAGAGGTAGGACAGCAGACGGAGAAAAGAGAGACGTTGTCAAGGGTTTCGTGCACAAATGTGTTTGATCCATAATCAACGCTCAAGGAAGCAGCAGCCATTGAGTAAAGAGAGTTACATTGGGTAGATCTGCTGCACAAGTCCTTTTTTTCTTCTGCTTCAAGCTTTATTTATTTAAAAACAGTTTTATTGGCACATACTTGATGTTAGTCCAGGTAGACCAGAGAAACAAATTCATAGACAGTCATGTGTATAAAACAGAGCTTTATATAAAAGAACAATTGTACACTGACTGGCTCGTCTCCTCCCCACGACCCTTCTGTAAAGGGATATCCAGTTGCCTACAGATGGACTTTGGGTCTCCACTCCGCACTCCCCCTCATTCACAATGATATGGGTTTTTGTTCTGGGTCTTTGATGCCTGATACCTGATCCCATCGACACCTCGTGATCACACAGGCTGGCGTGATTCTTCCTTGTGGACTTTGTTGCTTCTCAGAAGGCCGTTTGTTTGTCTTCAAACCTTAAAGACCCCAGATATTATATCTTTTAGTAGCTGGGCACCATCAACTTTCTTTACCACATTTGCTTATGCACCAGCTTTGTCTTCAATGGTCATGCCGGGAAGCTGAGCATCATAGAATGTCAGTTTAAGAGAACAAAGTGTTCTTGCAGTGAGGGAGTACTTGAGTGGAGGTCCAATGTCCGTTTGCTACCTTAATACTAAACCTATAAATATATGCACATAGATCTATTTCTCCATCATCAGATATAAATATACTTACATATGTACATGCCTGTATTTAGACCTCTCTAAATGCCCTTTGCCTCCTACTTCTTTCTTCTATGGAGGAACTGTGTTAAAGGGTCACGGCATTAGGAAGGTTGAGAACCACTGGTTTAGCTCCCCGGGTCTCTATAGGTTTATCTATCCTGGATTTCATATTCAAGAAAAGCATAACACACACAAATGACAAAATTACACAGGAGGAACTGTATGAAAGGGTGGTGGCCTTGGGAAGATTGGGAACCACTGTGCTAAGCAGAAGGTAACACATTGAGAGCAGCTGTGCGTCGGGGTTGTTTACTTGGCGGTGTAATGTATGATTGAAGGAGGTCAATTAGGAGACAGGGCTTGTAAATGCTTGCAACCAACAGGGAACTACCCGGCACTCTGCAAGTAGCATTTTCTATTGATGACTTGTCCGGCCAAGTAGAGAACTTGAAGTGTTGCAGTTACAGACATTCTGAGCCTTTAATAACTATGGTCATTGGCCAGGAATTCATGCTGGTGGAATGTGCCAGCCCACAGTAGTGCGGTATAGCAGCGTTACCAGCCATGCCCTCTGTAAGATTCTCGATTGCCATCAAGTAACACGCTCTGCCCTGGTGTGTCTTTCTGGCGGTTTCCGGATAGCACAGAGAATCAGAATTTTCAAAGCAAGATGGAACGCTGGCTGGAGATAATCTAGTCCAGCACTCTCATTCCCCTGATAAGGAAGTTGAGGTCTAGATTGCCAAGCGGCTTTCCCAGCATCACACAATCAGTAGCGAAACAGACAGGGGCAGTCAGAGCACTTCACTCTAAAGTAAATGAATAGAGCTGGGCGGCCATCAGTGTTCTGCAGTTTCAGACCAGGTCCATTTCCTTGAAAGATGCTTTATGCCCATTTGTAATCAATCACCATTCCTGCTCAGAGCCCCAGCCCAGGCTGACTGAGTCTGCTCTCTCCAGAGATTTTCCTAGACAGTTCGTAGAAATGGAATCCACTGAAAAACCCACTGCCGTGAAGCTGATTCCAATTAAATTAGCCACGCTGCAGGACGGAGCAGAACTCCTCGCGAGAGCTTCCCTGGCTGCAAACCTTTATGGAAGCTGATTAGCCTCGTTCTCCCTTCAAGAGGGTGGTGGCTTTGAGCTGCCAACCTTTCCTTTATTGACTCTCTGGAATCCTACACTCTACAGCCTTGTGCAGTTAGCTCGTTTCGCCTAAAAGCAGACTTGTGTTTCCAAGGATCACACATGTTTTGCAGCAGGCACCAGCTGTTCCTTCCTTTCTGTGGCAGAACACAACTGTGCATAGGTCCATTTTAAAAAAGCATTTTGCTGGGATAGCTCTTATCACAATCCATCTGTTGGGCCACGCACACTTGTACATGTGTTGCCATCACCGTTTTCAAAACATTTCCTTTCTACTTGAGCCCTTGGTATCAGCTCCTCCTGATTTTATACCCATGTTCTTCTCCACACTAACGTGGTTTCCCTGTTGTGACTCTTAGGCATACTATTGGACATGTGTACAAGTCTTTGTGGGGACATAGTTATTAGTTCTCTTGGGTAGAGACCTAGGAATGGACTTGCTAGGCAGTGTGGTAAATTCAGGTTTACCTTTGAAAAGAATTCACTTGTTCTGAGCCTTTGGAATGTTTCATCAGCACATGTCAAAAAGATTTCTTAAAATCGCAAATGCCTAGCTAAGTAAAATTCTGAAAAAAATGATCAGATAAAATTTGCATAGTTATCCCAGTTGTTTCTACATATGTATTTCTTCTGGGGGGGCCAAATTAAGAAAGAGAAATATAAAAGACTACCTTTCCTCCTCCCCCCCTCCCCCCTTACTAGAACGGGGTCATTTCCCCACCCTTAGCTAGCAAGCTTCCTTTGCTTGATTTGGGGTAAATTTGACCTTGGTGAGTTTATTGCTTCACTCGGGGAATTGTTTCATGAATTTACAATCATCTATAAGGTGCTTTCAAAACGAGAATCCAGAAATAGGCCTCACAGAAAGAGGCTCCAATCTAGTAACCGGTCAGAAACTATCGGAAAATACTGTTGCTAATAACAGTTTACTCACCTCAGGCTTTTCAGCAATCCCTGGTATTTCTTAGGGGAGGGAGTCACCGTTAGCACTGCAGACACTGGCCAGGACATGCTGTGTCAGAACAGAGGGGTTCAAGAGTTCCCACGTTCCCCTCGGAAGATACCCCTTCCTGAAGTGTGCTTGTTTCATTGTGCTTGCATGGCATGGTGTGGAGGCTGAAAATATCCGGAGATCCGTCATTTGAATGCTGGTCTTTTATTAGGAGCTCCTAAGAAGTCCCTGGCGTGGGGTGGGGGTGCAGTCGGCTTATTTGGCTGCTAACTGGACAGTTAGTGAGGGAAATCCACCCAGAGGGCCCTCAGAAGAAAGATCCGGTGAGTTACTGCCTCAGATTCACTTTTCCAAAACCCCGCGGAGCTGCGTTCTACTCAGACCCACACGTGAGGCCGTGCGTTGGGATTGGTTCCCTGGCGGTTGATCATTGCTGTTTTCCGCAGTCGTTTAAGTGTGTCACAGGGGGATCATAGATAATTCTGAGAAAACTAATTGCGAACATATTTCTGTGTTTGAGTTTTGGTGTGTATTTCAATATGGGGGTGGAGAGAGAATGGCAGAAGAGGCAGATGTAGAGCCTGCTGGGGGGCACTCATAATTCACATGGCGTGAAGCTAATATTAAAATGAATTATCCTCTAAGTGCAGGGCCAGGGGGATGGTGTAGTGGGTGACTTGTTGGACTACTACTTGCAAGGTCAGCAGTTCGAACCCATGAACCCTCTGAGGAAAAAATGAGATTTTCTGCTCCTGTTAAGATTTACGGCCTCAGAAACCCACAGGGGCAGTTCTACTGTGCCTGTAGCGTTGGTATGAGTCGGAACCACTTGCTCGTGGTAAGCTGGGATTCTGGTTTTGGTAAGCACAGAATCATTGATAGACCGAATCAGCCTTCCTCGGTGTCCCCACCCGCAATGGGCAATCGCCTGGAGTGAAAAGCACTGTGTGAGCGGTTCATTGAGTGGGACTCAGAAGCAAATCAAATGCGCAAAGATTAATTTGCTATCTTTTTACTCCATTGGTGTGCTGAATAACACGAGGGGGAAAACAAAACACAAGCGCAGGATTTTTCTTCATCTCGCCACCGCCACCGGGGGAACCACCACAAGGTACGGTGACAGCTAATCCAGCGAGAGGCTTCTGCCACCATCGGAAGCAGGCTTCTACTGCGGCGCCTGCGGGTGGGTGAGAAACGCCAGCCTGTCTCTTTGTACTGATTCGCAAACCAGCTGAAAGTAAGGGCTCAAGTAGAAAGCAAATGTCTGAGAATGATGATGGCAACAAATGTACAAATGTGCTCGACACAATGGATGGATTGTGATAAGAATTGTATGAGCCCCCAATAAAATGATTTTTTTTTTAAATTTACAAACCACCTGTTCCCTGTGGGACATTATGAGAGTCAGGGGTGCTTCCTTTGTTGTTTTATTTAGCTTTGCCAGGTTTTTGCACTTATTAATGTATCTGCATATCTACCTAGATAAGATAGGCAGGATAAATAATTGGGAGATGAAAAGAATGGGGCCAATGGTTCCGGGGGGATATGGGAGAAGGGGAGGTGGGAGAAAGGAACGGGGTGGTGGTGTAACCAACCCAGGGACAAGAGAACAACAAGTGAACTAAAATCAGTGTAAGGAAGGTCATAGGATGCCTAGTGGGGCTTAATCAAGGGCAATGTAGCTGGGAGGAATGACTAAGCCTGAATGAAGGCCAAACATGAGGTGGGACAAGAGGAAAGTAAAAGGAAATAGAGGAAAGAACCAGGAGGCAAAGGACATTTATAGAGGCCTAAATACAGGCATGTACATATGTAAATACATAAATAATGAGAGGGGAATAGAACTATGTACTCACATCTATGTGTTAAGAATGAAGGTTGTGGATGGACATTGGGCCTCAACTCAAGTACTCCCTTAACACAAGAACACTGTTCTAACAATCCGGCATTCTGTGATGCTCACCTTCCCGACATGATCACTGAAGACAATGGGTGCATAAGCAAATGTGGTGAAGACAGCTGATGGTGCCCAGCTGTCAAAAGATATAGAATCTGGGGTCCTACAGGCTGGAAGATAAACAAGGGGCCATGTAACTGAGAAACAACAAAGCCCACATGGAAGAAGCACACCAGCCTGTGAGATCACAAGGTGTTGAAGGGATCAGGTATCAGGTATCAAAGACCAAAAACACACAAACAAACCCATAGCATTGTGAATGAGAGAGAGTGTGGAGTGGGGACCCAGGGCCCATCTGTGGGAAATTGGACATCCCCTTGCAGAAGGGCTGTGGGGAGGAGACAAGTCAGTGAGGGTGCAGTGTAGCAATGATGAGATATACAATTTTCCTCTAGTTCTTGATCCCCCCACCACTACCACCATCACGATCCCAATTCTACCTTACAAATCGCTGGACCGGAGGATGTACACTGGTACAGATAGGAACTGGAAACACAGGGAATCCAGGACAGATGATCCCCTCAGGACCAGTGGTGAGAGTGGCAATATGGGGAGGGCGGATGGAAGGTGAGGGAGAAAGGGGGAACAGATTACAAGGAACTACTTATAACCTCCCTGGGGGACGGACAGCGCAGAAATGGGTGAAGGGAGACGTCGGATGGTGTAAGATATGACAAAATAATAATTTATAAATTATCAAGGGTTCATGGGGGAGGGAGTAATGGGGAGGGAAGGGAAAAATGAGGAGCTGATATTAAGGGCTCAAGTAGAAAGCAAATGTTTTGAGAACGATGATGGCAACCTATGTACAAATGTGCTTGAAAGAATGGATGGATGAATTGTGATAAGAGTTGTATGAGCCCCCAAGAAAATGATTAAAAAAAAATCTTGGCACCAATTAAAATAGAATGATACTTACTAGTTGCCATGGCATCTTTACCTAGTCACGGTGACCCCCTGTGTATAGAACAGAACTTGCTCTGCAGTTTTCAAGAGTGTCTTTGAGACGCACACTTCAAGGCTAGTCTCCTGGGGTGCCTCTATGCAGGTTTGAACTGCAACCCCTCCGCCTTCCAGCTACAGCAGGTGAGTCCTTAAGAGCTTACGCCACTAGGGACTCCCTATGATAACTGGCTGAATTTTGATTCCGGGTGATGGTACTGCCACGGGTCCATGAAACGCAATAACAAGGGTCAAGCCGACCACATACTGGTAGCAAGGTATAACATCGAGAATGCGCTAGAAAACCAGGCACAGTGCAATTCAGTCACCAAGAAAACGAGAAAAGCCAGGCAGGTGTTCCATTAGAAGCTGAAGTTTTATTATAGGATACTCGTACATAAAGCACATCTAAAATTGATGTGTTCAATGCACTTTTAATAAAGGTAATGTAATATTAAAGGTACAGTTTCTAAGTACAATATAACAACATTCATATTAGAATGAAAATTGGAGTATTTAAAAGACAACATTAAATCTCTCTGTTTTTTACAGCTTGTATTTACAAAATGAATCAAAATATTTTTTTAAATTCAGGACGCAATAAAATAACAAACAGCTGGAAGTAAGCAGACTACTGCAAGAGTGAATTGACAGGAAAACCCAATGTAAGTGAAAAGTTGGATGAGCCTCTAATAAAGATCATTAGCAAAGTTTTAGTACAATACTATTTTTAGGATTCCCATACATGGCTTGCAATTTTAGTGTGGCAGAAAAGGAGATTTTTTGTTTTGTTTTGACATACTGTACACAAAACAAACAGCATATACAGTCCAGTATTACTGCTTCCACACTTGCATGTCTATTTACAGAAGGCTGAGTGTCGTTACTCACCAAGTTGTGTGAACTTTGTGTGCTTAATCCTCAAGACCTACAGACAAGTAGAGCCAGCATGTCATGTTTGTTTTTTCATTGTGGCTTTAATTTTTGGTTATAGAAGAAATTGTTTGCCATAAGGCTTGGCATACTATATAAATTTACCAAAACCACCCAGGGATATACTTGCTGGCAATTAACCTTAGTTAAGTATGGATATGTGCTGGCCATTGTGCAGACTCGGAGAGATTGCAATCTCTATCCCTGGGAGGCTTAGGATTCTGTGTGTGTGTGTGTGTGTGTGTGTGTATGTGTGTGTCTTTTTCTTTCTCCCCACCCCTCCAAGGATTTCAACCGTGTTCTAAGTAAAGCCATCTGGAATGATGTGATTTGTATTCACAGAAATTTCTCCCTACACTTCAGCCAATTCACGTCAAAAAAGGCTAACCTGCTAGCACTCGCTCTCATTAACCACACATGATTGCATGTACCAGTAAGGTAACAGCAACTCTTGCACCGAAATGGGAACTGTCTAGAATTATGGGTGAGTATGCAGCGCATGGAAGCCAACCATCGTGGCTTGAGAATTTATCACCTTCAATTACAAAAAGTGCAGTAAACAGAAACATTTGCTCTAGATTTATAAATTGCTCAAAAAATCTTTGCTAAAGATCTTACAAATTCGGTAATATTGGAGAACAATTCTAAGCAATATTTAAGAAGGTTAACTACATCCTTAGTTAGATATTTGAGATGCATTGATTTTTTAAGAGCACTCAGAAGTCTTGGGAAACTAGATGAAAGAGTTTAATTAAGGTCACCATTACATTACTTTTAAAATTAAAGTCCTCCACTCAGTTCATGGAACTGGCTTAGGTTATTCAACAGTGCAGGACATCCTGGTTGGGTTTTGCTGGATAGCCCAGATCCTGGCAAGGGATCCCTCGCTACACCACACAGGGCTCCAGGGGGAAGGGAAAGGGATATTCTGCCTCCAGGCCACCGAGGCTGCTTTTGTACAGACTCTTAATATCCATCAAAGGAGCGAGGCACGCAACTCCGTCAGCAGATAATAACACAATCCCTTCATAAGAGGCAAAAAAGCACGTTACTCCGTTCAGTAGAGGGTTTCTTTAGGGTCTTAAAGGCCTGGCACATTGTTTTTCAGCTTAGGCGATATGGTATTAAGCCAAGTAGCAAACATAAAGTAGCTGATACGTTTTCATAGATCCATATTTATAAACAAATTCACCCTACAGATGTCAAATATCAATACTAAGGAAGTAATTTTATCCCAATTAAATATACTCTAGAATAATTTATATAATATTATGTATTTAAAGAGAAAAGCACGACCCAAATCCAGCACTCTGATACAGCTGCCAGTTGGGCACAGGTATATGTATATATATATATATATATTTATATGTATATATATACACAAATATATAGTTATACTCAGTGAAATTAACAAGACCCAAAGGTGGTATTTTCTAGGAATAAAAGGGGTTTTTTGTTGTTGTTGTTCACAAAAGTAACTTATCTAGCACCACACATCAGAAAAACACAAAAATAGCACACTCTAGTTCTAAACAGCTATGTCTAAAATAGATTATATAGTAAAACCGGTATTATACAGCATATTGTGGTATTTGATCAACAGATAAATATTTGCACTGAGTAGGCTGTTTATAATATAACATTTTCTTATCTATACAGAATGAAAGCCAAAAAGTTAACTGTATAGAGATGTGCAGAACAACATTAAATATTATGACCCAAAAGCAGAGACAAAGGTAAATCTGAAAGGAGAGTAAGAGAAAATGTTTACAGGCCATTACAAGTCCTTAAGTTAAGAGTAAATAAGGAATCAATTGCTCAAGTTGAAGAAAGCAGTAAACAAGAGGTTGCATTTACATGCAGATGTCTAAAATTTGTATTTTTTTTTAAATCTATGCACAAAAGTCATTTGTTTTATTGCTTGACATTCAGTTATGGCTAGATTATTTAACCTATTTTTTTTTGTACTTTGGAAACAAGAATATTGTTAAAGGTGCCATAAAAATGGACAACATTAAAACGGTTTGCAAATAAACCACCTAACACTGCAGTTCTTTATACATATCAAAAGCCTTGTCTGGGGTTTGTCATATGTTAAATATATTTAAACTGGGAAAATATGCTGTAGCTTGAAGCCTCCCATTGGCCCAAACATCCAATACAAAAACACATCTCCCTAAAAGGAGCAGGCAGACAATACAAGTACATTTAAAGAAGCAGCCAGCTAATGTCCTACTGTTTACAAATTGACCACTGTTTTCCATGAGATTTCAAACCATCGTGGATAAGAAGAGCCTTTCGGATTCAGGAAGGTGTGTACAGTACATACGAATTTTTTTTGTGAACTCAGATTCACTATATTGCTCAAGACCTATCTGCATTTACACCTGCAATCCGCTCCAGGACAATCAAGTTCCTGGGAATAATCTTCATCCACATTAAAGTCAGAACGAGTGAGAAAGGAGTCACACACACACACACACACACACACACACACACACACACACACTGGGGAGGGTCTCGTTGTTCTTCGAGAACAACCTCGTGGCATGTGCAGTATGTCAAAGCTAATGGCGGGCGTACTACCTTTCATTAGGTCTCAGAAGGAACAAAGACAAGGAAATGGGGTACTGCTTCATGTGGCAAAGCACATGGAGTGTAAACAGCAAGCGCACATTCTCTAGACCTCCTTTGCCAATCTTCCCCTGCGTGTTGGCCATTCAGGGCTCCGTGTTCCATGGCATCACTCGACAAGAAGGATGGTTTCTATTTGGATTGAAGATCCCGTCATTCACGGACACATAAATGACAGAAAGTATTTATTGCTTTAGGTTCTGAGGGTCTGGGTGAACATGGACATCCCCCCCGTCTGTGATGGTGGCTTGGGATGAAGCCAGGCTTCTGGGTTCCTTTTAAAATCATCTGAGAGCCTGACAAAACTGAACTCATCTAAACAAATGAGCAAACAAGCAAACAAAGGAGCAAACGGACCCCAAAGTGAAGTCAACTGCCCTGGGAAGGCATGGATGCTCATCCTGTGCCCGCCTCACAATCAGACAGTCAGAAAACCTCCGCCCTCACCTCCCACCCCCTTAAATCTATCAAACTTTTGAAGAATACTAGCATTTGGGGGTTAAAATGAAGACCTGGTCAGGGACTCTTAGCAACAGATCAAGATTTACTAATGCCAGGGCAGTTCTTGGCACACAATTTGATCCATCCTATCACATTATTTTACGGGGTTCCTTTTGCAAGTCAGAAGTGACACTCATATGTAATAACACTAGAAAAAAACCCTTCAATAATCCGCCTATCTATGCATAGGTGGTGTGTGCCATTTTCTCTGTTTTTCTTAGACAAAACAAGGTGAAGGTATCTTTTTGATCTGTAAAGCATGGAAGTTCTTTTGGTAATGAGAAACTATGTAACATTTCCTCTGACTACATGGTTCAGGTGTGGAACAATTAAAGTCAACAAGAACCCCAAGGGTCACTGACATGATGGGAAAAATAAATGAGAATATGCAAACAGGACTGTATTTCAACACTGTGAACTGCATCCTATAAGCTGGTTGTAGTTGTTATAATACGAGTAGGTTTCTTTTTTCAACACCAGCCTCTGAATTAACAGGTACAGACCATGAATGTACTAGTAGAAGCAGTATTGTACTTACAGGGATTTTTGTTTCCCCCCCTCCACCCCTATATGAGGACAGAGGGCAAACAATAGTAATTACTGGCATTTAAACCAACAAGTGTGTCATTTTTTACCTACCTCACTACACAGATGGGTCTCTCATATGACCACTGGTTTTTAACAACTTTTTAAAAATTCATAGTATGTAGAATTAGAATTTGAAATAGCTTTTGACACATAATGCTTTAAATATCCTCGGGAAAAATATTTTATTAAGAGTAGAGCTTGGCAAATGGCAAAAAGTGGGACTGCATTTTGAGTGGCGGCTTTCTGTCCCGACTTCAGCTATGGGTTTATCTTTTGAACATAACTGGCGTGACTTTATACTGCTTTGGAAGTGATTCGCAATTTCCAAGCACACAAGACCAAACAGCACACTACATGTCAAACTCAACACAAAGAGATAGTAAGAAGTTTACACTCACCCCCCCTACACACACACCCCCCCAGTGCTACACAACTCACTTGTGCCTTGGAGGGATAGTATTATTGTCATTATGATAAGAAAGGAAACACCACACAATTTGTCCCAGTAGTACTGGCCACCCTGTTTGAAGAGTTTTAGAAGATCCCTGAGCACATGGTTTCTGACTCTTAACCCCAACTCCAAAATGATAGGGCTTTTATTGTTGATAGCAAGATGGATTGTCATTCACAGTAAGTCAATCATAAGGTGCTTATTTACCCTTCTCTCTCTCTCTCTCTCAGTCTTTCTCACCTATCAGCACAAAGAACTGTCAGAAAATAACTTAAAACTTATTATTATCTTAAACGAACAGCACTAGAAGGACACGTGATTGACACACTCAATGTTGGAAACAGTGGATTTCGGATCATTATCTGGCTGCCCCTCAACACGTGATGTCAGTCGACATTCCTTAGCCCGCGACCAAAAAAGGCAAACAAACCGAAACAAGAACAATAACCCAAAACACTGTACAAATATGTATTTTTTCCCTGAGGGATCAAGGTACACCCGCAAGTGCTCTATGTACATATTGCACTAGAGAGGCAGGAAGAACACGTGCAAACAAGCGGCGAGGGCGAGGGAGGCTGAGGACAGACGACTTCTCCAACCTCCTCACGAAAGGACCGTGCGAGGTGGGTTAGCGCGTGGGAATGTCGGAACACACACATCTATTCCTTAGTCGAAAACGAAACACACCTCTATCTACCATGGCACATGTAGTGAAATAAAAGTTTCCCAAAGACAGACAGACAAAATTCCATCAAGAAAATAATACAAAGTTTGTTGGTTTTGTATCTTTTTTTTTTTTAGAAAATTACATTACTTTCTTTCATTGTTTCACATTACAAAATCTTTTTTTTTTCTTTACACAAATCACATTTTATTGCAGGAAAAGTGCCATCAAATATTTATAGAAGGGTTAAAAAAATAGAAGTCTCTCTAAAGTGGTCCAGACAAGGCTTTGTATAGAATAAATCTTTTTTTTTTTTTCCATCTTTAAGTTTTGATTTAAGTGTTTCGAATACATTTTATTTTTCCATTGACACGTAGTAGCCTAAAAAGCAGTCTGGCGCACGCACAGCACACGCACGCACATGCGTGTGCACACGCGAGTACATACACACGCGTGTGCTCACTCCTCACCTCACCCCACCGCACACTCACAGAGATCTGGGAATCCACACCCTCAAGAACAACCAAACTTAGAAGCAGTGTCAAAAGTCATGTCTTCCGTATGTGAGGATGGGTGAACTAGGGTGCCAGAGACGGGGAACATCTGTAGCCTTCACACAAATTAGGATGCTGAACACTTAAAAAAAAAATCATAGCTTTAATGCAATTTACAAACTGTCCAAAAGCACTTTCATCCGCACTTTTCTTTTCACTGTGCCCGGGGCCAGTTCTCCACACGGTGGCACGACTATTCGGACACCGCGGCGAGAGACCGTATTCCGGCTTTCTCCCAGTCTCATGGACCCTACCTTAAAAAAAGAAAGTACAAATGCCTTATAGCAGCCAAGACGACAGCGACATCGTTCCAATCCTGGAAAGACTAGGGGGTGTATACATTTCGGAAACTCTAGTTGTAACTTGGCGCCACCAAGTCTTTTTATAGGTGTTTCTATAACAAGGAAGAAAAAAAAACACAACATTTTCCACATAATTTTCTGGACCCTGTAATTTTTTTTTTCTGACAGAATTATGGTTTCACTTTAGTTCCCAATGTAGATCCGAATACTCATCACACCTAGCACATCCCCACGGTTCTGTTCCTACATAGCCGATGAACCTTGTTCTTCTCTCAGACCCAGTAGCAGGATTACAACACTCTTCCCTGGTTAACTCTAAAACCAGTGTCACAGGAAGTGACCTTTATTGAGACTGGAACAGCTCTTCTGTTCTTTTTGCATTAAGTCCATACAAACTCCTTCCTGGCAAAGGAGTGCGGTTTAAGTTCCACGTTAAGTTCTCTCTCACCCTCTTTGCAGTTCTCCTAACGCTGGCCATCTCAGAGTGAACGCTGAAATGAGTTTAGTTGCTCTTTAATGCGCTAGCTAGCACCTGAGGCTGGTCATATTCAGAAAGCTTTGGTTAAAAAGAAGTTAATGAACTTGAAGAAAACCATTCCCAAATTTTGTGAATTGGAATGACCCACAACAAAACAAAACAAGACGCCCACCCCCAAACCAAACACATTTTACTCCGAAGAACAAAGAATAGAATACAATGGACAAATAAATAACGGAACTAAGCTTAGAACTCTTCCTAGAGTATAAATATTATTTGTCTTTTAAAGGAACTATGCTTACTTAAATTTTAAGCAATTTTATTTAACCCTTTTTACCCAGATATAAATACTATATGCTGACACTTAACCTCTCTATATAAACACATAAAGTTTTATATATCTGTAAGAAATTTAAGTAAATATTACTTTCGTCTTCTATTTATGGTTAAACTCTTACTCTATTTTTTGGGAAAAACAACAACAGCAAAAGACTGAGATGTTATTTAGGCTTCATACATGCTTCTGAGTAAATCATTCCTTCCTTCTGCCAAGTCCCTTTGGAAATATGTTAAAAAGTCAGTGGAGTTTAAAGCACAGTGAGGGCTTTGGGGAACCCAGGCTGGGAATCCAGTCTGACATCAGGAGGCCCAAGTCCTGGGGAAAACTCAGGAGGGACCCAAGTGGCAGGAGAGATACTTCCTGGGTTGTAAAGGGTTACTTGGAAGCTCCCACCTCTAGGCCAGGGGATGATGTTTCCTGTCTGTACAAACGTGGCTGTGGGGGTCTGACCAGCAGCTTCAATCCTATCCCTGGCGGGAATAACATACTCGAAATGCTCCGGTTCCTAAAAGGTCACGCTCTCTCTACAACACGCGCACCTGCACGTACATAAGACTGCTGCATTCCCCGCTCCCGAACTGGGGACCATAAAAAACTCCAGAAGATCAAACTAAAACAAATCAATCAGCCTCACTTGCACACAACAACGGAACAATCTTCAACACATTTAATAAAATAAGTTACCGTCCACAGTTTTCTCGTGAAGATAAACACAAAAGCAACGGCTTGCAGCCAGCATCAACTTCACGTTAAAGGTTTAAAATACTTATCGTGTAAATAAGAGAAAGCCTATTCAACACTCTCTGTGCCTTCCTCACCCTCCCCATCCGTGTCTTGAGGAGCGATACACGGAAACTGCCACACTGCCAGGCAGCTGGTGTAGAATTAGTCCGCTCTGGGACACGCTCTGAAACAGATTCACCCACCAAGTAATGCTTCATGTCCCCCTGGGTGGGGTGTGCGTCTGCTCCTGGTAAAATCTTTGGATCCTTCTTAAAATAAAAAACTTAAAGAAGCTAGATTCTAATAAATATTCGTGACTGATTTGCTCTCAAAGTGTTAAGGATTCCAAACTGAGACCAAGTCCTTTTCCCTAGGAAACGGCACAACGAGCCTTTCCTGGACCTCCACCAGGAGGTACCATTGAAAAGAGCGTTGCCCCCACGCCCCGCTCCCCGGCGAGCGTGTGAGGGCAAACCCAACCTCTACAGAAGATTCAGCTTTGTATGAAGCATAAACACATCGACTCGGAAGCTTACCCAAAAGCAAAGCACAATTTAGAGAGAGTTCCACTTCTAAATTCATGTCTATCGATTAAAAAAGGAAAAAGGAAAACTCAACATGGTGATTTCTAGATATGACCAGCCAGTCTTTGAAAAGGAAGTCTGTACACAGCAGCATAAACCTCTCCCGGCATACCTTCCAAGCCTTCTCAGTTAAACTTGTGTTTCTGGTGCACATGCGACATGACAGTGAACACCCTAGTATTCCACTCAAAGAAGAAGGTGCAAAACGAAAGTGCCTCATCTCAATTCAACAGGAAAAGCTACACCAGTAACTACATTTTATATTAATTAAAACAATAATATAAACAAGATCTCTTTTAGCTATATATAGTCTTCATGCCCATTTACCCTGTAATATATTATAATGCGACTGTTGCTAGTGCTGTGGACACTTTTCATGCCGTCCTGCAGCTGGCAATAATCAGTGAGCAAAACGAAACGAAACAAAACAAAACAAAAGCGGACGCACACACACAAAAACTTCCTTCATGAAACAAAGAGCAAGTTGTGCAAAGTAATGCCGCAACCTCCGCGCTGCACACCGGCCACTGACGATGGCTGGACCCTGCTGCTCCGGACAGACGGACGGATGGGGGACGCTGGAGAAAGTCTGTGGGCAGTGAGCTACAAGAAAAGGGGCTTCCCCCACGTTGGTACCCTCCTTCTGGGTAAACAGAGGTCAACGGTCAAGAAGCTGAGACAGAAAAAGGGTCCGTATCTGTGGGTATAATGGAAATCATATGCGTGAGAAAAACAAGTTCGACTTGGACTGGCGGCATGGTTTCCCTCCTTGGCCTGACCCTGATCACGAGCAGGTGCGCAGGGGGATGGCGTGCCAGGTCTGTGCAGGGCCATAGGAAGTGTCTCAGGTTCGCTTTGTTTTGTTTGCTTTTCCGGTTGCTACTTCAGACACTCTACACGTGCTCGGGCGATTACCTTTACCCGTCAATCTGCATCGCTGGCTCAAATTCGGAAGTGAACAACTCCTTGTACAACGGGGGAAAGTGAAGTCGCACAATGTCCGGGTATATTGCTTTAAACGCCATGAGCTTCTCCGTATGCCGTCCGCATAAGGCTCGTAATGTCGACACCTTGCATATTAACTGTGAACGGAAAAGACGACACGCTGTTAGGCGGGAGCCGGCGGACGGATCGAGGGGCAGGGGAACGGGAGGGTCATGCCAACATTCTTTACCCTGGGGAGACCTCTGAAGTCAACTTCAATGTCCCATCACCCAGGGCTGGTAAACAGAAATGGGGATGCTGTCATGCCCTACAACGCCACACCTACTTTCTTTTCTTTTCTTTTTTTTAAAAGCATTTTATTGGGGGCTCGTACAATTCTTAGCACAATCCATACATGCATCCACTATGTCAAGCACATTTGTACATTTGTTGCCATCATCATTCTCAAAGCATTTGCTTTCTACTTGAGCCCTTGGGATCAGCGCCTAGTTTTCCCCCTCTCTCCCTGCTTCCCCCTCCCTTGTGCTGCAACACCCTGTCCTTTTTGGGTCCACATTAATATTCTACTTGTCTCTCAACAGTTTAAATGTCACTTTTACCATGCCGTTCTCTTACTACCACGCATAATACCAACTCCTCCCCTCCCCCGCCTTTTTCCCTTCACTCCTATGCACTGTTGTTCTTCTCGAACATTCTGCCCTATATTATGGCTAAGTGTGCATATCTCTATCCCCAAGTGGATTAGGAAATACCCTTAAGGCAGAAACCAATCCTATTCATCTTCCAATCCCTTGAGATTGGGTATAATACATTACACACAATGAATGCTCAAAAATGTATTATC
>NW_022103905.1:18780647-18782410 GCF_000313985.2 Echinops telfairi
AATCAACTTCTGGTTTTAATGAGTCTATTGTTTTTCTGATTTCAATTACATTTATGCTCCGATCTTTTTAAGAATTCTTCTGGTAGAATGGAACTCTTAGTTACTGAAATTGTCCAGTTAGGCTGCTAATTCAAGGTCATTCTCTTTTGGGGGGTCAGCATGTATTGCTATAAATTTCGCTGTATTATCTTCACTGCTCCTTGTGAGTTGTTCATATGCTACATTTTCATTTTTGTTTGCCTCTAATAAACTTGTGATTTCTTTCTTAAGCCCTTGGTAGTTTTATGGTATGTTGTTGAATTTGATTACTATTGCCTTTCATGAAAATAGAGTGAATTAATTTTAAAGTATATAGTTGATGAATTCTTTTAGCCACCTAAATTCAGATTTCTTTTAATCAATTAAGAACACGAGCTCAACTTTATCCTCAACTTTTATGGGAAGAAGACAGGACTTTCTACTCCTCTAAAGAGTTACCCTCTCGGAAACTCACAGCGGAGGTTCCACCCTGTCCTGACAGGGTCGCTATGAAGCGGCATTGACTCAATAACAGTGTTTGGTATTTTTGGTTTGTCCTCAACTTTGACGTCCTAGAAGGGGTCCAGAATGTGCCACCGATTAAAAATAATTTCTATGACTGTGTTCCTGTTATTCAAGCTACTTTGTAATGATCATGAATCCGATTCAATCTAAATAATGAGTTTCGTCTGAACAACATTTTAAAAAATGGAGACAGTTCTTTTCAACCGGGTGTTGCTTACGGATGCTTTTGGAGGCTCGGCAGAAGAACCGTTTCTTCTACTTACAGGCACGGTGGGCATCATGAGCTGTGCCAGGGCACAGTGCAGGTCATGCCACTGGAAACCCTTTGTGTCTCACCTTTGTCAGTATCCCGTCCTCTCGATGATTTTTCTGTAGGACGTGCTGAAGAGCTAGCTGGATTTTCTGTTGCAGCTTTTCAATTTTTACCTTTTCCTGCAGCCATGAGCGATCTAAACATGAAAAGTGACACACTTAATGTTCCTCCAACGTGGTGTGGAGACACCTTTCCCTTTTGCCTCTTACGCACAGGTTATTGTGCCACGGTGCCTACTTCAAGGCTAATGGGCCAGAGCCCACAGCAATGGAAAATCAATCTGTGACAGTTAGAAAAGAGGATGTGAAACCCTTCCGTGTCCGCTGAGCCTTGAAAGGGACATCCCTTTCAAAAGGATAGCCCTTAAAATTTAAGGTCGTACCTGTAATGGATACAAATAAAACCACCCAGATCCAGAAGCCATCCTAATAATTACATTTCTGAATGAAATAGTCAGTATCATTCTTGCTAATTTTTCTAGCAAACACAATCATCTCCTTTATAATCCAAGGCAACTAAAAAATGACTTAGGGATGGCTGATCCGGGAGAATGTTTTTATTTGTTAGAATCCCCAAGAGAAGAGAGTAACTTTGCAAAAAAACTGATTATTTTCATGAAACTGAAACTAGATGAAATTCAGATAAACTTGTGGATGACATTCAAATGAATGCTAAGAAAAATAAAGATGTCTTAAAAACCACATCTTATCTTGGATAGTGGTGTCATGAAAGACAACCTGACCCTGCCCTAGGCTTGGGAAGTTCATTCTAGCTAGATTTTATTTTATTATTTTCAATTCTCATTGCTTAAAGTTTTATCAAAACAGCATGAGATCTTTTGACAAAGGGCATTTGTGTGGGCATATGTGTGGGGGGAGTGTTACTCGAAAAACATAACATTTTATTT
>NW_022103905.1:18783751-18802285 GCF_000313985.2 Echinops telfairi
GTACTTCCCACCACAGTGGCCCATTCTTGTGACAGTCTGTGCTGTACTCCATGTTCTCCATCCACACCGTGATTCAGAGCCGTCGTCGCCGCGTCTCTAGTTTTCCTTAGTCACAGGCTCACGTTCACATGCAGATGAGGGCGGTCGAAAGCCCCATGACTTGGCTCCCGCTCATCTTAATCTTCAAAATGACCACCTTACCTTTTCATACTTTAAAGAGTGTGTTTGCAGCAGATTTGACCAGTGAAACGTGCCATCTCGTTTCTTGACTGCTGCTTTCATGGGCGTGGATTGCAGATCCAAGTGCAATGAAACTGTTGGCAACTTCAATCCTTTCTCTATTTATCAGGATGCTGTTCATTGGTCCAGTTGTAAGGAATTTTGTGTTCTTTAGATTAAGGTGTAATCCATACTGGCTACTGTAGTCTCTAATCTTTATTAGTGTTTCAAGTCTTTGGTATCTGGATCTAATTGCCATTGATCATCGTTGTTTGAGGGGATGGAAATGTAGACTTTTAGCTCCTTGCTTCATTTTATGCTTCGAATCATACCTTCTAAGTTATCTGAGGGGTATATCTGTCATAAATCTGGTTTCTACGATCCATCTTATGAACCTGGTTTCTGGAAGAAAACTGGAAGGACATTCAAATCCCTTCGATTGCCTACAACTAGATGAAAGGACAGGAGTCCTGGTGGTATAGTGGGTTACTTGTTGGGCTAACTGCCAGGTCGGCAGTTTGAAGCCACCAGCAGGTCCATGGGAGAAACCTGAGGCTTTCTGCTCTGAAAAGATTTAGAGTCTTGGAAATCCACAGGGCGTCCTGCTGTCCTATGAGCTACTACCAGTGGAACTGACTTGATGGCGGTGAATTGTTTGTTTGAGATCAAAGGACATGCTAGAACCTTTCCACGTAATATCCACATTAAAAAGCTTCTGAGCTGGGTTAATCTTCTATAGGGATTCCATATAAAGTAGAAGAGTCCTTCACACTGAGGCACACCCCCAGACCCAGGCTATCGAGTAGAACCCTTTACCGTTTGTTTCCGAACAGCTGGTGTCCACTGTGTCCGATCAGAGCCTTCTCCCCACCCACACCTTCTCCTACAGCCCTGATGTAAAGAGCAAGCCCCGTGCAGTGTTCTCACCTAAGGATTTGAAGACCTCCGGGCTAGCGTACTTCCCATCAAAGTAGACGGTGTTCGTCTGCGAGTCAAAGGCACGGCACATTCTGATGAACACCACCTCCAGAGAACCTGGCAAGGCAGACACGGTGCCGATTAGTGCAAGTGAGGGCGTTCCTGCGAGGGCACCCACACACAGACACCGTGGGAGGTAAGTCTGCAGCTTAGCGAGCAGGCTTTTGGTCTCGTGAACCAACTATCCTCAAAGGGAAAGGCATTCGGCGGTAATTGAAGACTATGGTGCCCAAGCTGAGGACACTTTGACAGGGGAGGATTGAGTTCCATAGATACCTCCATGGCCCCATTTTGCCTTACCTGGAAAAGTCTCCAAGTTGCTAGGGAAACATCCATGTATCATCGCGTTGAAAAACCCTCACCCCAAACCAACCAAAACAGGACTAGCTCTCTGAGTTCGACCAACACCCTTCATCATAACAACTTCGTAATGGCCAGCGGGCCTGGGGTGCAGAGAGGACACAGAGACCAGGGCAAAGTGGGGAACTGCAGGCCTCATTCAAATGACTCACTTCGCTCAGGGTGGAGCACAAGGGAGGAGCTGGTTCTTGAAAGTAGCATTAAAAAAAAAAGACCGAGTACAGAGTTTCTGTTCCGAGAAGCCCGAGTGATTCTCATCGGAGGAAAATCATCCCCAAGACCACCCTCCCCAAGCGTTTCTTTCACAAGTGGGTGAAAGGCGCTTGGGAGGAGACCACAAGATTTACCTGCGGAAGCACCCACCTGCTTTCAGAAGCACGATCTGATCATTCTGACACAGTTCCATAAAGCCATCAATGCGCTTGGCAAACTCCACCACATACTGGATCGCCTCTGTGATCTTGATGGCACACAACTGCCACATCACCTCCCGCTGCTGGGGAAGAGGCAGACACCGAGAGACGCGGTTACCCCCAGCCCTGGCCCAACCGGTCTTCCTAGTCCTGGCTCTGTGAGACCGGCGCTGGGCCAGGGGCTCAATCAGGCTCGAGGATGAGGACAATAAAGGCCAAACCCAGGGCCGGGCAGGGCCACCTGGGCCAGGAAAGAGCACAGCAGCATTGTCTCTGGTTTGAGGGGTTTTAATGGAGGAAGGGAAAGAAAGGGGAGACCGTTCAAGTTCCTGGGCACTTATTACGAACTGGTTTGCTTCATGACTTTCTTGTCTCCCTTTATTTTCGCAAGACCCCTTTTCTATTTTACAGAGGGGGGTACTAAAGCTCACAACAGTTTCACAACTAGGAGGTAGACGAGCTATCATTTAGGCCCTCGTGTGTCTTACTCTGAAATCCCACGGCAAACGTTTTGCTACCTCAAACTGCTGGCTTGACTTCCCTTTAGCAGCCCTGATGACAGAGGGCTACGGGCTGGGCTGCTAACTGCAAGCTCAGTCGTTTGAACCCATTAGCTGTTCTGCGGGAGAAAGACCAGGCTTTCTACCCCACGAAGAGTGACAGTCTCGGAGATCCACCGGGGCAGTTTGACCCTGTCTTATAGGGCATTATGAGTCGGCATCAACTCGATGGAAGCGAAGTGTGTGTGTGTGTGTGTGTGTGTGTGTGACTATGGCTATTGGCACTGCATGTTCTCCTAGGGACAAATCAACTGATGTGCTGCTAGTCCCTCACCTGTCCTGTTTAATTCCTTGTATAAGCTCACGCTCCATTCAGTGCGACACGGTGATCTCAGTTGGTTGCCTTGCGCGCTTGTTTCTTTAATCTCAGTGGAAGGCTATTTCCACCCACCTGGGGGCGGTGGCAGAAACACTGATGGAAAAGCCAGTGGTCAGTGCTGGTAGTGCGACAGTTGAGTGCTTGGCTGCGAATCCGCCAGCTGGTGGTTTGCTCCCCTGCAGCAGACCCACAGGAGAAACGCCTGGTGTTCTGCTTCAGGCAATGACCGCGGTCTAGAACACCTTAGGGGGCGGGTCTGCTGGGTCACCTGGGGCTGGTGTCACGCAACCGCAGTCACTGATTCCAGTTTGGAAGTTTTCACTCTCCAGCCATGTGCCGAGGGGTCTTCAGTGTCCACACCGGTAAACGTGGACACACCTTTAGTCTCCCTGGGACTTGAGTTTCTGCGTGCGTAAAATATAGGAGAGGCTTCCAAACGCACTGCCATTGAGTCCGCTCTGACTTACAGGGACCTCAGAGGACAGAGGAGAGCTGCCCCCGTGGGTTGCTGGGACTTTTAAATCTTTACAGGAGTAGACAGCCTCATTTTTCCTGAGGAGCAGTTGGTGGGCTCAAACCGCTGATCTTGTGGTCAACAGCGCAGTGTGTAGCCCACGACGCCACCAGGGCTCTGAATCTAGGTAGTCTCCAAGGGCCTTTTCAACCTTGAACTCGGTTGAGGGGAAAATGGCAACAGACTTCTTCACCAGTGACAGAATGGCCAGTTATAAGCTCCCCATCTCGATTCTGGCCCTCCCCTACCTCTGCTAGCTTAGTGTCTTATTGAGCAGAGGGTTAGAAGAAGGTAAAGAGCAACCTTATTTTTACAGTCTCACATTGCTAGGTTCAGATTGGAGTTAAGACTGTCGTTATGATCCGGCCTTTTAAAACACACCGTCTTTAAGAACCCCCTTCTTGTTCACTTTGGGAACCATGGCGCCAAGATGATGCTGTGGTTCCAGCATCCTGATCTAACACCCGCCATTGCGATACTGGGACAAATCCCAATCCCCTAATCTTTCGGAAGGCTGCTTCATCTGGTCCCTTGTGGACAGATGGCGGGAGAGATGGGCAGACTTGAAAACCCAATGGAACCCACTCATGGTCACTGGGAGTTCACGAGCAGGTCTGTCGGGGGATGGAAAGGCCCAAAGCCATCCCTCATCAGCTCTGCGCCCACCTCCTCAACCGAAGGCTGGCTTCTCGCGAAAAGCCCTCTTTCTTTCATGTGCTGCAGATGCGTGATCAACTCTCCAGCACCCACACAAGCGTCCCACCGTTCCCTCCCCCTAGGTGGAAGCCCTGCGATCATACCTTGTTTTGATAGTTTTCAGTCTCCTCCTGCAGGAAGGTCTGCCACGTTATTTGCTGAAGCTCTTCCCTCAAGTATTGGCAAGTCTCCAGGTGTGACTTGGATATATTCTGTGCCAGGTGTTCTAAGGAGGAAGGAGAGGAGAGCACACACCTGGTCAGTCAGGTGTCATGGGACCATCAGTCAGCTCCATCACACATGTGCCGAGTCTAAAGGCCTGAGCTATTTGGAGTGCTGTACTAAAGCAGTGCTGTGCTAATTTCGTGGCATAGTTGGGCTGTGAACCACCAGGTGGGCAGTTCGAAGCCGCCAGCCATTCCCACGGGTGAGAAAGATGGGGCGTTTGCCTCCAGGAAAGAGTGACAGTCTCAGAGACTCACAGGGGCAGTCCGACCCTGTCCTATAGGGTCGCTCTATGGGAATGACTTTTGAACCTCTGCTCCATGGCAATGACTTTTGAATGAGCACTAATTAGAAGCTCTTCTGTACTTTGGAGCGTGGGAAAGGAAGGTAGAGCATCTGGAGACTCAACATTTCACAATAAGGCTCGGTGACTTCGAGGACCCTCCTGGCCTTGCCCTTGTTAGGTGCCACACACAGTTGCATTGGAAGGACTATATCGGGATGCTCAGCACAAGGCCAGAAGTTTGAAACCCCCAGCAGCTCCGAGAGAGAAGGCGGCTTTCTACCCCCGTAGAGAGTTACAGTCTCAGAAACCCGGCTGCACAGTTCTACCCTGTCCTACAGGCTTGCAAGGAGTCGGCATCCACTCGGTGGCAGTGGATTTGTTTTTGTGGGTTTAGGTGTGTATGGGGAATGACTGACAGGGTTTCTTCTCGGCATGGTTCTGACGACACATCTGTTACATACATGATCTGGGAAGATTAATGGAGAGATGGCGAAACGGTACTGGCTGATGATGGTAGCTCTGTAGTTCTCATTTCCGGCGGACAGGAGAGCAAGTAGTACTGAGGGTCTGCCACACGGGGATGCCAGGGGTCAGAATGGACTGAATGGCGACCAGCTACAGCTGTCACCTGGCTAAGGACAGTGTGGGGCTCAGGGGTGACTGGTGGAGCCAAACTTCGAGGTCTGACCGTCAGCGCTGCCACTTCCTAGCTGTGTGACTGGTAAGCGAGTGACCGAACCTCTCTGTACTCAGATCTCATTCCCAGACCAAGGACAAGGGCACCTATTTACAGGGCTGTTGTGAGCATCGCGCCATCCGAGCAGCTCGGCAGGGAGCGTTCTGTAGCATGAGGTATACAAGCATCAGTATACTTATGTACAAGGGACTTGACGCTATTAAAGAAATAGCTGTCCAAAAAAGTTTTATTTTTTTAGGAACTTATCGTCCAGTGGATGTGAATGGACACCCTGGGTGGGCTGGGGGCTGGGGCAGTTAAGGACAGGAGATGGTTGGTAATAAAACCGAATCCTAAAAGAGAAAGGGGCAAATAACACATGCCAGTCGGAATAGGAGAGATCAACGCTGGCTTGGTGGCAATAGGGGTGGGCCTGAGGGTTAAGGGCTTGGCTGCTCAGGACACGGTGAGTACCCTGTAAAGAGCTGCAGGCCCCCAAACCCTCTGTAGGGTTGCTATGAATTGGAATGGGTTGGATGGTGGTGGGTTTGGTTTGGGGCAGGAGAACAACACTTGAGGAACCTGGCGGTGTGGAGGATGTGGTAGGCAGAGGCCACGGGTGTGGAAAGGGGGGCTAGTCCCACTGAGGGGGTGCATGTACAGAGGAGGGGGCAGACTGGCTGATGTGCCCCGGGGCAAAACACACCTGGGTGGGTGAGAGTTCAGGTCACAAAGGATCACGAGGGTCAGAGAGTCTGGACTTGTGACAACAATGGAAACCTGTAGGGATTCTCAGTGGGAAGCGGCGGGTTGGCAATGATTTCTGGGGGCTACAGGACAAGTAGTTTCCTGCGTGGTGGGTCCGCGCAGGGGCAGGCTGGAGGCAGGGGGACCAGTAAGAAGGTTGTTGGGACCTAGCCAACAACTAGGAGCAAGTTGGCAACAATTGGGATCGATCAGAAGGAGAAATACAACACGTTTTTTAAAAAGAAGAATTGGCAGGGTTCCGTGAACATAACGTGGTCCCCCTTCCTCTCCTCTCCCGGAATGATGACTCCATTTCTCTGGTCTTGACCACACGATAAAGAAGTCATTTAAACAAATGATGCTGGATTTCTTTGCTCAAACAGAGGCAGTCTTGTGCTGGGGGTGGGGAGGTGGGGGGACAGAGCAGGCTCACCTAGATGGAGCTGGAAACTAGACTCTCCTTAGAGACCCAGAAACACAACCCGCCTTCACAGCCCCACTTGGCAACACACAGACACCGAGACCACATAGATACAAACGGAAGTAAAATGCAAGTAAGAGGCAAAAAGCGAGGGAAGAAACCGAGGCAGAGTAAGGGGAGGGGGAGGAAGAAGCTGGAAAAGCTTGAGTCTGAGAACCAGTAACATTTGGGGAAAGAGGAGGGGAATAAAGACAAACATATTGTGGATTAGAGACTCAAAAGCAAGTGTGTAAATAAGGTTGTGAGCCATCGCTTATCAAAAGACCTCTACTTTTGAGAAGAGATGTTTTTAGAGCACAAGCCAATTTTCACTCAGATTCAGTGGAAGAACGGCAAGCGTGGGATTCTGAGAATGTTCATCTTTATGGGAGCAGGAAGTCCCATCTGTCTCTCTCCAAGTAGCTCCAGGGTTTGAACTAATGGCCTCGCAGTTAGCAGCCTAATCCACTGCACCACCTTAGTTTAGCTTTTAGCAGGATTGATGCAATGTGTGCATGCTACCAGCAGAGGGCAGTGGCTGCATTCTCACCAATAGCTACCAAGCCTTTGATTGCAGTTCACGGTCAATACGGCTAGTGCAAATTTTTGGACACTTTGTTATTTTTAAATCTCTATTTCAGCAAAGAAGAATATGTGAAGTCCGAGTAAAAGTGAGGGTAAGAAGTGAGTATGATTTCTCAGAGAAACATCCAGGGATAGTGAAACACCTGGGAACAGGAATTATGGCATCGTTTTTGGCCTAAACTCAGTCGATCCCTTACTTTGTGACCACACTAAGTTACTTCGCCTCCTTGACTAGGATTATGTACTTCATCCATCAAAGCAGGGTTACTTGAGCTGTAAAATCCTGGCTTCTGTCTTAGCCACAGATTTCCATGATGAGGAGGAATTTAGACAACATCTGGTCCAAACTCTCCTCATGTTACAGATAACAAGGAACATTTGTAGGCTTTAAGGAACCCTGATGGCACCCTGGGTTTGGCCTTGGCTGCTAACCAAAGGGACAGCGGTTTAAACCCACCAGCTACTCCATGGGGAAAAGATGAGGCTGTCTGCTCTCTTACAGCTTTACTGCCTTGGAAACTCTATACAGTGAACCCTCGCCACTTCGCGCTTCGACTTCCGCGGCTTCACTCTATCACGGTTTTTGCGTAACAGCGCGTGCTCTGTCATTACTGCCACTGATTGGCTCATACTGTACACGCTTGATACCATAAATAATATAATAAATAATAAATGGTAATTGTAACGTCCAAAATGTTTTACTGTATTTTCCCTTTTTCATTTAATAAATGGGGTAATACGAGTGTAATGGTGACTAAAGGGTGTTTTTTCATGTCCTCTATGCTCTAACTACGAAAATATTTGATTTACAAATAAGGAATCCTACTTCGCGGAATTTCATTTATCACGGTAGGGTCTAGAACCGATTAACCGCGATAAACGAGGGTTCACTGTATAGAGGCATGATGGGTTGGAATTGACTTAATGGTAGAGGGTTTGGGAGGTAGCATCTGCTATGGCCTCTATTTGATCTCTTTATACTATATGCATAGTATAAAATAATATATTTATTAGATGTATCACTCAGCCCTCCCAACAACCCTAAGTAGTCATATTAACTCTATTGCACAGGTGAGGAAACAGAGGCCAAAGGGGGTTACGGTGTCACAGCTGGTGAGTGGCAGAGCCAGGTCTCAAACCCAGGTTAGCTCTAATCTCTGCTCATTGGCTTAGGATATGGAGACGGAGATTCCACCGCATGCATCCCAGGTCTGCACCCCAAACAAGGGGCCTGGGGGCAGAGTGGGTACATGTCGGGCTGCGACCCGCAGGGTCGGCAGTTTGAAATCACCAGCAGCTCCTCGGGAGAAAGACTGGGCTTTCTACCCCCACGAACAGCTTACAATCTCAGAAACCCACAGGGGGTCACCGTGGGTCAGCAGTAACTTGATGGCCGGGAGTTTTGAGAGACCGCAAACAGCAACGCTAGGACCGCAATCCACAGAAACTGAGTTCTGGTGTCCGGCTCTGCCCATACACCGGCTGTCTCTCCTGCACGAGGCTTGAGTTTTCCACGACGGCAGCGAGCAGAGTTAAATTTTGCTCGGAGTGAACCTGTTTACCTGGAAACGCACAATTCTTCTAAAATGACTCAATGGGGTTGCACACCGAGGACCAAAATTCGTCGTAAGTTGCATCGTGGAAATGCGTCTCCACAACAAGGCCTGGCTGTAGGCACTGCCACAGAATGACGGGCCGGAGCGCAAGATCTGTGAGCCTGCCAGGCCTTTCAGATTGCGCAATAGGTTTCCTTTGTTTACAACTCACATAAAACACGGAGCCTTAAATTGGGTTGAGGGTTCCACTTGGAGGCAACACCAGGGGGCGTGGGGGTGGCTTCGAAGAAGAAGCGGTGGAGTCTCTGGACACCTGGCTACCTGTAGCTCACTGAACACCTCGGTGTGTGTCAATGGAGGAGAGAGAATTGGAGCGCAATCGGATCCTCTGCAGGTATGCTCTAGTTTCATTTTGGGTTTGGGGCTAATCCCAGGGATGAGCTGATTTTACTCATCCTGGAAAATGCCGCTATATGTTAGATTTAGAAGGACGTAGAGCAAATACGAGGGCCCGGGGAGCCCAGACGGCACTGGAGCTGACAACCGAGGACCAACCTGGTGAGTGTGCATGGGCCAGGGGGATTGGCCTCCGCCGCTGCTGGCCCTGCTCGCTTGGGTACTAGTGCACCCTAAGCCTAAAGTGCCCTGTGCATGGACCACGCGCAGGGTTGGACATGCGGCAAGAGGTCAGGAAAGGCCCACTTAGAATCACAGTAAGGTGGAAGCAAACCAGTGAGCCAAGTCATTTTTCACAGTCTCATGTGAGCCTTTCACGAAATCCTTATTTAATCCTGAAAATTTTACTTTCATTCCAGGGCTGCTGAAGGGCTCAGCCAACCAAGATTTCATGACAAAAATGGAAGGTTTTTGTTCTAGTTCGAGAAAAAAAAAAAAAGAAAAAGAAAAAGAAGAGGAAGAAGAATCAAGCCCAACTCTGCTCAGCTTGACTTCTAGTTCAGAGGCTTCTCTCTTAATCAAAAGAGCTGGGCTACACCTTTAATGCCGTTCAGTCGTTAAAGAGCGGGTGGAAAATGTCCCTGCTCTGGAGGATTTAAATTTAGACCCATGAAAAGGTGCTTGTGTAAAAACCATAAAGAACATTCCAATTTGTTCTATTTGGAGAAAGGTTTAACGGGACATATACATTTTCACTTAAAAAAAGTTTAATGGGGTGCCTAGCCACCGCTCTCAAATTGCTTCTGACTCCTAGTGACCTTTGCAGGACAGAGCAAGACCGCTCCAAGGGTTTCCAAGGTGGACTCTTCATGGAAGCAGATTGCCCGGCATTTCTCCCGCTGAGCTGCTGGTGGGTTCGAACCGCCTATATTTTACTAGCAGCAGAGTGCTTTAACCACTGTGCCACAAGGGTGCCTTTTGGGGTTCGGAGGTGGCGAAATCACCATAGGGACCATGACAGTTATTTCTCTGAACTCATGTTTTCTGTGCTTCCGTCAGAATCTGCCGGCTCCCTTCCATCTGAAGCCTTCGTCTCCTTGTCTTAACTTAGCACCTGATTAATTACAGTGTCCCACAGGACTCGAACCTTATGCGAAGAATCACAAAGGAGGAGAAGTCACATCAGGAGGAGCTCTAATCTGAACACTGGAGAGGTCCTTACCAAAGTCTCCTTAGTAATTGTGCAGTCCTCAGACGCCTTGCATAGACAGTTCAGCCACTCATTGCTATTGAGTAGAATCCAACCCATAGTGACCTGTAAGGACAGTGTACATCTGCCCATATGGGTTTATAAGGCTGTCACTCTACGGGGGTAGAAAGCCTCATCTTTCTCCTGAGGAACAGTGAGTGGTTTCAAACCGCTGACCTTGTGGTTAGCAGCCCAATGCGCCACCCAGGGTCCTTACATATATAGCAGAGAACATGAACACAACTTCGTTGGATGGAAGTGTTCCACTCTCTGTGTGACCCACATGTCGAGGTCACATTTCCCAAGCAGCAGCCACGTCCGGCAATAAGGAAATTCTGCTTCTGTTTCTGGCCTATTGAGTGAGCCTGCAGTGAAGCGTGAGTATCCACCACCACCACTCACAGGCACGTAAAGAAGCCAGCGCTGCTTGCCCGTCTAGCGTGGCCAGGCTGCCCTCCGAAGTAGCGCGGGTTGTTTCAGACCACTGCAGCCACAGTCCAGGGAGGACCGGAAAAAGGAAGCCCCCTGGATTTTCGGTTCCTAGTGCATTTAAAAGTCAAGTGTGCAAAACTAGCGTTGTGAGAGAAGTTTGCCGCGTTGTGAGCATTGTCAGAATTCAGAGACACGGAGGGAGCCTCCGCGTGCTGTTGGAAACGGTGCTGGAAGACGTGCTCAGCACAGACGAGGTGCCCGTGCGTGCCAGCGGACGGGCAGCTGAGGGGAGAGAAGTGAGCCCAACAGCTACCAGTTGTACATCTAGGGCCGAATTTCCGAGCCAGGGATGTAGACATTGATACAAGAGGGTTCTGTGTACGTTCACCATTTTACATGTCTGTAAGAAGCTCTCCAAAGGAGCTGGGAATCCGGGCTTTTATTGGTTATTCTCCACACTTTAAATTTCAGCGACTGCTTCAATAAGCATATAAACTCTGCACAAGTTACAAATAAATAAATAAAAATCTTCCGTGGACCAGATTCAAGGAGCCCTGGTGGAGTTGTGGGCGATGCACTGAGCTGCGAACTGCAAAGTCTGCAGTTCAAACCCACCAGGGGCTCTGTGGGAGAAAGACGAGGTTCCCTACTTCCTTCACGAGTTATCGTCTCAGAAACCCAAAGGGGCCCCTGTCCTATAGCGTTACAGTGAGTCAGAATCACATTTCGTGAGCTTGATTTTTTTTTTTTTAAAGAATGTATGAAGTGGATTTCATTCGATGGCTGCTGTTTTGTGACCCGAGGCATACGCACCACCTGGAAAATAAATAACTCAGTACCTAGTGCAATTCACACGGGCATCCCCTCAGCGTCACACTTGCTCTGGAATTTCAAGGATGCTTTAAGGTCACCCCCCACCCCACCCCCAGCCTCTGACACAGAGAGGTCAGTCCAGGAGTGGAATGAACCATGACAACCGCGGACAGTCATAGGGGACAGGGCAGGATGGTCCTGGGTGGGGTGGGGGTGAGGCAAATGGCGAAGATAAATTTCCCTTCTAGTTGCAGCATTTTAAGAACTTGGCTCTTGAGCCGAAAGTGGAAGGCATCCTATCCCCTTTACTGCAAGAGGCATGGATGCACTCCTCCCCCAACCCCCCCAAACACACACACACACACACGCACGCACGCACGCAGCCAGGAGTGGCAGTGCCACTTACCTAACTCTGCCATGGACACGGTGGGGGAAGTCTCTCCGTTGGTGAAGGAACAGTAGGGAAAGAAGCCCGATGCTGGTGTGTAGTCACATATCGGCTCTGGTTTGATACCATTGATGTCCAGACCCGACTGGTCCGGCGAAGGCTGGATGTCCAGGTAGAAGCTGCTGACCGCAGAGTCTGCCTTGCTGCCCTCGGGGGTGTGCCCGTCGATGTAGTTGCTGAGGTCATCGTGCAGGTCCGTCAGCCCGTTGGCCGAAAGGTTGTAGGTGGGCGTCAGTGGCTCGGCCTCCCCGGGCTGCTGCTGGTGGTCGCGCTGCTGCTGCTGCATCCGGTGCTTCTGCACTTCGGCGTACAAGCTGTCTCGCTGCTTTTTCGACATGCGGCCAAATTTGACGGCTGGAAGAAAACACAGTCAAACCGCGCCGTAGACCACCCACTTCCCTTCATCGGCCTCAGCCAGTCGCAAGCCAAAGCCTCCTGCCCCCCAGAGACGGACAGGGTGACGCTGCAGGTGGGCGCTGTCCTGCATCGTGCAGGTAGCCCCACATCTGGTAGCCAGAACACCCCACAAGAACGCCCACGGCAATGCCCACCCATGTCACGTACGCCAAGGTGTCACGTACGCGTTCACTGTCTCTCCATGTAGTTAGCTCACACTGCCTCTTTCCCTTCTTAACGGTCAGCCCATGGGTCCATGCGTGCACAGATCATAGGGATGGATTGAAGTACAACCCCCACTCTCACGCAGTTCCCTACTCTGTACATTCAATGCATTTCTTCCCATTTCAATCATGAATGCGGAGGCCTTATTGCGAGACCCGACCGGACTGAACCAGTCTTGGTCACTTCTGGAATGAGCTCGCAGAATCTACTGGACTTAGGTCAGGGTCAACCCAGGGTCCACCGTTCAAGGTCACTTTCTGTTGATATTTGTTAGCCTCAAGGAAAAGGATCCTCAGAGATTTGGAAAGGCTGAGCCCTGTGTGAGACATGGTGGGTGAGCTTACGGTGTGGTGCTTCTCCTTGGCAGGCAAGGGGGCTTCTAAAGGTGCCGAGTGAAGTGGAGAGAGAGGAGAAGGGGTGTCTCCAGGAGATCAGTGAGGCCTGCTCAGTTTCCTCCATATTTCTCGCAGAGCAACGTCGAGGGAACTCTCTGCTTATTTCCTTTCCCCAAGGGCATTTCCCGAGCCACCCCGATCGCAAAGAAAAATAAAAAGGATTTCCTGGTCTGAATCCTCCCACCAATTCATTCCATTTCTCCCCGAGACTCTGAATACATAGGTAATGCCTCTGCAAGAGAGACTGACTTCTAACAGATGATGGGGAAGATAAGAATGGAACGTATTTATTGTATCTAATAGATCATTAATAAACCGCTAACGGATCTAACTAGGGTATCTAATCGATGACGGATAAATAGAGCACTGTGGATGAACTCACCCACACGACTGTCACACAGTCGTATGACAAGTTATGTCCAGGAGGCAGGACAGATGGAAGGGCGTGGGGTGGGGCAAGCCAGTGGCAGCTGGTGGCTTCTTGGCATGCCAAGGAGGATGGCTGCCTTTTCACACAGGGAGCGGGAAGCTGGGAGACGGGTCACTTTGGGAGCTCCACAATTCAGGTGACAGTTGGAGACACCTTTGGGTGGGGGTGGGTGGACAGCAATCAGGCTGATAGGGGCCCGAGATTTAGGCCTGTGCTTTCGCCAGTCCCCACACTCACTCCCAGCCCATCACAAGGTGTGTTGTCTACGGTGGGCAAAATCTAAAGAAGGTAAACTGCAGACATTTCTTTTGGTGGTGCGGGGGTGATATCCCAGGGCACCCAGAGGGATGAGTACCCAGGGGTGAACCTCCGTACACCGGGACTATGCGACTGCGCGGCCTTTGCCTTTGCCCCCGGTATCCACAGTCCAGACACCACCACATACATGAACCAGAAAGGCCCGCTCTTGAGCAAGGGCACATACAACTTGGGATTCCAATACACAAGTTCAGGAAAGACCTGCCTGGCTGTGTTAGCTGAGTGCCCTGGGAGAGGGAATCGGGGCACATCATAGGCGTTTCCAAGCATGCCGTGTTGGCAACTTCCAAAGCTTAAGGGCTTCAACTTGGCTCCTTACATATTCTGAGGGGCCAGCCCATGTCCTGATACTTGCGAATGCCGGAACAGGTGCCTGGGAGCATCCGCAGACCCGGAATACCTGGTTATGGAGAAGGCTGACTTCCGGAAAGCCTGGCCTGCCTGGCGCTCAGAAGGTTCACCCTTGGGCTGGTCCTTCAGAAGGAACCCCACTGGAAGCGATGCTCCCTTCAAGGGAGGTCCTATGAGAACCAGCTGGCGTTTTAAGAGCAGTCCTTAAAATGTCCGCGGCTGCATTTTCTGCCCAGTTTCCACGTATAAGAATAACTGTCTAGGAATCTGGTGCCGATTATTCAAAGCACTGAAGATCATTTTCCAGGAAGATCTGGAAATGGTTTATAATTGGATGGTAGATGATCTTCTACCTCTTAAAATAGCTTCATTTCACGAAGAGAACATTTGCCACCGAGCCAGGCTCTGCGCTATTTTCACATATTCTGTATGTACAAATATTTGAACTGGACATGGATGTAAAACATCCAGTGGGCACGCATGCAAACCCACCCCATGTGCCAATACGCTCGGGAACGCTAAGTGGTGGTGGGCGCAGTGCTTCCGACCTGGGCCCTAGGGGAAGGGTCAGCCTATCCGAGGACACTCACCACGAGCTGCTTCATGCACCTGCAGGGGCTGAACCCTCAGGAAACAGATGGTGGTCTGTCCCCTGGGCCTGTCCTTCCTCCAGCACCTCCCAGCAGTCACCCCACAGACCAAGGGAGGAACCCACTGCTGTGATGCCCACAGTTTGGCCAGAGGAGGCTCTAGGAGGGTGGGGGGGAGCCTATTTTGGCAGCTCTGGGTCCAGCTTCCCAAAGGCACTTTGGCATCCCTGAGCCCCACGACCCAGCCGATAACTCAGGCCGTGGACCCGCGCTCACCATCTCGAGACATCCCGACGGCAAGGCATTTCTGTAATCGACAGTGCTGGCACCGGTTCCGACTAGTCCGATCGATCAAACAGTTCTTCTGCCGCGGACAGGAGTAGGTGGCATTGCTTTGCTGACTCCTTCGGAAGAAGCCCTGTGGTTTGGTTATAAAACACGAAGCAGGTTAGTGTCCGTTTGGGCCGTGCTGCCCTAAAGACCGGGTAGGACACACTGAGCAGCATTAATATTTAATGGAGAATTAAACTTGTAGCAGAACCGTGCAGGAGACCATTAATGAAATTAAAGCCACTTCTTTCGCCTTCAGTAAAATGGATCCCTGGAGCCCAGTCCTCCGGTCCCTGACACAGGCAAAATCTTCCCGAACATCAACAGACAGGTACCTCTGTCCAAGGCACAGGGTTAGGCCCTTTCCGCGGCTTCCGCTGGGCAAAAAGAACATGCTGGTGGCAGGGCAGACAGGGGCCTATCCTGAACTTTCATCTCCAAACCATTTTTTAAAATAAAATAAACACAGGGCACTTCTCTGCTCCGTCAGAGGTGCTGGACGTCAAGCCGCTCCACCATCCAGGCACAATGGGAGTCTTGACTGCCCTCTTCAACCACCACCCCTCTGGGCGCCCTGTGGAGGCAGCCGGGTGGTGCAGTGGTTAAAGTGCTCAGCTGCTAACGGAAATAGCCAGGAGCTTGCACCCTCCAGCTGGTCCGTGGGAGACTGGTGAGATGGCCCACTTCCACCAAACTGCACTGCCTTGGGAATCCAAGAGGGCGCTTCTACTCTGCCAGCCGGGGGCTCGTAGGAGGTGGGAGCACCCTCAACAGCAGGGGTGTTATGGACACGAGCCGACTTCAAAACAGTGGGAAAATGGAAGGACAACAGGGTGGGGATCCCCTACTCACCTTTTGAAGCCCTCTCATGTCTGTATGTGTGTATACAACGACAATTCCCCCCCAAAATAAAGAGATGTAAGCAATACAACTCGGTGCTCAGTAACCTCCTTGTGTGGAATGTGGGCACCGTTTGGGAAAGGAGAGGGCAAGCCAAGATAGCCAAGGTCCAGCTACTGCTCGGAAGGTTGTAGTTCATGCCTATCTTTCTCTGTTTCGCTCACTTGTGCTGAATCTTCAGTTTCATTCTGTTGTTAAAATGATCAAGGATCTTTTTGGCTAAATTTCAGCTGGAACCCACAGGTTTTTCTACATAGGTTTCGGAATACATCATTTGGAAAAGTCTATAAATGATCTTTCAGAATTACAATTATTGATGTAGAAAAGCGAAAAAGAAAAAAAAACATAGACACCCGAGTTAAAAAAAAAAAAAAAGCATGCTAAGAAGCTGAACATACTACAATTCAATTCCTGGGTGGGAGATTAACCCGGAAGAAAGTCTGGAAGTTATGGCCCCCCAAATGGCTCTGACTGGTTGTACCCAGGATGATTTCCATTTTTATTTTACCCGTGCTTTCTGACTTTTCCACAGCCCGAAGCAAGATACGGACATGTGTCCTACACGCATGTGGAACTCACACAGTATGTGTGTCCCAAGGGAAGAGCCAGCTAGAACATCTGCTTTCTCCGCTGCTGGTGGTGGGACTCTGAGCGGGTGACCGTCTCGGCCTCAGTTTCCTGGACTTTCCAAGGACGGAAGTGGGAGTCCCACCATCACATGGCCGTTGTCAAGATGAGATGGTGCCTCGCCCAGGGAAAGCGCTCCTTCAAATGCATGGCTCATCATCATCAGAGTGCAGGGCACTGATAGCATTCTCTCTCTCTCTCTCTTACACACACACACACACACACACACACACACACACACACACACACACGAAGCTGCGGTTCGCTTCCCCTCAGGCAAGAAGACCAGGGGTCCCGGGGCCTTAGGCGACCTCCACTGCACTTTCAATCCATCCACCATCAGGTCCCGCTTTCTCTGTGAGACAGTCTCTCTCTTCCCCAAATAGCTACAGCCGTGTTTCCAGACGTTTTTGTTTATGGATTTATTTTTTCCCCCCCTTTGAAAAGGAAGTGGAAAGAAGTAGAGATTTCTTCAGGACTTAGCGTGGAAAAGCCAAGAAAAGATCAATGTAAGAGAGGCTGATGATCCTTAGCGAGGGCTACCGAGCAGGCACCTGTCTGGGGATTCATTTTGGTCGGAGGCACCTCATCCGGGCCGAAGCCAAGAGGTGCTCAGCTCTTTCTTGGAAAGCTGCCTTCACGCTGACCCTCTCTGCTTCCTGTCGTGGGCTGTGCAGAGCGGGGCCTGGGATCAGGCAGGTACTTGCTCTTCTTGCCGCTGACCTTGAATTCCGCTGGCTTCACATTAAGCTGTGTCTGCTGTGCTCCAGGGCCACTGAAGAGGGAGAATGTCCCCACAGCGTCTTTCTTCCTCTGAATGGAACCGCGCCGTGCGGCTCTCACCCATTTCCCCGAGATCTCTCCTGCAGACGGAAGCACAGCTTCCACCACCCTTCCTTCTGCATTCTCTCCCACCTTGAGGGTTTCTCTTCAGGATCCTTTTTTTGAGAAGAGAAATTGTCTTTCAAGAATATAAAATAGGAGAAAACCAACCAGCCCCCTGCCACCCCCAAATGGACACAGCGGTGAATAATGGTGGGGGTCAAAGAATGCTACTTTCTAGTTTCCATGTATGAAGGGGGTTCCAAAAGTTCATGAAAACTGGAATTCAATGATAATAGAATTTTACCACAGGAGCCCTCGTGGCATATTGAGAAGCCCTAGTGGAGCAGTGATTACGTGTTGGGCTGCTAACAGCAGGCTCAGGACTTCGAAACCACCAGCTGTTCCGAGGGAGAAGGGTGAGGCTTTCTACTCCCGTGAAGAGTGAGAGTCTCCGGAACCCACAGGGCCGTTCTCCCTGTCCCACGGGGTGGGCCTGTTTCTTCAGCTTCATGCGGCTCGACTGTAGGGTCACGACGATCAGCATCCACTGGGCAACAGTGAGTGGGGAGTTTTGGGGCATTTTCCTAGGAGCTCTCTGAAGCCCCTTTGCTGTAAACTCAGGTTAATACCCAACCACCCCCAAGGAAGTTCCAGGATGTTGGCACAGAGGCCAGAGCCACCCACTAGTTTGCTCCGCCCGGGGGCACTCTGAGCTGGCTCATGGAGGAGGAGGACACAGCATTTGAAGGAACGCTCTCTCTCTGGGCGAGGCAGACTGTGCCATCTAATATTGACAACGGCAGTGTGACGGCGGGACTCCCACTCCCCTCCTTGGAACGCCGAGGAGACTAAGGCCCAGACGGTCACTCCCTCTCAGTCCCACCTGAATGAGCCCCGGGGTGAGCTGACGGACATTGGCCCTGCTCAGACCCTGGGCAAAGGGCACACCTGCCTCCTGAACCAGGCTGGGTCATTCGACAAGTCCAGTCTGCCGATTCCACTTCCTCTCCTTCCTGATCAGAAGCCTTATGGCCACTCTAGTTCTCGCGAGTTGACTTTGGTTCATTTATCATAAATAAATAAATATGATTATTTACTTTTTAACCCTTTTAAGGGCCACATATTTTCTGCTCTGAATTTGTTGCTGAAGCCATGGTGTTTTACAGTAAGGCTGAGTTAGTTAATTGTGCCAGCCTGGCCGATAATCACATGTGG
>NW_022103905.1:18803325-18804787 GCF_000313985.2 Echinops telfairi
AAGTGTTATAGCAGCTGTTCTCAACCTGTGGGTCACGACCCCTTTGGGGGTCGAATGACCCTTTCACAAGGGTTACCCGATTCATAACAGTAGCACAATGGCAGTGATGAAGCAGCAACGAGAATAATGTTATGGTTGGGGGGGTCACCACAACATGAGGACCTGTATGAAAGGGTCGCAGCATGAGGAAGGGCGAGAACCACTGATCGAGAGTCTCAGAAACCCACCGGAGCACAGCACCCTGTGCTATAAGGTCGCTATGTGTAGGAATCAATTCGATGGCAGAGAGTTGAATTTAATTTAATTCAGACATCCAAGCTTTGAAGGGTTTGGGGACCAGTGAGCAGGTACTTCTTACTCATTCCTGTGTCCTCTGTTCCTCCACTGAGTCAACTGAACAAGAGGCTCCGGATAAGTTCTGGGAGAGCCATCGCTGTGAACATGGGGTCTGTCTCTCTCTCTCTCTCTCCCTCTCCCCTCCTTGGGTTGCCAACCGAGCCAAGTGCCTATGGAGCGTGACCAAGGGGTCAGGCGGGGTTCCACCGTGATGAAAGGAGAGAGAGAATGGGGCCTCTGTGACTCACACACTCTGAGGTTGGCTGTTCAAACAGAAAGGGGGCTTGCCCCATTTTAAAGTTCTGCAGAAAGCCCATCCTTGTGATTTCGCAAAGGTTGAAGTATTTGGGAGTCCAACCGATAAAGTGTTAAGCACGAGAGAGAGCATGTGAGGCAGAGGAATGAGAAGAGCCAGAAAGAGGAGGAGGAAAACGAAGTAGGAACTTGGAGGGAAGCATCGGTTATAGAGGTGGGATCTTGGCTGAGTGTGGAGCCACCCTGGAGAAAGTCCCGCTGAGAACTGAACGGGTGGAGAGGCACGCTCTTGGGGTGCTGGGGAGACGGAGGGCACACAGAGAGAAAGGCCGGCACAAGCCAGCGCATGGAGACTTGGAAGGAATGGAGGAAGGGTGTAGAAAGAAGGAAGTGCTGAGCTTGTGACGAAGACATTCTGATTAGCTGGGGGACATATTAGTGCATCATTTGGGGTTTCATAATGTCTAAAAACTGGGTTTGGCTTTTGTAAAAGTTCTCTTGTTAGGGATGTGTACTTATAAACATGGTGGGCTTGTCTACATGGGCCACCAGGATGACATTTCAGTGTCGGGTAGACGTAGTGTGACTGTGGCACACCACTGCCACCTAGCGGCAGCACTCGCACATGCAGTTAAGACAAACAATCCTGCAAACACACCATTAGAAAGCTTCAGGGATGTTCAGTCTCGGGTCTTCTAGTGCTGAAGACAGCACGTCAGAAGCACCCATGATCCATCTTGGCATGTTTGAACTGGAACCTTTGGGGATGTGACCTACGCATAGTTATTAGTTTGAGCAATATGAAACTATGATTTTATGATTGTGAGTCAAAAGGGGGGAGGGACCAATTTTTTTTTAAATGTTTTTATTT
>NW_022103905.1:18805360-18820214 GCF_000313985.2 Echinops telfairi
CAAAATCCCCCTTAGGATTCTGATACCTTCTGCTTGTAGATCTCCTCTAGTTTTCTGACTTGGCAGATAACGAAAATAAAGCTCCGGGTGGTAAGGCATTGGTGGAGGTCCCGGGGCTGGTGCGGACGGCCAGGGCCGGGTCTCACCCTGCAGAGGTTAGCTCTGAGCCCCGTGCTCTCTCACCTGAGGCTCTCTTCCTGAGCGCTCAACTGACACACACTGACAGCACAAGGTTTGGATCCCTGGCTCACAGACTCCCTGCACGTCAACCTGGACTCATGTCCCTACGGTCACAAGGAAAAACTGTGGTGTCTCTCCATGTATGCCACTCTGCCTTCCCAAGCGATGCTCATTGACTTTCAGTTTGGATATTCTGTTTTCCGATTTCGGGGAAATTCTGTTGCCTAATACTTGTGTTTTTTGTTTGCTTGTTTTGTTTTTTTAACCCCGAATGACTAGGCTGTTGTTCTTCGGTGCCTTCCAGTGGGTTCTGACCCATAGCGACCCTATGTACACATGCCTATCTCCTGTGAAACTGCTCACTGACCCTGTCGAGTTGGATCTCCCTAGAACCAGGCCTAGGCAATGGTGCGCGGGCCAAGGCTGGTGGTGACTTGCAAGAAATGATTGCTAAAAATTTCAGGGATTTTGAGGCTCTGACTGTGAAGCATGTTCATTACAGACAGTCTCGGGGTTCTGAGGCTCTGAAAGATGTACAGGCAACTCCTACTTGTCCTTTAAACTTACCTTCACTTTGAGAGAACTGAACCAACTCTTACCCAAACCCCAAACCACACCTACTGCCATTGCGTCAAAGCCCAGCCTTAGAGACCCTGTATAAGGCTTCTGAGACTAGACATCGATAGAAGCAGACAGCCGCATCTTTTGCCTTTAGAGCGGTTGGTGAGATTAAAGCTCAGATCTTGTAATTACAGCACAACACCTAATCCTCAGCACCACTACAGCTCCTGGAGGCACCCCTGCTCTCAACTAAGTCTCTTCGTCACCACCACCTTCAAATGCCACTCATTTCAACTCACTGAAAAGGCTCTGAGCCTTTTCTTACACTAAAGCAAGGCTAAATAAGAACTGTATGCACCTGTTCTACTCGCCTACACACTTCACTTAAGAGACACAGGATTGGATAGAATGCGTAACCTGGGGACTGCCTCTATTAAAATGAACTTACACTTAAATACATCATCTTAAAAGCAAGGAGAATACACATTTCTCATCCCGTCCTAGTTATTTCATAGGGAAAGATGATGGCATAACTCGTTTCCCTATTATTGCATTGCTACTTGTGTTCTTTTACATCGATGGTAGCTCACCAATGGAAAGGCCATACAACGGTGAGCTATGCTCGCTCTTTTTCCAGCCCTGGATTGGCTAAGATGCCATGCGGAGTCACTTGAAACCAGTGATGTGCTGGGAGAATTTACACCAAAGAAATTGGCACCCGCTACATAGTCTGGGCTTCTTTGTTGTTTTGTGTCTTTGCTTCTACACCCTTGAGCGCGTTCTCTGACCCAGGCTGGCCGAGGAGCCCCCATGGACACCCCTAACGAACCAGTTGGTCGTGAGTTGACTGTGACTCATACCCGCTGCCCCCCGACCCCCCTATGCCAGAGTACCTGTGCTCCACAGGTACACGTGGTGAGCGAGAGGGCATTACCCACTGCACTGAAGACCAGGTTTCCATCTAGAGAGGAAGCCTTGTTCACCTGCTAGACTGACTGGATTGAAAAGCTCTGGAAGATACCTGGTCTGTCCTCTTGGGGGGTTATCCATAGCTTCGTCCACGAGAGTGGGTTGGTGGCTGCCCAGCAGGGAGGTGGGCGAGCGGGGGGCAAGGGGGAGTATTTCAGAAGGTCGAGCTCCGAGGGGGCTCCTCCTGCTGGGGGCTCCTTCTTGGTAAAGCATGGGCTGAAATGCTGATCTGATGTTTGGTCTTTTGACAATTTTCACTTAATGAATTGATTCCTACAGTTCATTAACATACCCACTTCCACTTCTGTATACACATATGTCTTAATTAGCTGCTCATTGGCTGTTTAATTACAAGAAAACAGCTGACAGCTGCCTCGCTGAATTCTAATGGCAGACTCTTTGGGACGGCTACACATTTGCTTTTGACAACCCAGATTTATTCATAACTCTGTGATTTATGGTGAATGCTCAGATGCCTGCCCCAGTGACAGTACTTCCTCAGAGAACTGAAAATGTGGGACTGGGGGGCTTTGGGGGTGGTGGATGTCTCCCTCAAAGCCCATCTCCAAGGCTGGGAAGAGCAGGGTACCCTATGTGTTCAAAGGATGCCCTATAGCACAGTGTGACACGCCTTGGGGACCTTCTGTCAGGAGGGCACAGAAGCATCTGGGAGCAGGGTTAAGTATGGAGAGGCAGTGAAGTAGCTAAGATAAAGGAGAGGGAAGGATGGCACCTGCCAACAGGTTTATTGAGTTTATTGAGGGGATTGGGAGTGGGAGGGGTAGGAAATGATCAAATGAAAAGGATGGGGGCAGGGGTCATTGTTCCCATGGGAGCCAATGAGGAAGTACCATATATACTCAAGTATAAGCCGATCCTAATATCAGCAGAGGCACCTAATTTTACCACACAAACTGCATAAAAAATGTGCTGAAAACAACAACACCCCAGTACATTTGCTCTTGAGAAAAGAACAGGCCGCCTCCTTGGCCAGAGTTGGAGGGTGCAGCCCCCCACTTACTCACACATCTGGCAGCAATATATCACAGCAGCTCGGATTTCCTAAACAGCTCCTTGCTCCGTCCACCGTTAACAACTGGCCTCCTTGCAGAACTGTCTGCGCAAAGGATCGCTGCTTAAAGCTGACCTCCTGTGTGCTACTTGGTAAGAGTGCATGTCTGTTTTTGACTGTAATTTGCCATTCTCTGAAACAATTCAAGTGATCACACTCCACAACAGGCACTGTTGGGCCAGGCCCAGAGCGAGAGCCCTGGTCAGAGCCTCTGTCTGAGACATGGCCACCAGCCCAGTGTCTTCTGAGAGCCAAGGCAGCACAGCAGTTACATAACAAAGACCAAAATCAACCAACCCACACACATGAGGGTTGAACACATCCCTAGCCAATGGTGCCTCTCATCACCGGACAGGAAGATTAAGCTAAACCCAAAGGTGCACTTAACATCTATACTCCACAGAACTGACGGGCTGATGTCACGAAGGAGCAGCAACAGCCTGTCCCGCCCCAAGTCCCATTTTCTTTTAAAATGAAATGGCTAACCCTGATGGGGAGCAAGGGGCAGGTGCTACGGTTTAAACCTAAAAGGTTGAGCACGAGTGTTTCCCTGGTGAACAGGGCACAGAATTGGGTCAGCGCTAGGAACATTTCTATCATGGAAATAAAAACATTAGCGCCTTCTAAAAGATAATTGGGGCCAGAAGGGAATATTTGGGGGGAAATTTATGTTCATATTAATACATAGAAAATGCTTCAGAAATTTCTCTAGCTCTATCCTTTGGGAACGGGGTGGGAGAGGGAGTATTATATATAGATAGATATCTATATCTATATACATATACACACACACACCATAGGTGTCTATGAAAAGACTTTTAAAATTACTAATTTAAAAGACTATATTTGGTAATACTAGCAAATAAGCCTATATTAGCGAACATAGTCTTTTATATTAGCAAGGAAGTGATTCTAAGCTCACCCTTCACTCTGTGGGAGAGGACCCTGTGCAGGCCGTTATCTTAAATGTGGTGTGTGTGTGAAGTCAGTATTTGACCCACAAAGGCTACTTTATTCTTTATCAAGAGCAACTGGTTCTAAACGCAATCAGAAACCCCAACTTACTCACCCAAATCCTTGACTGTACATTTTCATTATGTACATTTTCAAAAGTAAGAGTTGAAATAGTAGCGCTATGGGGTATAAAAAGTATAAGGATAAAATGAAGGTCTTAAAAATGAGAATTAAAAAAAGTCCTGTAACACATTTTCATCAGCTCAGCAGTCATGGTAGCTTCTAACGAAGCTAGAGACTGAAGCTGAATGAGAAGTGGAACCACTTTTCAAAAGACCTGTCCCCAACCAACGATCCACTTTATTTAAACACTTCATTTTGACATTTGGTGTGTGGATGGAGCCTTAGCCCCAGTGTGGCAAGCTCGTGGATTATTTCTGGCTTTTTCCTCTGCGCGAGTGTTCCAAGACGTGTCCCCCCTCCCGTGCAGGCCCGCCTAGCTCCCCGTCCTCCACTTCACAGCTCCAACCCCGGCCTGCCCTAAAGCCTATACCCAGAGCTCAGACGTGTCTCTACAGAGCAGACAGGACGAACCCCCTGCAGGCCTGGACTTTAACACGAGCGCCTCTGAAATGCCATGTGTAACAGTGCTGCGCGGGGAAGAGTTTCTTCATTCTTTCAGAAGAACAAGTAAAGCATCTTTGTCCTAAAAAACCCCGGCGCGACTTTAAACGAAAGGATCTAGGGTCCCATGCTTGTCTACTTTCATCTTCCTTCCTCCACTGGCAGGGACCCCTTGCTCCTGTCAAACGAGGTCATGAAACAAGACAAACCAAACCACACCAGCCCTGTGGTCATCACGTCCACTTTGATGCACAGTGACCCCACAGCAATTCTAGAGCACAGAGTTGACCTGCCCCTCAGGTCCCCAAGGCAGGCATCTCTATGGAGGACTCCTGGTAGAGGAGTGGATTATGCTCTGGACTGCTAGCTGCAAGGTCATCTGTTCAAATCCACCAGCAGCTCCTTGGGGAAAAGGCAAGGCTGCCTGCTTCAATAAAGATTCACAATCTCAGACACCTACTCCTCTGGTCTGTTCTATAGGGTCCCTATGAGTCAGAATTGACTAGACGGTAGTGGGTTCCAGGGATCTTTACCCAAGCAGATCGGCACATCTTTCTTAAGCGTGGCTGCTGGGTTCCAACTGCAACCTTTCAGGAAGCAGCCCTGTGCCACCAGGAGTCCTTTCTGGGTGGTAGATACACTGCCGCTCCCAGAAACCCACAACCACTGGTCTATTTGATGTGTTATGGTGCTTCATGTGCTGCTGGAGGATAAGCTGCCTCCATCATTGGTGGGCAAGTTTCAGTGGATTTTCTAGACTAGACTAAGAGAGCCTGGTCATCTAACGCCAGGACACAGCCAATGGAAAACCATAGCTCGCCACTGAATGCTGTCGGACTCGATAGCTTGCGGCAGCTCATCAGCAGAGAGCCATGGCTGGAGAAGCCATCATGGCTGGTGAAGCAGAGGCCCTCAGTGAAGTCGATGGGCACCGCAGCCAGGACAGTGGACTGCAACACAGCCCTGACCATGAGGATGATTTAGGACCAGGCAGTGTTTCATTCTAGGAGCCCTAGTGGTGTAGTGGTTATGCGTTGGGCTGTGATCTGCATGCTTGGCAGTTCAAAACCACTAGCAGCTCTGAGGGAGAAAGACTGGGCTTTCTACTCCGCTTAATAGTTACAGTCTCAGAAACCCGAGGGCGTGGCCATGAGTCAGCATTGAATTGATGCCAATGGATTTTGTTTGGAGTGTTTCATTGGAGGAGCCCTGGTGGTGTTGTTCATTACATGCTGGGCTGAAAACCACAAGGTCAGTAGTTCAAAACTATCAGCTGCTCCAAAGGAGATAGATGAGACTTTCTACTCCTATCAGGTTTTGCAGTCTCAGTTAGAAAGCAAATGATTTGAGAATGATGATGGCAACAAAGGTACCAATGTGCTGGGCACAAGGGATGGATGTCTGGATTGTGATAAGAGTTGTACGAGCCCCCAATAAAGTGATTTAAAAAAAGTTTTCCAGTCTTAGAAACCCACAGGGGAAGTTCTACTCTGCTGTAGGGTTGCTGTGAGTCAAAACCGACTTGGTGGCAGTGAGAGCGCGAGGGAGAGAGCATCTGTCCTTCTGTTGTCCGTCATGTTGGCATGGGTTCATGTTGACCCAGGGGCAGCTATCTACCGAATTACCACCACAGCTTCTTCCATCCCTGGGGTCTGCCTCTGCCATTGCCTGCTCCTCTGACTCTCCCACCCAGGATTTCCTTCCAACTGTCTTGCTCTGTCCAAATCCTCTTGCCGTATCTTCCAGCTCATTGGTGGTCCTTCTTCAATAAATACATGCTCTACCTGATGGCATTGTGATGGGCTATGATGGAGCTGCAATGTACACCCCTCATTTTTAGATCTGGAGAAATTGAAGCACAAGACAGTTGGCTACAGTGGTAAGTAGCAGAGCCGGGATTCAAACCCAGGTAGCTTGACTCTGGCGTTAAAGCTTCAGCCTGGCACAATACGGCCCCTCTACACAAAGCAAAAGGGAAGTACTGGGGGCATACATGGGAAACGGCTCAATTATTAACCGAAAAGTCAGTGGTCCAAATCCACTTGGGAAAATCAAAAAGGCCCTGGTGATCTATTCCTTAGAAACCAGCCACTCATGTGTTAGTGTATCCGGCATGGTTATGCCTTCTTAGATGAGTGATACTGAAAGTATTGTCATATCTCCATCCCTCGTGGCATGTGTACCTAGTGCCCAGTCGTCTACGCTTTAAAGGTGTACAGGTTCACAATTCATGTGTTGGTGCCTAATTAGAAGTCCTACACATGTATAAACTCCTTTGATCAACGGTGCTGCATCACTGACTAACATGAATGTTACTATCAGTAGAATTACCTAAAGCCCCTCGGGGATGATTTAGGTATGATGTACTACAATGAAAGGGCAATTGTGCCTCTAAAAGTGATCCAGGGACAAAGAAAAAACCATTCTTTCTATGAAGGAATTTTGAGCTCTCACTTGATTGTAGCGCTAACAATTAGTTCTTAGGACATGGCCCTGCCCAGTACTCATCCTCCTGCGATTTTCACTGAAGACATATGTGTCAGAGTGAAGTATGGTGAAAAAAGCAGATGGTGCCAGGCTATCAAGAAAGACAGTGTCTGAGTTCTTAAAGGTTTGTCTCAAAACCAGCAGCCATCTAAGTGAGAAGTCAGCTAAGCCCACACAGAAGCAGCACACCAGCCTGTGCGATCTAAGGATTCTAAATAAGCTGCAAGTCCAGAGGAGGGAATGGTAACAGTGCTTAAATGCTAAACACTCAGTTGCGAACACTATGGATTACAGTGATATCCACAAAGGGGCTCCTTCATGGACTGAGTCTCCAGAGAGTCACCAATGTCCATGGACCAGGAATGTGCACATCCTACTAACAGACAAAGAACATCAAAAAGTGGAATTTAGGAGCCGTACTCTGGCTGAAATGTAACCACCTTGTCATTAGAGCTCCCTTTGAACCCACCATGAATTTTTTCCTAAATTTTTAATATTCTCTGAGATTTCTCTCTCTTTTTTTTTTTTTACCTTAATGATAGCTTCTGGGTTTTTTTTGTGGTTTTTTTTTAAACATTTTATTAGGGGCTGATACAACTGTTATCACAATCCATACACACATCAATTGTGTAAAGCACATTTGTACATTCATTGCCCTCATCATTCTCAAAACATTTGCTCTCCACTTAAGCCCCCTGCATCAGGTCCTCATTTTCCCCCTCCCTCCCCGCCGCCCCCCCTCATGAGCCCATGATAGTTTATAAATTGGTATTTTGTCATATCTTGCCCTGTCCGATGTCTCCCTTCACCCACTTTTCGGTTGTCTGTCCCCCAGGGAGGAGGTCACACACAGTTCCATGTAATCGGTTCCCTCTTTCCTACCCATTCTCCCTTTACCCTCCCTGTTTCGCCACTCACACCACTGGTCCTATAGGGCTCATCCGTCCTGGATTCCCTGTATTTTCAGTTCCTATCTGTACCAGTGTACCTCCTCTGGTCTAGCCAGACTTGCAAGGTCAAATTCGAGTTATGGTAGTGGGAGCGGGGAGGAAACATTTAAGAACTAGAGGAAAGTTGTATTTCTCATCGTTGTTACATCGCACCCTGACTGGCTCGTCTCCTCCCTGAGACTGAGATTTCTCTAAGATTGAGACCTTTCTATGATTATTGTTGCTAGGTCCTCATTTTTCAACCCCTCCTTGTTTCGTCTATTTATTTATATATGGGAACCGGGATGGGTGGATTTATGAAAACAGAGCTGGATTTAAGGGTGCCTGGGTGCATGGAAGGGGAGGGTGGGGGAAAGGAAGAGCCAACACTGATGGGAACAATAAGGGAGAACAGGTTCCACAATCGATGGAGGGGACGACCTTTCTGGATATGACGGAATTGTGTATGTTAATTCTGGTTTAAAAACTAGATATAAGGCGAAAACACCAGTCACTACAGTGGTACTCTGACCACAAGGGGCCGCCACGAGTCAGAATCAACTCGTCAGGAACGAGTTTGGTCTTGCTCCACAGGGCGTGCGAGGGACCAGGAGCGAGCCCCTGTGAACACTGACGAGCAAGACCAGAAGCTGCTAACAGCTGCCCTTTCTGCTGCCCAGGCACCATCTTACCTGAACAGAGCTGTGCTGAAACAGATCATTAGTTCAGTAATTAACTGGTTCCCTAGTTTCTGAAGGTTTCAGGCAGTTGACTTTCAGATGCAACTGGAAATCCGCTCACAAAATGATTAGTTCAAAAATGACCGAGTCACGTTCTCGCCTCTCATTAAATATCTATTTAATATGGCTAATTAGAAAACGTCCACATAGCTACTTATAGCATCACCGAGATAAATGATTTACAATTGGTCACGGCAGAACCACTTTCCCCTGGCTAGGACATGACAAAGCATTCACATCAACAACGTGCTGGCAGAAAGCACAGGGGTTTTCAACTGCGTCCTAACATCCTGTCCCGGCGTCAACGCCGACTCATTGCCAGAAGTGGGGGTAAAAATATTAATACAGCGGACAGAAATGATAATGCAGAACAAATCTGACATGGATTGGACACAGGCACATAACACTCTATGAAGCCCTTGGCTGGGCACCAGCCCTGTACCTACTAAGACTGTTTTAATGATTTGTTTTGGTGGCGTCTATTGATGTCAATCTACAACAGAGGCGCAGGTTCATGGATGACTGAAACCACTTTGGCACTGAGGCTGTGAACGGGAAAGATTTGCAAAGGAATCTAGTGATAAAAAAAAAGGTGAAATAATAGTTGTTTTTTCTTTCCTTGTTGTTTCTGCTTTTGTCATGTGTCCACCCTGGAGGGGGAGGCAGGCGATCCGTGCGGACACGGCGATAACCTGCCGGCCAGTTCAGGTCTGACTGAGGACCACATCCTCAGGGCTCTTCTAGGTGGGAGGGTAGTACACAAGAAGTAGCCCCACCCCCAAAGGGCCCTGGTGGCACCACGGCTCAGCACTCCCTTGCCAACTCACGAGTCAGCAGGTGACTACACCAGCCGCTTCATGAGGGAACAGGCCCCGTCATCTGCAGCCGAGTGAAGCGGATGGCGGTTGGCTCGAACTCTGTTATCAGCGGTCACTGTGGGTTGGAATCAACTCCAGGGCACCAAGCACCAACAAGCACCCTGGTCCCGCCCCCCTCCTCTGCTCCTGCCCCAGACTTGATTCCCAGACTCTACAGCGGCACACAGGGACAAGGGACAAGGGAGGCGGCATTGTGGGGACCACAATCAATGGCAGGAGACAAAATGTGTGTGACGTGTTGAGTGGAAAACTGATTTGTACTATACAACCCCCTCCCCCCCAATAACACCCCACAACGACACATGAAAGTGGCCGGATTCTTAGACAGCCTGAAGGGACATGAAGTGGATTTGCACCCAGGATGCTGCCTAGACCCCAACTATTTAAAGAAAAACAACAAAAACCCACTAAGGGGAGTGCCACACCCAGAGAGCAAGCCTGCTTGGGGGTGCAGGAAGGAACGCCGCTAAGGCGGTCTGACTCTCGTGGAGGAAGGCCATTGCTGGACTCCTTCCAGGGACACGGCTTTGGGAGATGGTACCCTAAGGGACTGAGGACAGAGGTTCACACAGCCCTGCCCCGCCACATCTGAAAACCAGGGCTCTCACAGTTCTCACGATCACACACTCTCGTCCGCACATCCTGGGACAGCACAGGCCAGGCAGGCCATTTTATTTTCATTTCCTTTTATTAAAAGGAGCCCCAGGGGTGTAGTGGTTGCACATTGGGTTGCTAACTGCAAGGTCAGCAGTTTGAAACCACCAGCCGCTCCTTGGGGGAAAGAGATGGCTTTTTTACTCCTGTAAAGAGTCTCAGAAACCCACATGGGCAGTTCTACCCGTCCCTACAGAGTCACTGTGCGATGGAAGACTCGATGGCAGAGTTTCTTATTTTATTTTTTTTTGAAGGAGGGCCGATTGAGGAAGTAACGGGGTAGAATCTTTTCCGTTTCTACATACCTCTTTTGGGGGGCATATTTTATGATTTTATTTTATTCTTTATCATTTTATTAGGGGCTCATACAACTCTTATCACAATCCATATCTACATGCCTCTTTATAGGCATAAAAAGCCCTCTCTTTCTCCCAAGGAGTGGCTGGTGGAGGGGTTATCATAGAAATGAATCATTCAAAACCCCCTTTAAGGTGCCAGGCAGGTAGGTGTTTTTTTTTTTAAATAAAGTGTGTTAGTTAGGGGGTGTGCAGAAGGCGCCACAGAAGAACTTCCCTAGGATGGCCTCAACCGTAAGCATTCGTGCATGCACCCAGGTCAACAGCCTAATGAAAACAGTGTCCCGGAAGTCTAGGAGTCGTGACTGGTCCATAACAGTGACTTTACGCCTGATGACTTTTCTTCCTAATTTTTAGTTTTTTGCGGCAGCCTCCTATCTCCAGGCTTCCGGCATTCTCAGAGAGCTTCTCTCCTGTTTGTTTTTCACAGTTCCATCCTCTAAGCTGTCTCAAGGCCCTGCCAACACAAGCAGGAGGATTTAAATCTTAATAAACGGAAATTTGAATAATGGGAGCAACCTGGGCTGGCTTGGGAGGGGGTCTTGCATAATTAGGACCGACATCTCAATTTTCCATCTCCCTATTGGGCTTGGACTGCATGTGTGCCCTGAGGTCGATCATAAATAAAAACAGGAACAACATCAATAATAAGGGCTGTTCTTAAATGTTCTTAGCACCTTCAGGCTAAGAAGGACTTCCATCTACAGTTATCAAGGGTTCATGAGGGAGGGGCCAGGGGGGAGGGAGGGGCAAAATGAGGAGCTGATATCAAGGGCTCAAGTAGAAAGCAAATGTTTTGAGAATGATGATGGGAACAAATGTACATATGTGCTGGACACAATGGATGGATGGATGGATGGATTGTGATAAGAGTTGTATGAGCCCCCAATAAAATGATTTAAAAAAAAAAAAGGTGCGAAACACAGGTGCCAGGCTTGATTTGGGGATGAAGGAGCTGAGTCCCCAGCTGACGGAGACCTACCCCAAATCATGTGGGGAAATGGCGGAACCGATATCAGATGGCAGGTCTTTCTAATGCCCTTCCTCTAACTGTACCCGCTGTGTCAACATCCGTGAGCCAACAATAGGCTCCCGATCACATTCCAATGTGATTTCCTAGAAATGCCTTCTCATGAAACTTGTATGAGATATAGAAGTTGTCATTCTATCAATCTGGGATTGAAGAGACAAGGCAGCCTACATTTTGGAGGGAGAAGCTAACATATTTTTGCACATGAATGCCTTAAAGGTTGGAGGTTCAAACCCACCAACTACTCCATGGGAGATAGATGAGGCCCCTGGTTTTCATAAAGCTTTACAAAGCTTTGGGAACTCTACACGGGTCACTATGACGCGGAAATGACTCCACAGCAGTGGTTAATAGTCACTTAAAACAGAAATATTTACCATGATCTGTCATTTCCTATCACTCAAAATTCCAAGGAGTTGAATTTTTAGAACCAGTAGCAGTTAAAAAAAAAAAAAAAGCAAAAATACACACAACAAAACAAAACCCCACACAACTACCTTCCAGCAATAATAGAAACAACAACAACAATTAAAAAGGCTTACCTTGCAGCCCTCACATGTAATGACACCGTAATGGATTCCTGATGATTTGTCTCCACAGATCTTGCATGGAATAATTTCAATTTGAGCTGCAACAGAAGCACGCAACCAGTTAATTACATTTTCTTTTAAACACCTTATAAAAGCGGTCCCTGATCAGCATTTGTATGGTGAAAACTAATAACCTGCTAAACATTATACTGCATTAACTATTCATTGCTGAACTGTGAGGGTCCCCCTAGAGCCCTGGACTAAATTATGGCTGCTTGTTATAGAATAGCTTTCGGGTTATTAAAATGGGTCATTTGAGAAGGTGTTTAAGAACCCACCAGAAGGCTGGGATCAGCATTTCAAAGCCTTCAAGAACTACAGAGTTCACAGCTTAGGCCTCAGAGCAAAGCAGATACTAAAATGTTTCCTCCGATCTCATTTTCCATCATTATTTTCGAAAGGTCATAAATCTGCCGTGGCTGAGCATCATGGCTCGGCTGGTAGGGAAAACTCAACTCCAAAAGCCAGGTCTACTTAGGAAAATAATTCAAAGCTCCAAATGTGAAGATAGAAAAGTAAGTGACTCATCTTAAATTAATGTGGGTGCCATGTGCTAACAATTCGCTCCTCTACAGACCATCCAAAGCTCCCAGCACGAACTCAATATTCTATCTGGACTTAACAAGGATGAATCCCGACAAATCGGATATGTAGCTTCTGAGTTATTTATGGGGAAGCTGATTGCCTGCTACAGCATCCATGTGTTCCTGCCATACGATTGCTTAAAGATGCTGCACGCTGGAAGATTAGCCAAATAATGAGTAGACATCACACCAAAGTTATCAGACATGATCAAGTGTATTCCTAAGCAAACCTAGGCATCTTGAGCAGTGCTGGAAATAGTACCATTAAGGATCAAGTAAAACAATAAATAAACAATCAACCTGAGGAGTAGAATCATTGAACCACCATGTAAGTAGAATTTATACGTAAAAAAGATCAGACCCCAAGCTGCATAGAGGTAATGTCAATGTTTCCCAGTTCACCTGGAGTGTTCCATGATGCTGAATTTATTAGTCCAAGATTTTCACCACTAGGTATGATGCCAGGTTATCTACTAAACTCACACACACAAACACAATTGCAAGCACACTCAGAATGCTTCTTAGAAGCAAGGAAGGTGGAACTTTGTCTCATGGACTTTGGGCATGTTGTCAGGAAAAGCCCGACCCTGGAGGAGGACGTTCATGCTTGGTAGAGGGCTAGTGAAACAGAAGAGCCTCAACAGGATGGATTGACACCGTGGCAGTAACAATGGGCTTAAACACAACAGTGATTGTGCGGACGGCACAGGGCTGGGTGGTGTTCTGTTCCATTGGACAGAGAGGCCTGCTATGAGTCAGAGTCAACTAGATGCTACTTACGTAACCATAAAACTAAAACCAAACCAGCTTCATTTTTATATAGCCCTCACCTAGCCCCAGACCTTGCACAGAGAAATGTCTACATTCAAAGGATATGCCTCATAATAGAAGAAATGTATATAAAAAGGGGTACCCCCAAGAAACCAGAATTGCACTGGGAGGAATGGAGCTTTCACAGTACACATTTTCCCTGCTAGGCGAGCATCAAGCAACTTGCTCTGAGTTAGTGCACCTGGTGCCGTCACCTGGGAAGATTCTCTGTGGTCACAGTGAATATTTTTGTGAAAGCAGTTTCTCTTGAAGCTCGTTTTTTTTGTGATAGCTGATTGAAGAGAACATTGTATGGCTGTGAAATTTTGTTTCCTGCTTGGGAAAAATGCTACAGAAACTGTTGTGATGTTGAACCCAGTTTACAGGGACAGCGCTATGGGAAAACTCAGGTGTAGGAGTGGTTTTCTTGTTTCACAAAAGGTGAAATGTTCACTGATGACAAACCTCATTCTGGATGTCGATCAACTTCCTGAACAGATGAAAATGTTGACTCGTAGGGCATTTGGAGTTCATTATATTAGGTCAGATTGTTAATCAAGCTTTCTATTTAGAGGTTCCGAAAAGATTGTGTAACAGTGTGTGACCAAAAAAGGCCTGATTGGTGGCAGACGGGGGACTGGTTTTGCCACCACAACAACGCACCTGCTCATGCAGCCATCTCAGTGTGCCAGTTTTTGGCAAAAACAGCATGCCTCTCTTGCCCCACACACCTTACTCACCTGACCTCGCTCTGTGTGACGTCTTTGTTTCCGAGAATGAAGAGGGACATGAAAGGACAGCGATTTGACGATGTAGAAGAGGCAAAAAACAAAACGAGGGAGGTGCTGTCAGCCATGCAAACCACTGAGTTTGGAAAATGTTTCCAAGAATGGAATAGCAGATTTGATCAATGTATTAAGTGTAACGGGGGGAGTACTCTGAAGGTGATAAGGTTGTTTTGTAAAAAAATTTAAATACAAGATTTGAAAAAACTTTTGCTTTGGGGGGAATCCCCTCGTGTACACACAGCCGACTGGATATACTAGGATAATGTCCACAATCACTCACTCTGGACTTGCATAATGGTGAATTCAATGCCTAGAAAGAGCATGCACGGCTGTGTGTACCTGGCAACTTCCTTTCCAGAGGACTAGTGAGAGTACCCCGGTGCCTTCCACAGAGGGAAAGCAATTCTATAGGAACCCTGGTGGCACAGTGACTGTGTGTTGGGCTGTGATCCGGGCTGCGGTCCTCAAGGTGGGCAATTTGAAACCACCAGCCACTTGGGAGAAAGATGAGGCTTTTCTACTCTTGTAAATAGGTACAGCCTTCCAAACTCGAAGGGGCCAACTCTACGCTGTCCTATAAGGTCGCTATGAGTTATTATCAACTCTACTCTGTCCTATAAGGTTGCTATGAGTTATTATCAACTCTAC
>NW_022103905.1:18821234-18843055 GCF_000313985.2 Echinops telfairi
GTGAGCTTTTGGGAAGCAATTCCACAAGGACACTTCCTTCACTTTTAATGTGGACATGCAGAATTTTTTTGCTTGTCCTGACTTAGAGATGATCTGAAATCTCACCCCCACTAGGTTGCCCATAATCCTGAAGTTCTCCACGATTCCATTCATGGAGTCTTTGTGCCCTTTTTGATTTGCATGATCTCAGTGATGCACCTCAACATCAGGCTGCACTTAACCGAAATATGGCCATTTATAAGCCTGTCTCCCCATGTTAGCACCCAGGTTGATTTCCTCCAGGAGGATTCTTTCTGAATTCTGACATTAGAATACCCTCAATATGTTCAATGTACTCGATGCTATTCAGTCAATGCTGACTTGTAGCCAGTCCCTCGCGGGTTTCTGAGGCTGCAGCTGTTTATACGAGTAGAGAGTCCAGTCTTTCTTCTGAGGAGCTGCGGGTGGTTTTGAACTGCTGACCATGCTGATCTCAGCCCAATGTGTAACCACTACCCCAGCAGGGCTCCATATTACTCAATGCAGTCAAAGAAACATGTATTGTGCCACAGATGGCCTGCAAATCTAAAGGGGGCGATGAGGCCCAACAGTTTTTGGAGACTCACAAGAGCCACGTGGAGCTAGATAAACACTGAAGGGTAAGACTAGGAGCCGAGAGCTGCTGCCTGGACTCTCTCACATGAATCAACTAGTTGGCAACGAAAACCTGCCTCCCTCACCTGGCCCATAAGGAGCAGAATGCTTAGACAAAACAAAGTGCTCCGACCACCTGCTCAACAGCATTTATGTGTGGAGGAAGACAGACTGGCACTGAGCTTCTGCTGACAGCTCACTGCACGGAGTAAACATGGAAATTGGAATAGGCCCAACACTTGAAGTAAGCATCAGAGCCACCCGAAGGCATCAATTCAACACTCACACTAAGATTTGGTCTTTTCAAGAGTTATCGCCATTCCGTCTTAATAACAGGAAGACCAAGCATCACTACATGTCCTTTGTTAAAAATACGGTGGCCCTGGGCAAGCCATATTGGGAATGCCAAGTTAAACTGAACTGAGTCTGAGTCAAATTAAAAAATGACGTATTGCTTCTCAGTCAGACAGTTCTCTTGGTAGGTCACCCAGGCCTATAGAAATGACGGTGTTAGAGGCTTTGGCAGTAATGCCTGCTAACCGCTCCTCCAAACCCTGGAAGTTGCACTGAGATCTGAGCCGGATGGGGTGTGTGGTCCTAGAGCTCTGGCAGACCCTAACAGAGCCCCCCATCCCCTTTGGATGGCTCATGGTTAAGAGGTATTTGTGTGATTGACATTCAAGTTCTTGGGTTTAAACCTTGTACCAAATTCCAGGGTCTTTCAGCTTTGGAAGGTACATATGAGAGTCCACTCATAAGACTTATGGAGACCAGTCAGCATGGTGCAAGCGGGTTCCCGTAGACTGACCTTGAGTTGCCAAGCAGAGGGCATTCACCCAGACCTTGGCTTTCACAGGCCTGTGCTGAGTCCCGGGATGCAATGCTGGCCAAAGCATCAGCATCTCCAAGCACAGACATCACTGAGAGTGAATCTCTCTACCCAGGTGCTAGACACTTCTCTAATGCAACTTTTAGGTATTCTGACTGGCGGGACTAAACCACGCTACCAGTTGGGTGGCACTCCCCTCAGAAGCAAATCTCAGGGCCAAGTGTTCTTTAGGAAACAACGGAAATCCACTTGTTTACTCCAAAGGGCAAGGTGGCGACACGCCATCTGATCAGACATGTTGGCATTGGCAGAGAGCAAACATTTGCACATTGGTGCAGGGCACTTGGAAGTGGGCTTCAAAAAGTTCCTGGGGGAAAAATGGGATTAAAAGATAACGAAAATTTCCCAGAAACTTTGGGGATTTTAGCTCTCCATTCAATCTAGCCTCTTAAGAAGATTAATTTACAGAATTCAAGTAAATCAACAAAGTGCAGGGGGGGGGCGGCATTGAGTAATGAAGGCCTTGCGAAGCCCTCAAAGGGAAGCCAGTAGAGTTCTAGCAACTCTATTTTTCAGCTTAACAAGGGAGGAAAAGACAAAAATCCTGTTGCTTTGCCTCCCCCTCAGACATCTCCATTTCTGAACAGGTAGTGCTCTGTCTTCTGCAAATAATTCGCTTTTAACACAAATTATGAGTCTTGGCCCATCTCTCTGCTGCACACATGCACCCAGGCAGCATTTCAAAGGAGGAGTTCTGCCAGACACCACGACTGTCAGCGCTCACAAGTATATTGATTAAATTAGCGCACATACATATTCATCACAGCAAAGAGGTTTATTGTGTCGTGGGGTATTTGAAGCAAGACGTGCACATAGAATCATGAATTGGCTTAACAATGAACAATCTTGCTATGCAAAATTCTAATTTGCTCACATTTTCAGCTCTATTGCCTAAATAATTTGCTCTTTTATGTGCCCTAAGTAATCCAAACAGACTCTCCACACCTGCCTAGGGAAATGCTGGCTGCTTCAAGGCGGTGACAACAAGTGGCCACGGGGGGTGGGGGGTGGGAATACTGGACAGCAAGTGCACTAATTAATGACGTGGTCCTGGGGCCGGGCTGCTACCGAGCACCATGCTTTTTATATTGTGAGTGTGTTTCTATTCCAACTCTAAAAGGAATGAGTTGGTGGACATTGGTCTGCTTAATACCTCATTTATTTCTCCAGACTTGTGTTGGGAGCTGTGCTGCTCCAGAGACAGACCCCCGCTCTCCCAAAGAGTTTGGAAACATACATTATAGCAGAGATGCACCCATCACTTCGCTCTGGGGCCTCTCAATAAAGGCTGCTGGGTTTACGACAGCAAATCAGATCGTCGGATGCCTTGGTTCCCAAGCGTGGCTGATCTCTGGGATCACTTGGGGAGCCAGTGAAACCACAGCTCTTTGGGCTTCCCTAGGCACCTGGTGAATCCAAATCTCTACAGGGAGGGGGCCCAGGGATCTGAAGTGTCACCAGATCCCCCTAGGCAGGCCCCACCGCGCGCGCTGTGTGCCTCATGTGCTGGTTCCTCTTCCAGCAGCCCACACTGTTGAGACACACTTTACAGACGAGAAAAGAGCAGTGCAGAGAAATGCAATGACAACTTGTCCAAAGTCAGAAGCTGGGACGCAGCAGGACTGCGAGTTAAACGCATTTTCTCGTTTCGCCGAAGGCAAACGGTTGCGTTTGTGCCATCCCCCTATCCCTACTGTGCTGCCAGGCAAACCCTCCACTCAGACCTGAGCAGCATGCTGCCTTCGGCGGGCGGCCGTGGCTGAGGATTCGGAGGCACTGCATGCGTGACCTGGCCCACTCACCCACTACTCGGCCACAGGGGTCAAGATGCCCTTCTCGGGGATTATCAGCCTAGATCGGGGCTGGAAGTAAGCCTCCAACGCTTTCCAGTCCAATGTTACAGACATCCTGGGTAGAGTTTTTGATCGTTAAGATGACTTATACCAAGATCTGACAATTCCTAAGGCTGGCCAACCACGTACCCTCTCTGAGGCTCAGCCTCCTATTCGAAGATCAAATCATATGCCGGTATGCCGTACGTCTGATCATTCTGCTAGATGCATTCTACGTGGAAAGTGCAGTCCCTGGAAAGAGTTAGCACTCAATACATGGTAGTTATTATTATTGTTGTTATTGATAAGAAATCCTGTCTTATAGCCAAATGAAATTCTTTTCTGCAGACTTTAAGCTCTTTGCAAAGTGGGGATAGAGAAAAGCCACTTATTCTCCAAATAACACGACAGGCAGCTCACAGCAGTGACTACAGCAACCCTGGGTGACGCGCGGACTTAACTGCTTGCTGCGCCGGCACAATGCCGCAATCATTCGTGGGGTGTGCCGCGAGGACGTTGTTGCAATAATAGTAACTATGTATACATTTAAAGTCTTATATTGGTTCATAGGAGAATCAACTGATGAGGGTCTGCTTTCTCCATCACCACCGTCTCGTTCTCGTTAGCTCGCTTGCACAGGGAGGTGGTCTGCTGCCAAGCCTTGGGTGCCTGTAGACAGTATGCTTCACACCCAAACACCAATCAGTTTTGGGTGAATGGCAAAAACCATCTAGAATGATTGTTTTTAGAAAAGCTATCATGCCTACCGATCCGTTGGCAGTCCCCCCCCTCGCCCCCCTTCTGGCCCCTCTTTGAAGGGCTGAAAATATGGAAGACTTTTCACTTGCTGTGTTACATATTTTTCTAATGTCTGAATTTTTACAAGCAGCATGTATTCCTTTTGTAAGCAGAAAAACCAATAAAGATTAAAAAGGAAAACCCTAAGGCATTTGATTTTTATTTTTCAGTAAAATGGCTTGAGCCCTTTATGGATTAGTCACTTTATTTTATCCCCCGCTTGAAACTGCTGAGGTATTAAAGACTGCTGCAGCTGCCTGCTGGGGGTGGCCTGGCCTGTAGGCAAGGGCGGTTGGCTGGGGCCTCTCCGTTCTGCTCTCTGGAGGAGCTCTGGGGGTTTCCTGGTTTCTACAGTTGTGTGGTAAGGAGCTCTGGTGGTATAATGGATATGCATCGGAGTGCAAGGTCTGAAGTTCAAAACCATCAGCCGCTCTGAGGGAGAAAGACAGGCTTTCTACTCCAAAAGCCCGTAAAGAGCTACAGTCTTAAAAGCTCCGAGGCAGTTCTAGCCTGTCCCACAGGGTCTCTATGAGTTGGCATGGACCCCATGGCAGTGAGTTTGGTTCAATAGAGAGTTTGTGAGTCTGGCTCCCTCCTTTATCACCGCCTTCTAGGTCAGATGTGCAGACTATGCGCTGCCCACTGGAGTCAGGTAGAGGAGGCCAAGGTCAGGGCTGAAATTCACCTGGCTGAAGGCCCTGCTGGAGTTGTCACAGTCGCCTCTGCTTGTCTGCCTAGGGGTCTCCTATTTTTCAAACCATTTTTCCAAAGCAGGCATCCTCATCTACAGTGTGCACCCGTGTTACACGTGCTCAGCCCAACCAAGCAACAGAACCACCAACCTGTGGCAGTAGATTCTGACTCGGCCAGGTGTTGGAGGCCAGCTGCATCCGGGGCTTTTCTCTAGGAGGCCTGGGGTGCACAGTTAAACACCTGGCCGCTATCCGAGAGGCTGGCAGTTGGAACCCCCCCCCCCCCCCCAGGGCTCCAATGAGAGAAAGTGATTGATCTGCCCCACTGCAGATCATCTCCTAGAACACTGTGGGGCCGGTCCTCCCTTTCATAGGGGGATGCTAGGAGTCGAACACGGACTACAATCTGAACACTCCCCACTTCCTTCTGCATGCTGCGGAGTGGCACTGAAAACCAACCTCTGGGTGGCCGTTATGTGGAGCCGCTGGGCCCCGGTAAAGCTCTGCAGAGCCCTCCCATCGCATCTCTGTGGGCACGCAGACCCATGAGGTCTGCTGGGGGCAGACTGAGGTGTCGAACAGTTCTGCACATCCTCTGGTGGCCTGGGACCCAGCACCGCAGGCAGCATAGCCCGGGCATGCTTAGAGCCACTCTGGGGCAAGGAGGGTCCCTATTCCGGTCACAAATGATGCAAGCTAACAATGGACTCATTTTGTCATTTTTGGTCTCCTACATATATGCTCACTCTAATACTAACACGTTTCTCAAATGATTTATTTGATTTATTGATTTATTTTATGGCAATCCTTAATGATCTATTTTATGACAATACTGAATCCTTGCTGTCCATCACTGACGCAGTGAGAATCCAATTAGACCGCTCCTGCAGGCGGCGGCCTGACAGTCATTGTTGGCAAAAGTAGTAACGCCCGCGATGTTCAGGGTTCTACACAATTTTAAACGTTTCTGTTCGGACGAGCTCATTTTGATTTTGCTGCTCAAAACAGCCCTGAAGCGAGCAGATGGGTTTTGCTATCCCCATTTTACGGATGTGGGAAATGAGCCTCAGGAGGGTGACATGGCTGGTTCTCTGTGTCTCAGATTTCCCACAGCTTAATTAGAACAGCGCACACGCGTGCACGCACGCACACACGACTACTGGAGGAGGGAGTCTTAAAGCTAAGTGAGACCAGAGAAAAGCTGGAGTCAGCCAAGAAATGGAAGCTGGCATTGTAAGTCTCACTCTGACACCTGACTCCCGGGTGGCCCCACGCCGGTCACTTACATCTCCACTTCCTCCATCTATGAAATGGGAATAACTCCTACCTCCCAGGCAGGCGGTGGTAAATGAGCGCTCACACAGGGCTTTGAAGATGAAAAGATCTATATAAACGTGAAGCTTAGGAAGCTTGGCATATCGCTCTTGGCAAAGACCAGGACGCTGTATCCTTCCTACTCACAACAGGCTCTTCCACTTAGGGAATAAAGAAAAACGATCGTACTGTAATTTGCATCTACTAACTAGTCCTTCTCAATTTTAAAAAAAATCACCGGCTTCCAACCTGCTTTCTGAAGGACAGCTAGGTCCCAACGTTCTTACCTTAGTCTTACTTTGAACAGGGAGAAGGGGGAAGCGCCCAGGTGAGAAGTCACCTCTCTATGATAGCTGTCACACGCAAAACCACAGACTTGAACGTGTTTGGTGCTAATCGAAAAGTTAGAGAGTCAAGTCCATCCAGAGGTGTCTCAGAAGAAAGACCTGGGATCTCATTCAGACAGAAAGCAGCCCAGGACAATTCTTTGGGGCAGTTTTACCTGACATTCGTAGGGTCCCCATGAGTGGTGGGCTCGATGGCGGTCTTCTCTTTCCTTCCTGTGACAGTCCAGCTGGGGCATCATGGGACATTAATGAAGTGCACCAAACATACTTGTCACCCTCTGAGCCACCAAGCTCTAGCAATTCCTCACACTCCAAAGACGATCAAAGTCCACCCACTTTTAAAAAGAGTTCAGCACCTTTACTGTTGAAGTCACATCTTAAAAGCTTTCACTTGCTTATGACGTCTGCCGAACATTTAACACTTTAAAAAAAATCATTTTTTAAAAGAACTGTGCTGCACATACCTGCCATATACACAAACACACCTCTTTTGCAAACGGAATCTAAAGGCAGGCACAGGTTGCTCACTCGAATGTTCTCAATTTTCCTTGATGAGTGTATATCTATCGATATCGATATCATCTATATCTGTCTCAGTTTAGACTTCCACACAGAAGAGTTGACACTGGGGCCAGATGGCGCATGCGAATTCAGGGGAAACAGAGCTGTGCACGCAGGGAAAGCTCTGCAGATGAAGAAGCCGGTACCCCTTCTCCCAGGGCTGCCTGCGAATATACGGGTAGTTCTGATGATGGGAAGTGATGATTCGATTTCTGTAATTTATTTCTATCCCAACCAGATTAAGCTTTCTGGAGAAACTGACTCATGTTCCCTGAAGCTTATGCATCTTTGCAAAAAGCCAAATCCAAATGAGCGCGTTTGCCCCTCGACTGTATGACTCTAGTCAAATCAGAGAGGAAACCGGTTTCCTATCAAGAAAGATTTGATTTTCGACCCGATTCTCGGCAGGTGCTTTACGTGCACACAATGTTTACCTGTAAGGCAGTCCGTCTTCACTTCTTCTAACCAGCACTGGCACTCAACTAAGGCTTGAGAAAGACATCCGAACAACCAGGAACTCCAAACGCTCACTGTCATGGAGTTGAGCCCCTGTGGCTTTCCGAGGCTGTAATTCCTTATGGGAGGACAGGGGAGCCTCTTTTCTCCCTCACAGCAGCTGGTGGATTTCAACTGCTGACCCTGAGGCCAGCGTCCCAACCTGTAGCCACTATGTCCCCAGGGCTCGGAGGGAGATACTTGCTACGTAATATTTAATTCTATTCATTCAGTGGGCCAGGTACTGAATAAAATACCCCCGGAAGATGATGCAGCGAAGATCAGCCATCCACTCACCTTTCTCTTTTTTGATTTCCCCTGCCCTGGCCTCTCTTTCTTGTCTTTGTGAACGACAGGAACACGCCCCCTGGCATGACTGGGTGGGGTTATGAGGACCAGCACCAAGCTCACTGGCCATTCAGCTAACTCTGCTCCCCTGGGAAAAGGCCTGTGAATCCCGAGTCAACGATGCTTTTCAATACATAGTTCCTGAGGATTTTCTAGAACCCTGGGATCTCAAGCCAAAGAGGCACATCTAATCAGAATCCTTCGTTTGAATCCCTCGGTTCAATGTTATTTCCCATCAGCCAGAAAAAGAAACCCATTTTATTGCACTAAGGCCATATAGACGATGTTTAAGGAAATTCCTCATAACTTCTTTTCCACCAACAGGTGTCCTTTCTACGGTGCTGGCAGTGCTAGGAAGGAAGGAGGAGAGTCATCGGGCTCACACATCTGCATCTAATCTCCTCTCGGGATCACTCTCACTCTCCATACCGGTCCCTCCTTCCCCCTTCGACAAGAACGATTACGCCACATGTAGGTGAAGGCTGCCTTTGCTCACAGTTGAAAGCCATGGGGTCGGCCCAGGGCTTTCATGGAGCAAAGCCTGCTTTTCACAGCGGAAAAGAACGTCTTTAAAACCAAAGCAAATTTCGTGATCTTATCTAGTTTCTGCTTAACCAGAAACATCGGCATGACACTCCATCCTACTTCACACAATTACTTCAAAATCGACACATCTAAGCCCAAGAAGTAGTCACTCATTTTACAATACTCTCAACTGCACGCCTGCCCATGTGTGTGTATAGGTTGAGCTAGACCCATTTTACATCTTATTTTTGATATTTTGACTTATTTATTTTTAAATTGGGTGACTAAAACGAAGGCATCTGGTGATTTGGTTGCAAGTTCAAATACAGAAAAAAAATCGGGTTCACACAGAAATACATTTTCTAACAAGGAAGGTATTTTTAAAAACCATTTTATTGGGGGCGCTTACAGCTCTACCTCCAAGTGGGGTGTTTTTTTCAGATCTGTTTGTCCTGTGGCTTCATATGAGTCAGGCCCATTGTAGACTGAGCACATTACATCAGTTCATTAATCCAATCAATCAAGACATCCTATTGGCCTGTGAATACCTTTTAAAGGGCTAATGCCCCTGCTTACACACCAGCCACTGGTGGCAAAGTAGGCTGTGTTTGGGGCAATTAACCACAAGGTCAGCAGTTTGAAAGCACCAGCCACTCCTTGGGAGAAGGATGAGGCTTTCTACTCTTGCAAAGACATATAGTCCTGGACACCCACAGGAGCAATTTGACTCTGGCCTACAGACTCTGGCTTAGGAATCACAGTCAACTTAATGACGGTGAGTTTTAGAGTCTTGATTGTCAGTCCCAATGACACAAGACTTTCAACCCCCTCATTATCACCAAACCGAAGTGGGTTGAAGTAATCAGAACCCAGGTTAAAGCACCAAGGGTTACCAGGCACAGAGATCCATGGCTTCTTTCCATTAGCTTGTCTGGGTTTTTGGCCAGCAGTTAAGTATAGCTCACTAAATACGAGACTGCCGTTTAAGAAACACCCCCCACCCCACCTCCATCAACCTTAGATTCACAGCCAAATATGGGAAATAACTTGCAACTACACTTTGAAAATTCATTAAGTACTTCTATATCCAGTCGTAAGGAACCCTGATGATGCAGCGATTAAGTGCTTGCTTGTTAGTAGAGATGTCAGTGGTTTCTATAGAGACCAAGCCTTGGAGCCAGCATGGAGGAGTTCTAGACTTTTCCACAGGGTCGCTAGGAGTTGCAATCAGCTGGAGCAGGCCTGGTTGTAAAGTCACGGAGTCCCTGGTAACGCACGTGGTCAACACTGTGATGCTAACCAAAGGGTTGGTAGGAGCATGCTCGAAGCGCTTTGGGAGAAAGGCCTAGTGATCTACTTCTGCATCATCTGCCACGGAAAACTGGGGAGTCGACTCAAAGGTAAGGTGACCAGATGTCCTGCTTTTGGCGGGACAGTCCTGCTTTTAAACAATTTGCCCCGCGTCCTGCGGCGTTTTAAAAAAGTCCCGATTTTTGGAAAGAATGCTCAACAAGCTACGGAACGGCAGGAGAATGGGAAGACCAAATTTTTAATCAAGGATCCCCCCACCCCCCTTCTCCCCTCCGGTCAATGGTGTCCCACTTTACCAATGTTAAAATCTGGTCACCTTACTCAAAGGCTACTTTCTTTTTCTTTTTTTAACAGGAAGCCACAGAGGATTCAAATGACATTGGAGCTTTCCCCACATCTATAGATAACAGGTGGTTCCGCAGCACACACCTCCAGCTCTACCTTGGTGCAGCTCCCCCTTCTGAAAGATCTCCCTAGACCGGTGGTGCTCCACCTTGCTCATGCCGCGACCCTTTCTCACAGCTCCTCATGTGGTGGTGGCCACCCAACCATAAAGTTATTTTCGTTGCTACTTCATCACTGTCACTTTGCTACTGTGATGAATCGGGCGACCCCTGTGAAAGGGTTGTTCGACCCCCAAAGGGGTGGAGACCCACAGGTTGAGAACCGCCACCCTAGAATGTCAAGGGAAATGGAACTGTGGGTGTGAGACCAGGGACAGACCTGCCCTTTGTTACAAATCACATGTGATTTAAGAATGTCAGTAGCAGAAGTGGAGAGATTGACATATTAACCCTGAATGATCTTGCAGGATTAACGGCCAACTCCTGGTACAGGAGGTTAAGCCTTGAGCTGTAATCTGCAAGGTCAGAGGTCCTAACACCAGCATTCCTCCGGAGAAGGAAGCGGCTCTGCGCCCACAAGAAGGTACAGCCTGGGAGACCCTGCAAGCAGTCAGAGCAGGTTTGACGGCAGTCTTTCCCCTGTCTCTCTCCTCTAGGACGAACAGTCTCCTGCTTCGCCACGTCCAATTTGCAGGGCATTTAAACCAAAGATATGGCAACTGTCTAAACGTTCAGACACATCACAGATGTATTTTTGGACAGTTACTCAAAAGTATTCTTTAACCATCTCTTTCACAAGGCTTCTCTGAGACAGTCAGTTTAGGCAGGCATAGGAAGCACCGCATGTACGATCCGAGGGCTTTTTCTAAAACCCTCTTAAGAGATGCCAGCTCTTTAAATTTGCTTATTAAAGAAACATTTCCATTCTTAATGACAACATACCTGGCCAACCAGAAAATGGGTAACTGTATTTGCGGACAACCGAAGCCCAGTTATTTCTGTGTCTACTCCAAGTTTGCAGACTTCCCTGTGATTGGCCCCCTGCTAAGGATTTGTACTTACTGCCTTTCACCCCAGACACACGGAATCTGAAGCTACATCGGAACGAGATCTTATGTCTACCTAAGAATCACCTGGGGATCTTGTTAGACTGTAATTATGATTCAGTGTATCGGAGGTGGAAAGGTAAAGTCGCAGCAGAATGAACTCGTAGGAAGCCCTGTCTCTTCCCACAGGGAGAAAGCAGAGGTTGGCTGCTCTCTCTCGGTGGGGAAGTGAAGCCCCTTGGGTGCACTGAAGAGTTGACATAGGAGAGGGAAGGCGGTGGGCCACACTAAGGAACTATGAGGTTTAGTCTAAGAAGGTCTGATAGCTGAGCATCAATTCAGAGGAGAGAACACTTAATCATTTCTCTTTTCAACAAAGGGAAATGTGTATCTGGGTGTTTATCTTGAAGCTACCTATTGTCCTGCAAGTCATGCTCTCCAGGTGCGTCAGGAATACAGAGCCATGGGCTCCACACTGTCCTTCTTAAGCCATTTTCAGCCTCGGCTCCGAGAGGCCACGGGCCTTCTTGCAGCTGCCCAGCCGGATATTCAGAGCAAAGGCTGGGCAGCGACCCAGCCACCCATGTCTTTGTCACTGCAGACAGCGTGAGCGAGTGAGCGAGCACCACGATACGCGTGAACAAGTGACTCCAGTTTGCCACGGAAGTGTAGCATTCACACTCTTTGGTACTTGGGCACGGCAAGGTTTTGAAATCCACTTCACCAGGGACGGTGGCACCGCTCAGCTTTCATGGAAATACATTCCGCCGGGCCCATCCTACTGTGGCAGCCACAGCTCAGAACAGCAGGTTCCCTTCACCTGCTACCATCTCAACTCCTGCACACACACACACCCCACGGGCTCGCACCTGGGGGCCCTTCAGCTGCCAGGCCTCAACCAGTTGTGGAGCAGTCTGGGCCGGGACACAGGGCCCACCTGTGGCACCTGGCTCATCGCATAGGATTTTCCAGTAGAAGTGAAAACTTTTCTGATAGGAGAAGAGAGTGGAGTACAACCTCTTGAGGACAGGTGTCAAAGTTGAAAGTACGAGCTCTAAATCCAGAGGACCCAGGATCCCTCTTCCTGTCACTTGGATCCTGCCCTGTCTGTCACTTACTAGTGTAGCTTGGGTATCTTGGGTATCTTCCGCAATTGCTCTGTGCCTCCTCGTCTTCAAAAGGACACTTAGCTCAGTCTGCAGGACACACAGCACAGTACAGAATGAGTGGTTGGCACATAGGAAGTTCTCATGACATCTTTTAAAAAATATATATCCCCATCACCTATCAGAAGATGGAAGAGGGATAGGCCACCCTAGCCCGTTAGCATGAAGACAGACATAGGGTTGGACAACTATGTTTCTGACACAGAGGTCTCATGGGAGAAGCAATCCTAGGGGCGCATAGCATGCTGGAGAAGAATGCAGAAGGTTAAGTCAGCCAGCCACTTGCTGGGTACAGGCCACAGTCGGGTCGACATCGTGAAGATGGGGTACGAAGAGGACGTGGCAGGGTGCAGTGTCGCACCAATGAAACATACAACTTTCCTCTAGTTCTTTAATGCTTCTTCCCTCCCACAATCACGACCCCAATTCTACCTACAAATCTGGCTAGATCAGAGTATGTATGCTGGTACAGATAAGAGCTCAAAACACAGGGAACCCAGGAGAGATACCCCCCTCAGGACCAATAAGGAGAGTAGTGATAGCAGGAAGGGAAGGGGAAGGTGGGGGGAGAAAGGGGGAACCGATCACAATGATCTACATAGAACCCCTTCCCTGGGGGACGGACAACAGAAAAGTGGGTGAAGGGAGACAGTGGTCAGTGTAAGACATGACAAAAAAATTAATTATCAAGGGTTCATGAAGGAGGGAGGGTGGGAGAGGGGGGAAATGAGCAGATACCAAGGGCTCAAGTAGAAAGAAAATGTTTTTAAAATGATGATGGCAACATATGCATGAATGTGCTCGATACAATGGATGGATGTATGGATTGTGATAAGAGCTGTATGATCCCCAATAAAATGGTTTAAATAAAAAGATGTGGGAGGGTGATCTCTAAGGGTTGTGTACTGAAGTGGGAAGCACTGAAGGAAACTATCAAGAGCTACCCAAGCGACCTGAGTACAATTTATCGACGTGCCTGTGAAACGTGTGTCCATCACTCTCCAGGGCTCTGCTTCCTCATCCACTCTGAGGTAGAGCACTGGGCTAGGCAGTCGGTCTGATCTGGTCCGGGCTAGTATACTCTGATTTGCCAGTTACGAGTCGGTTGGTTGAACTGTCCTCTCTCCAATAGTCCTGTTGCTGTTGCGTAGATTTGAGGGCTCTTACCAGCCCTAGGGGGCATTATAGAGCTGTCTCTAGGGTCTCCAAGGCTGTCACTACTGACAGAAGCAGACTGCCTCATCTTCCTCCTGCGGAGCAGCTGGTGGGTTGGAGAGCCCCGGGTATTTTGGTCAGCAGTTGCGTGCCTAACCTTTTCTCAGTGCTAGGGACGTCTTTTCACGGTAAAATCGCGTAGGTCTCAACCCATGGCGACAAAGAGGAGAAGAGAAGTTCATCGGGCAACCAGTTGGTCCATTTAAGTTGCATTTTGGTTTATGAAAGAGAAGACACTATTTTCCTGAAGGTATAAACCATATATTCTGGCTAAGTGCCCCACTGAAATTAGAACACAGCTTTTATGCACCTGTCCTCTCGAAATGTTAGGCATATATATATAATTTATGTTGAAGACTATCAGTCCAAGGGAAATCCTTCTGATAACACACCCTGCTGTCACCGGAGAGCCAGGACAACACGATGTTAACACTGGACTGCTGGAGAAGGAAAGACGGTCTTCCCTGCAAAGTCAATAATTTTTGTTGACTCTGCTGTGACCGAGTTGACTTTGTTCTCTCTCTCTCTCTGAAAGCCACTAATAATGCACTCTTGCTTTCAATCAATAGATGGCAAAGCTCGTGGCAGGTGGTGTCAGTACTGAAAATCTCTTTCCTATTGTTCATTTTTGGTAAACAAAGCAACTCCATAAGTAAAGCATTTTAAGATCTCCACTTGCATGGCTCCCAGCTGCAACTGTTCGAGGCGTTATATGTGTATAACAGGCCCAAGTCAAGGGCCGTTGGAGAGTCCAGGAGTAACCAGAAGTGGTGATAACACAACAGTGTACTCACAGACAGGAGCCTTCCCTGAGAGCTTGGGGAACCAATAAGCAGCAAGGTTGCTGGAGGCCAACCAAGGCTCTAGGAAAACCACCCCTCACTCAGCCTTGGCTGTGACTCAAAAGCACTTGGTACAGCTCTGAAAACGCAATTCCAAGAAATGAAAAAGGGGCTTCAAGAAAGCATTTGAATCAGCGGGAAGACTTTCACATGGACATTCTGAATGGGACATGATTTTTTTTTCAGGTATAGAACTTTTTGTATATGGATATTAAAAAAAAAAAGAATCGCACTTCAAACATACCCACCAATATTCAGAATGGCTCGCTTCTCTGAGGTATTATTAATCATTTAACATGTCGTTTAAAATATGTCACAAGGCTACGTTTGCCTAGTCTTAACTTATCTCCACCCTCCAAAGTAAACAAATCGTCCGGCCAATTTCCTGTTCTTGGAATCAGATTTTCGGTCTTTAGACTGGATGAGCTGATTACGTTCCAAAAGAATTTACCGCTGTCAACAGCAAAGATTAGGTCGCTCTGGCAGAGAGATATCAGCCCTTTCTACAGGTTCTCTGAAAGATCGAGCCTTCCCTTCTTCCTGGTGGGCTCATGAAAAGGACTAAGAAGGTGCATGCCATTGCTCAAGAGACAGCACCGCCCATTTCAGATTGCACCCTTCCTGGGTCCTTCCCTTGCTTCACTCCTGGTTCTTGGACATTTGGGACTCTCCACCTCACTTATCAACTATCTCATCAACATTTCACATGTCACAATATTTTTAAAAATCTACTATGCTACTATTCTGCACATTGGCAACGTCCAAAGTACCAAGCGTGTGTAGCTGTCTGCGATGGTTAAGGTCATATGGTACTTTGGCCAGACCACGATTTTCAGGTTGTTATGTAACAACGTAGTCAGCCTCCATTTTCAAATCATGCCGATTTTCACGCAGCAAACCTGGTCTTTGGAACTTGATGATGTCCTAACTGAGGAATGATGTGCGACTCTCAAAGCATATTTCCTTTGGGCATGATTTTATAAGTCTTCCGGGAGAACTAAATCGAAGTTTGAGAGACTCAGTACGTGGCCATCAGTAAAGAAGAGGAGATTTCCCAGCACAGTGCTATCTAAGCCTCTAAGTCTATGTGATTTTTCCTTTCTATGGCTCCACAGTAAAAGTTTAAGACCACAATTCCAGGGGCTGTGGAATCATCAGCTCCACCTCGATTTATCACTATTTCCTAACTTTACACACACAGCCATGTGACCATCACCTCTCTCCCCGGCAACATTGCCAGGTCCTATTTTTTATTCAGCTCTAACCAAAAAAGTGAAGCCAAGAAAAGATTATGTAGAAGAATGTTGAAAAACCAGAAGGTCAACTAACACAGTGCCTAATGATGTATTTTAATATCCAAGGGATTCAAATAGCTATTAACCGGAATTAATGGTTGGCTTATCTTTTGAGAGTAATTGTTAAACTGGTGAAATTCGCCACAGCTACTTTTACAATGGGGCTAAATGTACAATGGGCCAAAGGGCTTCAGATGGTGAGGGATGGTTTTTCCCAAGAATGTTGTCAATCACTGCCAGACACGGGTGTGTCTGTGCTGCCCTTGCGCCACACCCCCCTACGACCCCCAACACACACACATCTGCAGCAAGCCAAAGCAGTCACTAGGGGCAAGTCACAGAGGCAGAATGATAGCTGGCAACTCCTATACATTCTTCAAGAGCAACTCATCAGCTTAAAAAAAAAACCCAAATATTTAAGATAATGCCATGTTACTTGCCCAAATTGAGAAATGGAATGCAACCACAGCCATACTTCCAAAGGTCATCTGGGCTTCAACTGGAGAAGCTTCAATGTCAAGGCTGAAAATGTATCCAGAATTCCCCAAGGCACCCTTGTCTCAAAACCTATGCCCAAGTTGCTATGGTTTGCTGTGCTGAGCCAGACACAAGGCTGTCTGTGCTGTATGCAGCAACGCACTGTGCTGCTGTCGCATGACCCAATGGCTCCATCTTGGTGAACTCTGAATGACAGTCCAAGTCAGCATTCTCCTGTGATGAGCATCAGGCTAGGACAACGAGTCACCTGGCCCATGTCCTCCTGGGCAAGGGGTTCCCTCTCTCCCCACTCCATTCAGCTCCTCACACTCATTGCTTGCTGCACACATTTATCAGTGAGGAGAGTAGTAATTCTGACACAACAGAAGACATATACAAAGAACGGTAACCCAGTTTAATTCGGACTCTCCCTGCACGTGGGGAGATGCTCTCAGGCGACAAGGGAAAGAGAAATGTTGAATGGCCCTTGTTGGTGGAGTGCTGACCATCAGCTAACCACATGCATTTTCAGAAAGCTGGAAATTAATGGCCAGTATCTTCTCCCAACCAAACCCCTAGCACCAACCTCTCTTCCAACAGGAGGCTGATCGGCAAGCAGCGATGCTGCCATCAATACAAATGACCTTGAACACCACTGTTCTAACTGCCAGCATGCCAACTGGACCCTTTGAATGGGTTCATTCTGGTTGGATCCAATTGCTGACAATTTCCCTTTCCACCCAGGCTAGACTGGACCAGAAGCTCCCTCGGAACAAGATCACCAGGTGATATGATCTCACTCAAATAGGGTAAAGACACACATTCTCAACAGGGGTCTGGAAGGGATGGAACTGGTTGGAAGTCCTGCAATGAGATGACAAAGAAAATGTGATGATTTGTGTAGTAACAGCTTACATTTTGATTTTTTTTTAAAAGAAAACAGCCTGGTTTCATCACCTACCTACTTCAGTCACTAAAATCACTCTGGATTGTCTTTAAAAAAAGAAAATCAGATCTACTCTTTCAGGATGACAGTGGCCACCATGGAGAAAATGGTGATGTTACTGAAGGCGGGGAAAGCTGTTCGGGAAGAGGAATTATGTTTGCTTTTGGCAGCATTGTCTAGTGACTGGCAGAGATGGCCAGTCTCCCCAGTTGACTTCTTTGAAAGGGACAACATTCATGGGGAAGTGTCCCTCCTAGGACATTTGTTAACATAAAATCAGCCTCATTACCCAGTAGCGGAAATGACTCTGAGTATCATGTTCTAGTTCTGCTTAGGATACTGCTCAATTAGAGCGGACTTTGTGGAAACGCTGATTTCAGTACCCTTGCCACTGCATTCCAATATGCTTCCTGATGTCATGCTCCCAAATAAACGATGTTGTTTGCTCCAACTACCTACACACAAATTAGAAAATTATATGACAAGGAGTTTAATACAGACTGCAGCTGGAACCCAGGTTATTACCAAAAGTCATCGCCGGCCTGGTTTCTAGTTTCGCAGTAAAAGAAGACGACTTGAAAGGGCTCCGTGGTTTTGAAGCTCTTCTGAAATGAAAACACGGAGTGACTGTGCAGCATTGGGCTGTCATTAATGTCAGCCATGCGAAAACACTGTCTCCATGGGCACTACACTCATCCCACTGAGGCCACGACGTTCCAGCCTCTGGCATTTCTGGCACTCTGCAAGGACTTTTTCCAAGCGTGGAGCTCTGGGCGATCCAGTCTAGGTAGTCGCCAAAAAGCCATCTTTAATTTTCACTGGGCTATCGCATCCTATCCAGAAAACATCCATAGGCATGTATCCGTTATCAAACTAAGGGAATTAAAGTCACTGACAGATGGTGGGCTGCCAACCAAAAGGTCAGTGGTTCAAGCCCACTCCAAGGGAGAAAGATGTGGCAGTCTGCTTTCTCTGAGTCAGAATCCACTCAAAGGCAGGCAAAGGGTTCTGTCAGCATCAGACTTCATCGGAAAGAATTCATCTTTTGTTGTTTGCGGGCACATCCATTTGGGGGCCTCCCCACGGGTCAATTACATTGACCTTCATTCGGAAACCATAAAAGCTCAAGCAACAAATGGTTGAATTCACATCACAAAACCACACCAAATTCAGGAGTGCAAAAATAAGATTTCAGTTGTGTGGAATCGTTCTGAAACCGACACGGAGACCACCGCACCGGGCTGGCTCTTCTTTCCCTCTGGCTGGTTTAGTTTGGACAGCAGATTGCACTGCCGGACTCCCTCGCTTCTCACAGCAGACAGCACCTGCTTTAGAGAGGACGACACAGCTCCGATACAAGGAGTAGCATTTTACCTCTCTGCAAGGTTTCTGCACGGAGGCTTCCCGTGGATTCCCTAAGTGACATCCATTAAATAATAGTCTAGCTATACAGAGAATACACAGCACACGAATCTCACTGTGCACACTTATTTTCAGCATTTTGCAAATGGCTAGCGAGAGAGACGCGGGGCCCGGTGTTCTTCATGAGCTCGTGTCTTCTAAGAAATGCAGGCCACCTAACAGTTCCACCAGCCTGACCTCCATCATGGAGCACAAGAGCAGATAACAAGGAAGTGGAAGACAGCCACGTCCTGAAGTAAGGGATTGTGGATGCTCATTCGGTGCTCAGCTCCCACATCCTGGTCAGCAGATTCGGCTGGCTTGGTTAGAATCTGCTAGTGCTGAGGTTTTAGCAATTAGACACAACTCGGGCACATCATAAACCCTCTTCTTGATTCCCATCTCATTAGTAACCGCAGGAAGAGGTCATTTCTTAAGCTAACTGTCCCGCAAAGGGGACATTTAAGAAACTTCCAATAATTTCGCCGACTGCCCTGCAGTGACACCTCAGTGGCCTCCCTGCTTGTCCCCACCTCCTCCCCCGGTGAGGCAGACAGTGGGGGAGTCGCTACCTGTAGTGAATCACAGCTTTGGTTTGCTTCACTGAGGGTGAAGAGCTAAACGGACAGTTTAGTTCTTAGACTTCCAGACTGGTGCGGACTGCAGAGATTAACCAGGGCAACCCTGTGCTGCTCAGCGAAGCAAACCGAGGCTCAGAGAAGCCAAGCCTGCCCTGAGATGAACAAGGGGAGCCCAGGCAGAGGTGGGGCCACGTCCGCCATCTGTTCCCGGTTCCTGTCATCCTCTCAACGAGTTTACCCCAGCTCCCCATCTGACAGAGGGGGAAAACGGAACCACTGTCCACACAAGTAGCTCACTTGAGAGAAGGGGGCAGATGCTAGTGTCTCCAGGTACCAGCCGAGGCTTTGCCACCACAGGGACCTGATCTTGAGGACAAGAAACTTGGGATCTATAAAGGATCAGTGAGGTAGTTAGTTAATTGTGCCAACCTGGCCGATAAACACATGTGGGGTGAATTGAAGGGCGGAGGGATAAATGGCTCGGTGAGCCTCGCCTTTCTAGTTCTCGGGTCTCTTGCTTTGTGATGGTCAGACGAGGGTGCAGCTGCCTTAGCAGTTCCCTGCTTTAGCTGGCAAGGCTCTCTTCCTGCAAGACATCCCCAAGGAGAAGCTGCATGGACCTACCCCGATGTAGCCCTGGGTGCTGCAGCAGTCGTGTGGAGACCCCTGCCAGCACTGAGATACTGAGATGCTTACACATTCACTGATTCGGCTTTCCTCCTGCAGTCGGCATCATTGCGTGTGTTTTGTGAGATGGAGGAGGACTTTGTGGATGGGTGTTGGATATATGGGTTAATGTTGGACTTGTGGGCTTGGACAGCACAGGGTTGGGATGTTTTCTTGATGTGCACTTACCCTTTATGTAAAACTCTCTCTTATACATGAGTTTCTGTGGATTTGTTTCTCTAAAGTACCCAGACTCACACAATCAGGGACCGGGGCAGTGGGTAGGGGGGTGGGGTATCAGGAAAGCAGAGGGGGTCTGGCACAGCAAGCAGAATGCTGGATAGATGGGGGTGAGCAGAGAGGTGTTACAGACAGGAGGTACCAGACACCTGGGGAAAGGATGGAACTGCCAAAGGAGAAGACGATGACATCAGACCAGGTGGGTTGTCCATTTTGCCTGAGATCCAGTCCTCGTCACAGATGAATGATAGGCACCTACTGATGGGGCAGCTTGACTTGCCTTCTCAAGTTTTCCTTCACATTTGTCTTGACTCCACAGAAGACGTTCTCCCCACCCCCATAAACAAACCCGCCTGCTGCTAGACTACCTGGAGGGCTGCTAACTTATTAGCTGTCATATTAGAGTATACGGTGGACAGAGGAGGAACTTGTCTCTCTGCCTCACCCTGTATCCCAAATGGCTAGCTCAGAGCCTGACACAAGGCAGGTGTGCAAAAAAGGAAAGAATAAACGAAGGAGTCCTGGCCCTGGTGGCACCGCAGCCCAAGTGCACAGTTCCTACCCAAAAGGTGTGTGGTTCAAAGCTACCCCAGCTCTGAGGATCAAACCTCAGGCAAGCTGCTTCCATAAGAACGACAGGCTTGGCAATCGTGTGGACATTCGTTCCTACACTGCCCTCTAGGGCTGCCACGAGTCGGAGTGCCCTGGATGGCCGAGGGCTTGGATTGATTTGCTGACTTCTAGGATGTAATCTCTCTCTCTCTCCTCTCTCTGTCTCTCTCATGGAAGGAAGGGGTTAGTAAAGACATCCTTAGGCATTTCCTTCTAGCCTGATAACTCTAAGAATAAAACAATTAAAGTGTTCCTAGTTTATCATAAAAGGAACCCATCAAACCGAAAATCAACTGGGCAGATATTCTTTTCTGAACTATATTTACTAGAGCCTGTATCCCCAAAGATGCCTAAAAGAATTCCGAGGGCGGAAGACAGGCAGGGGAGGGAACACTCTTCTGACATGTGTGCTGTGCTGTGAGTGGTCCACACCTGGCTACTCCAGTAGTGCCCCTGTGTGGCCAGGTGAGTGGCTTCCGAGCCAGGCAGATGAGGGCACAACTGCTAGGTCTGCCACTTCCTAGCCCTGTAGTCTTGGGCAAATTATCTCACCTTTTTCGAGCCTCTGTTTCCAAGTCTGTGCCCAGGTTAACAGTAACCCTCGTGCGGGCTTGTTATGAGAACACACACACACACACACACACACACACACACACACACAGGGATGTATATGAAGCAATCGCTCGGTGCCTGGCACTAATGGTAGCTGCAATTACTATTACTAGATAAGCTATTGGTATTTTTGTTTGATCTCAGATAATACTCAATAATCAAAGTTAATCTCCATCTGCTTTTCTGAACCAGGAATTACTGCTTTATCCTGGGATTATGATCAGGCCATGATGGCAAGTGGGATTTGCAGTGGGTGCGGGCTGAAAGCATTGTTCTGAGATGGATTGTAACGTCTGCCTAGGGTGTGGGGCCAGGTTCCCTGGTTCTAATACTAGAATTGGTAAGCCTCTTCCAGTAGCCTGGAGACTCACTCTATTTTCATATTATATAGCATAGCACAGGGAAATGGAAAGAGTGGACTGAGGTGTGGCCTGGGCTCTAATTCTAGCTCTGCAGCTAACTGGCTGAACAATATCAACCCAGTTACTTCTTCCCCATGAGGACATTTCCTGCTCCAATCCTACGATGTGTCTATGTCAGTCTCTCCTCTCAAAAAATGTTACTACTATACAAAGGGGTACCCCCACCCCAAATCAGAAAAAAGCTTGGCTGGGTGAAACTTTTGTAAAATGC
>NW_022103905.1:18843769-18847900 GCF_000313985.2 Echinops telfairi
TAATAACGAGGGAGATGCTGTCAGCCATCCAGACAGTTGAGTTTGGAAAATGTTTCCAAGAATGGCATCGCAGATTTGAGAAATGTAGTCAGTGTAATATTAAGTACTTTGAAGGTGATACGCTGTTTTGTAAAAAGATTTAAATACATAGCTTTGAAAAATTTTTTTTAAATCAGTTTTTTTTTTTTTGTACCGCTCATATATAAAGGACAGGGCCTGGCCTACAGGAGGGGGTCCTGACTGGGCATTTTCTGAGCTCATTTGAGAGAAATATCAAGCTTTGAAAAAAAAGTGTGACTGCTAAGTATTTTCTGCCTTCTTTCAGAAGTGAGCCTCTTCCCACCAGTGAGAAAATCTATTTGAAATGAGAAAAGATGATAATATTTTTGACACTAAAAAAAGACAATCAGCTAATACTTCACGATGCTCAAAGAACGACAGGGTTGTTATGAATACGGCAGCCTTTTAATATCCAAGGCCTCATTTAAATATAGCTGGGATTAATTACAGGGCTAATGACCCATGGAAGGGCTTATTTAAATACCAAAGCCAGCACTGAACAGTCATGGAAAATGTGGCTTAAAAGGGTTTTGAGAGAGAGCAGAAACCAGGACTAGCAGTTGCAACAAAAGCCACATTATCCCAGAACACTGGTTACTTTGGTGAGAGCCACTCGGGATGTAGACATCTCGGGGGAGCTAGAGCAGCCACACGGAGCCATGGAAAGACAAGAAGATGACACACAGGGTCACCTGCTTGGAAAAGAAGGGCTTCTATTCAGTATTCATCCTGAGAGGGGAACCCCTTCTCCCAGGTTTGCTTCTCCCGTCTCACTCCCTGTCTTCCCGCTATGAGCCTGCTGCAAGAGAACGGAACGCTTCCACACAGGGAACACTGTATATCCCAATAAGTCTCGGTGTATAATCTAATAAGCTATTTTAGAGCTGTACTCTCTCCCGCGTTTCCTGTGTCTCGGTCCCTGGGTCTGCACCATCACACGCCAAGGAGACAAGGTGCTAATCTTCTTCAGTCATGCCCTACTTGCCAGGCAAAAGCGACACCGCTGCACTTCTTAGCTACTCTCTGTACCCAAATGGCCTTTGTGCACATCAGTATCTGGGAGCACTCCAGGTGGCCGGTGCTGGCGCGGTTTCATTATTCCATTCATGCCCATTTATTAAATGCATAACTCTTCCCCTTATTGACTGCAGCCCAGACACGCTTCGTAGTTGCCTTGGGACCTTAAAAGTGTATTGGAATCAAAGGTTCCAAAGCCCTTGAGATCTCAAGGTGGGGGTGTGTGTGGGGGTGGCAGTGACGCACTCCTGATGTATATTGGTTTCAAGGAGCAAATATAAATTTTAGTATCAATTGCTGCTCACAATAACGCTTTTAAACCGGCAATTATTTATTCGGTATGACTCAAGGAACCCTGTAATTACTCTGAAAGCTCTTGCCAACATCTACCCCTGTTTCCTAATTGCCAACACAGCCTTGTTCACAAGAATTAGTGGCTCTGCTAAAATTCTGGGTTTTTTTTCCCCAGGATACTGTCTGCCACCAGCAGTGAGTGAGTGCACTGCTTTGCGATCGTCAAGCAGAACGAGGGACCCACTAGAATGGAAGGCACTGTCTTAATTCACAGGCAGGGAGAGGAGGCAGGCCCTGTTGTTGGAAGGACAAGCATAGTGTCTGGAGTTGGTTTTAGGTTTGTTTGTTTTTTAGACCGTTTCCAAGAAATACTACCATCAGTTGAACAAAACTTTAAGGAAACTTTTATTAAAAAAAAAAGTTTCAAGGAATAGTTATATGCAAGACGGATAATACCCCATTTCTATCTCTTCCTTGTTCCCTCTTGCTCGACAAGTATTTTTCCACTCTCGACCTTTGCTCCGAACATCAGCAAATGAATGTGGGTAGGGGCTTCACGGTCCACAACATACACATCTGAAATAACTGTCTGTGTCAGTCATGAGACTTCGTTGACCAACTTTTGGCTATTTCTCTCTATTGCACAAATCTCCCTCACACGAAAGAGCGGAAGTGGTTTCCCTTCCCCATACAACACACACAGCGCAGAGAGACTCGTGGTATCTGCAATGAAGGCATTTGGGATGAGTGTTTAAGGAAAACACAGTGGGGAGGGAGGAGGCCCACCCTAGTTGTCTCTCTCACCTTGATCACACGCCCACCATGTTCTGGAGGCGGGGCCCTGTGCTCCCCAGTGGGGCCCAAATGAGCACTTCTACCCTGCTGACCTGGCAGTTGTAGCGGAAGGCATAACCCACTGTGCCACCAGGTCTCCCCAGACCACAAACAACTGCCAACAACTACCTGTTCAGTAGCCAAGCCCCACTGTCGATTTCCTCCCACTGTCACGGGATTGGTGGAGTGGTCATCCCGCCCTCCCTCCCACCCCACCTCCTGCCAACAAATGTCCCTCCCTCTCTTTCTCTGTCTTTTCATAGCAGGAGTGGCACCAGGGGCCTCGCCTTCTAGTCCTTGCCAATGTGCCGAAGGCCCAGTTCCAGGAGCTGTAGAAGAGTTTGCTGTACCTGTCTCAAGTCAAGCCTCCAGCGACCAACTTTCCCCAGCAAGTCCTACAATGCATGCAGCTGTGAGAGCTAGGCGGGAGAAGAGGCTGCATCCAAAGACACGTGTGGTCTGGCCTTCCTTTGGAAACAGCAGGAATCCTCCTGGTGGTGATTCCCAGAGAGGAAGGGCCAGTGGAGGGAGCATGTGTCTTGGTACGTTGTAAGGAAATGCATGGTCAGCTTTGGCTGGAGTTTCAACAGCCAGAAAATCAAGGGTTACTCCCTCTGGGATGGAAACATAAACAGAGGAAAGTCTGAGTGGAGTCCACAGTTGGACCAGCCCCCTGTGCATAATGTGCACATTCCCTTGGGGCAGAAAGGAAACAGGATGGATGGACAGTAGGAGCAAACATGTCTGGGGAATTCTTTAAAGAATTCCAGGAAGTAAATTCTTCTAATGCTTGAAGCCTTGCGAACTGTACACATTTCGGGACTTCTCCAGGACACATTGATAAACGTTTCTGGCTTTTGAGTGAAAATTGCCGAAGAGCTGAATTTTCAAATTGCTGAAGTTTTGTCCAATTAGGCACATGAAAACAACAACAACAACAAAAATCCCAAAGGAATAGTTATCGTAAATAATTTGAATCCCTTTTTCTCAAATTATAATGGGTTTTCTTTCTTCTTAAAAGTATTCTGGGGGAAAAAAGTATTCTGGACATAATTTACTTTCCCTGGACGATAGAGAATCATTCTACAAACTCACTTGAAAACTTAATTGAAAATGTCCCCCCTCATTTAAAATCATCTCAGTCAGATTTCAAATTACGTTTTGGAATGACTCCCCGTGATCAATAGAGTAAATTCTGTCCAAAATACTCTTAAGGTGGAAGAAGATAAGTCATGATTTTAGAAACAGTGCGTCACATCTAAAAGGCCTTGGCCTGTCTGTTACACTTAACATTGTTTTCCTTTCCCCCTTTTAGTTTTATACCTTGCACTTGTCAGCATATGGTGAATCATTTGAGGTCCTCCCTGTTATTGGGCATCAATATTTTATCTTGGAAGTGGCTTTGGCCTCAACCCCCAACCAGAAAACCAAGCTTGTCAAAGGACCTACATATGAACCGATTTTAAACAGGCTGGATCGTGTGCAGAAGGAGTCCCTCTAAGCCAAGCGTGCTGGCACTTGATGGCTGTTTCGGCAGCCTAGAGGCGGCCTCAGGATGCGGCTTAGTGTGTAGGTCCCCCTCGGCTCTTCGCGTAAGAGGTAGTGTGAGGAGAGCTCCATCAAAGGTGAGATCGTACTGTGGTAGGAGGGCAACAGCGGTGGCCCAAAGACCACGCTCTTCGATTACCCAGAGAAAGGGTGGTGGGCGTGAAGATGTCTACCCACGTCTACGCATCCTGCTCTGGCTCCTTGATCTTCGGCAGCACACACAGGCTGCGCCAGTTTCTCCATCTCTCCTCAATGCCCTCAAGTAGATGTACTTTTCAAGAACGGCCAACTGACTTACTATTTACTTAAGCAAAGCACATTTCATGCTCAAAAGGTAAAGGGTTTCAAAGTCAAACACACGTGCTTGTTTAGATATAG
>NW_022103905.1:18850046-18861424 GCF_000313985.2 Echinops telfairi
CACACACACACACACACAAATGATAAGGAAAAAAAGAAAACACGTATTCATAGCCATCACGCCTAGATATCACCAAGGCTTTAAAAGTATACATGGCTAAAATGATTTTAAAAATAGGAAAAAATATATATACATCGCTGCAAACATGTATAAGCACACACATATACTCATATTGCCCACAATGTTTCTAAGGCATGGGATGTCTTAACATGGGTGTTTTTTTTTAACTGTTAGAAAATGCATACTAATGATAAAGGATGGAGTTTTAAGCATGGTATTAAATAGGTATACGTATGGTGACAAGAACATAATGGGGAAAGACACATGAAGTGTTTTAACTTGGAAACAGATGTAAGAATTTCCCCCAGGATGCAGACCTAGGAAACTGTAAGCCGATGCTTTTGCCACACGATGGCTCCCAAGGAAGTTGGAGCCCTGCCATGAAGTGATAAGCTCTGAATGGTAAAACATCAACACCGTTTACAAAGGACCACGCTGTACACAATGAACGCGTTTGTCAATCCAAAAGTATAGCCCAGAAGCAGAAAGGTGTCCAGTGTGAACAGGGACCCAGCTGATCCAAGAAAAACCAATATGAGGCCCTCATTTGACTCTTCACTCAGCAACCTGGATGACTGACAAATGACCACACATGCTGGATTAGTGCACCGTGTTCTGACAAGGCACACACCAGGGCTGCCAGAGACCTGGCCGGTGTTTTAAAGTCCTCTGCCTACCTGTACACACAAGCAATTCTCCTCGTGGGGTTGCATGCCCGGTATTCTGGATGCATCACACAACTTCTCTAATAAAAGGAGGACACGAAGCAGACTTTGGAATTGGGAGGCGTCTCCCTTCACTTCCGAATGCATCCTTCCTTGTGAGTTTGATTAGGGACCTCTGCCTTCACGGCATTTTAGCCTCTGACATACAAGGGGGCCTCAAAAAGTGTGGGGGAAGATGGAATGAAAAGGTAATGGAACTTTCCAACAAACCTTCTGCAGCCCCTGTGAATCTTGTCAACTACTGTGGTAGTTGAACGTGCTTAACATTCTCGGTCTGTCCTTTGAATGTGTCTCAGGGCAATGTCTTTGACTCTCAGTACCTTTTGCGGCATGGGGATCTTACCGCTCACCTCAGCCCACGGTGGTATAAGAAGAACACGAGGAGGGAGTGGGGTTCGTGCTGGATTTAGGCCACTCAGTAAACAGTGGCTCTTACGATGTTGGGCAAATGGATCCCCAGAGGTTTCAAAACAAAACGAAAAAAAACCCACTATCAACCAAATTCAGTGCTATGGAGTTGATTCCAACTCCCAGTGACCTGATGTGTTACAAAGACTTGTTCTCCAGGGCTTTCTTGACTGCCATCCTTAGGCAAGCTGTGCAACAAGCCTGGGTGCCACGGTGCCACCAGGTGGGTTTGAACAGTCAACCACGAGGTTAGTGGTTGAGTACAAACGGCTTGTGTCACTCCGGAGGTTGAAACCAGAGCTTTTCCTGTGTGGTGACATCCCAGACAGTGTTTACCTGAAGACACAGAGGGTAGCTTGTTCTTAGTGGCCATGGTAACTTTGCTCCAGCAGAGCAAGCACGCCACAGGTAAAGGTGGTCTCTAAATAGTTATTGGTCAGTAACTCTTGGGCTTACTATTTGATGAAACACTTCCAGAGGATTCTATGGTGCTTTGTCTTCTGATGTGCAAGGCTTCCCTCATTCCTCCTGACTTGAGCATACCTGTCACCATATCCATCTATCAGTCCGTGACTTGTCTGTCCAGACGATAAACGCAGCCTGTAAAAACTCGGCAAACAAATCATCCGGAGGTGTCACGGTTGTCTCTGCTACCACGATGGCGAAGTTGAGAGTGAGACAGACCTAAATTCTAGCTGCAGTCCACCGCACTGTGCCAGCTTGTGCAAGGCACTTTAACCTCTCGGATCCTCAGGAAATGGGGAGAACAACAGTTCCTACATCACAGAGTTGATGAACGTTAACTACGGTTAATGTTGAGTGTTGAGTCCCCAAACCATAAAAACCATTGCTATCTGGCCAATTCTGACCCATAGTGAAGCAGGGCTTGGCACACAGAAAAGATGCAATCAATGCCAGCTGTGTGGTTGTTATTACTGACCTGGTCCTCCAGCGATGCCCTCCCTATCTGCCCCCATTCAATCAATTCTGTGTTTGAAGCTCATGGTACATTTTTGCTTCGTTCTGAGAGGCATGAGAGTCAATACAGAGCCTGGGTCGCTCAGTGAAAATGTCCTTTAGCTGCTAACAGAAAGGTCTGTGAAGTGAGCCCACAGGCAGCTCCTTGGGAGGAAAGCATGGGGAACCCTGTGGGGGAGTTCTACCCGGTCCTACAGGGTCCCACTCCACTCAGTGGCTGTGGGTTAGGTTTCGACTTTTTAAATACAATGGTCTACTAACTCCTATCTGCGAGCTATGTGAAACTTACCCATTGTAAGCCACCAGCGTCTCAGCAGAAAGACAGAAGTGTCCCGAAGACCTCCGTCTGTACACATGCCCAGCAGGGCTTGGAACCGGAACACTGTCTTCTTTTGATGGGAGCTGATTGCGGGGACAATCAGGGTGGAACTGAGGACAACAATTGGACTTAGAGGGAACTGTTCTCAAGAATTCATCCATAAAGGTAAGGCCCGTAGATACAACCCTGCCTTTTCATCTTTCTTTTGTGTTGTTAACCGAGCTGCTGCTTGCGACCAGAAGCCCAAGCGCCATGGCTGTTCAAAGTGTAGGTTTCTGACAGCGGCCAGGTGGCGAGCATCATTCTGCAAATGTCTGCAACTGTCGCTCACTGAGTGTATGTTTTACGTAACCTATTTTATTTGATCATTAGCACAGCCATTTGGAATGCCAAGTTCCTGAAGAGTGAGACAAATTGCATTTGCCCAATAACCTCCCGTTCTCTATCATGTTTAATATCGGCCTTGAGCCTACACTTGGGTTATCCAGCCGCCAACTCTGTCCCATTCACAATGGATCTCTTCCAGATGGGTCTGCTTCATCTTAAAATGAACAATCAAGGTAGCTAAAAAAAAATGGAACAGGCAATAGCAACTTCTGAAATCATAGCCCAACGGGGATAACTTAATTATTAAGCAAGTCACCTACACAGACCCAAGACGATATTAAGACACAACTTGGCTCAAACATACATAGGTATCACCTCTGCTTAAAAAAAAAAAGAAAGAAAGCTCATTATGACCCGACCTGAGAGTGAGCACACCCCCCGTAGACAATCATTCAAACACGTAAGGAAAATGAAGTGCCATTGGTCTCAGTCAGGTATTTGCTGAATTCATGACTGTAACTGGCCTCCTGGCAGGAAAACAGAAGTTAATTCTGATTCAAGTTGCTTGCCCACCTACCCCCTTGATGTTGGTAAATTGCTAAGTAAGCATTTGGGTAATATGATGCAAAATTAATGAAAGAGGCCTATAATTAAAACATACTCATACACGCACTCTAAAAATAGGGGATCAAGGAAAGTCTTCCTCCCAGGCAATGAGATCAAGAATTAATTGGTTAATGTCTGTACAGCCAAGTGTATATAAATAAAATGTATGATTATTATAATTACGGAGAGCCTAGTTCAAAATCCACTTCGAGTTCAAAGAATAGTAATTTATACATCTAAGTACAGACGCAAATAGTCAGCCGTGTAAAAATACTTATTTTAAATGTGATTCCAAATGTTTAATAAGTACCGGTGTCCCTGGCATTTCGAAAGTCCACTTCACGCCACCTTGCTTTCCTGGAAGACCGAAGACCTACATTAGTCCCAAGAGGCCAAAAGGAAGAAATCCAGGAAGTGTGGGGGGGGTGGAAGTGGGGAGGGGGATGCCGATGGAACAAAAGAGGAGCTGATACCAAGGGTTCAAGTAGCAAGAAAATGTCTTGAAAATGATGATGGCGACCTATGTACAATGTGCTCGACAGAATGGATGTATGGATTGTTACAAGATCTGGAAGCGCCCCAATAAATGATTATAAAAAGACAACTTAAAAACAAACAGAAATCTGGAAGATCTGTGCTCTTGTGAGAAGAGGCGGCACATGCACCCAGCGTCCTGCTCTGGTTGCTGTTGTGGGGGGAGGCAGCGGGGCGGGGGCAGGGCTCCGAAGGGGGACTGGTCAGGCTCCCGCGCAGCCAGCGGTCACAGAGGGGAGATGTCTGTAGATACGACGTGAGTATTATTTTTGGCTTTGTGTGTTACTTGGTATGATTTTGTCAGGTTATTTCTGAGTCCCTAAGAACACTCAAAGTGACCCTCCCCTCCCACCTGGCCATATGAATGCCCCGTCCGTCATCCCCTCTTCACTTTGTAACATTCTGCTTACACAAGTTACATAGGCATGTGCTGCGTTTGGATAGCGGGGCTGGGATGGGGAGCTGTGCTACCCATCGCTCCTATTTTTGCTTTCCTCTTCTTAAAAAAGGCCTTACATAATGCAGGAAAAGAAATCATAATTCCCTGACTGCATTCCAAACCAACAAAACCCGCAAACTTGCTGCTATTGAGTGGATGCGGACTCCAGAGACCCTATAGGACAGGGTAGAATTGTCCCTGTGTGTTTCCGACTCTGGACCTGTTAACAGGAGTAGAAAGCCCCAGCTTTCTCCTGAGGAGTTCAAAACTGGTGGTTTTGAACTGCTGACCTTGTGGATTGCAGCCCACCGTGTAACCACTATGCCACTGGTTCTCCTCCTTAGTGCAGTAATAACATTCCAATGTTCTTTGCAGCTTTTTTTTTAAATCTAGCCAGGTGAATAGAAAGGGGACATTTTAGGTCATGTGACTGCTGAAACTTTCTTGTTCAACACAGAGCATGCTGGTGGGCACTTAGGAGGTAATTTAAATGTATTGGCTAAGTTTATATGGAAGAATAAGGAATAAATAAACTTGGACTCCTATCCTCCAAATCTGATATATTACACGGAACCAGGAGATAATTAGACGAGTACATGGTTGCAAAGATCCTGAGAACATAATCCAGGAAGTCCAGACTTTTTGAGGAAGATCATCAGGAAGCTCACTGGCCATTTGACCTGGGTTATGCAGGTTGGATAGCCTAGTTCAGAAAGCGGAGCATGGAGAGAATGGGGGTGGGAAAGCCATGGGGTGTCCAGAGAGGCTGACTGTACATCAACGAGAGGCGAGGGAAACAAAGGTTCAATACGTGGTAGAATGTAGGGAGCCAGTGGGGGAGAGCCCCTAGCTTTGTGGTTGCTGCCATTAGTGCCCATCAGGAGCGTGGACACTCTGCTAACAAGTTTAGACTTAATTTCGAAGTCCTTAAAACCTAGGACAGAGATTAGGCCTGATCTACATGATGTCCAGCCCTTTGGCAGTTTAGGATGAAAAGAAAAACATCTCTGAGCTTTAAGAAGCCAGGGGTCACTCATGTCCGGCTCTCCACATTCTGCTGTGACAGGGAAAGAGCAGGTGCTGGTGGGCCAGTTATTGAGTAGTGTCACCAGGCCCGACTCAGGGTTGGTGTATGTGCTACCCAGGGGTCCCCTCTTATCTGCCACACTCAGGTCTCCTGAATGACAGCACTAAGCCTGTGGGTAGCACCTTCTCTTTCAGAGGGCCTGCGTATCCTAGTGAGAGTATCTCTACCATTGCCTGCAGTGGAAACAATAATTAGCGAGTTAATTCTTTTGATTTCTGGCTTCTCCTGCTAATGCCTCCCCTTTCCCCCTTTTTTGGTCACTTGTGCCAATGCGCTTGTCCAGGTATTCCTGTATGTAAAAGTGAAGACAAACGTTTTGAGAGGAATATATTTGGCGGTGGGGGCGGGTGGGGGGCGGAGAGAGTCAAGTGCGGGCGGTCTGTGCGGGACACAGAGCCAAGAGCATGCTCCGGGAGAGGGCTTCTCAACCTCGGCACTGTTGACATTCTGGGCCCGAGAATTCTGGTTGTGGGCCTGTCCCTAGGAATTCAGGGAGGCTTAGCAACACTCCTGGCCTTCCTGCAGGTGTTAGTAGCAGCCCCACAGCCTCCAGACATTGCCAAATACATTCTGTGGGTCCCAGGTGACCCCGGTTAAGAACCACTCACTGCTCTAGGAGCAGGGGACTTCCAGGATGACAGTGCACCTGGCTCAAGCCAAGGTGTTTTCCTCCACTTCACAATTCACTTGGACACGGAATAACGAAGACAGAAAAAGAATCCATGCATGTGAACTATGGTTGCTGGCCAAGGATATCGAAAGGCCCATGGACTACCAGAAAATCCGATCAATCTGTTTTGGGAGAGGTATAGTCAAAATAGTCCTTAGAAGTATGGATGGCTAGACTTCGTCTCAAGACCTTTGGACATGTTATCAGGAGAGACCAGTCCCTGGAGAGGACATCATGCTTGGCAGAGTGAAGGGGCCGTGAAATAGAGGAAGACTCATGCCAATGAGACCGACGGACACAGTGGCTGCCTCTCCAGTCACCTCCGGTGTGAGAACAATGGCGCAGGGCTGGGCGGTGGCTTCTTGTGTTGTACGTAAGGATGCTATGAGTTGGAATCGACTCAACAGTCCCTAACAACAAGAAGGGCTGGGTTAGCGGGGTGGGTTCCCTGCTGGGAAATGCACAGGGAAATGTACCGCATGCTGGTACCGCATGTACCATGTACCTTGTACCGCATGCTGGTATCTATCTCTGCACCTGGGTCCTTTTCCATGCTAGCTGGAACCAAGGTTGGGTCCAACCAGAGGGAGCGAAATGAACATCCAGGAAGCTTCAGCTCGAGATGGCTCCAGCCCTCTCCCACCTGTGTGGCTCTCCAAGAGGGGGCAGGATGGTGAAGCCTCCTCTCTCTGCTCTATTGCTTATGTCACTGAGAGAAAAGACAGGCCTTGCCTTAGCTGCTCTCTAATCCACACCTCGGCTCACACGCTGGCTACAGGTGCCATCTCTGAGGAAGAAAGCCCACTGCCAAAACAAGTTGATCCTGACTCACCGTGACCTGAGACAGGGGTTATGGGACTGTACATCTTTATAGACAGCCTCATTTTTCTCCAGTGGGGTGGCTGGTGGGTTTGAAGTGCTGACCATGTGGTTAGAAGCCTAACGCCTAGCTTACAGTGCCATCAGCAACCTCTTTCCCTAACACGGTAGAGGGCAGTCTTGTCTGCCTATTGATATCTGATTGGGAAGGAGGCCGGGTGCTGGTCTTGGAATGTGTGCGACCAGGTCCCCAAGGCCTCAGTCATAGGGCTCTCGGGACCCAGCATGACTTTCTCCTTTCCTGTAATAGGAGTTACCTTGACTATGAGGATGATTGCTCTGTTATCAAACTCTCACTACGGTTTTGTTTTCACAGTGGACGTTTCTGTTTTTAAGTTTCTTTTATTGGGTAAGGAGCAAGCGTGGCGTTGTTGAATAACCAAGCTGAGAAGTAGGTGAAAACTTACTGAATACTTTTCATCCTGTTTCACATTGATTTCTGTTTGGATTGGTTTTGCCCTTACCAAAAAAAAAAAAAAAATCAAGATTCTAGCACTTCCTGTAGTCTTAAGTAGGCTGAAAATATGATTTACAAAAGCTCTTTTTGTGGTTAATATCTTTTCACACCTCTCCTGGCATTTAGAACCTAATCATTTCTCTCTGTAAGCGGTATTCGATACAGAAAATGTGCTGAATGGATCAACGCAAGCGCCTGGCTCACTGTGCACCCCTTCTCAAGAGAAAGCAGAGCCCTAGGGTTTACAACATCCAAGACTTCAGAGTGATGTTCAGGAAATAACATGGAGTAGCTGCTTAATACGGTTCAGCTAATGACAACATTAATTCTGGTCGCCATCATCATCGTCGTCATCGTTTAAGGAGCCTTGGGGTGCAGTGGCTACATTTTGGCTGCTCACAAAGTCGAGCAGTTGGAATCTCCCTGGGGGAGTCACTCTGCGGGGGAGAAGCACTCTGCTTCTGTAAAGATTTGCAGCCTTGAGAGCCTGGACGGCAGGTCTACCCTGAGCTGTAGGGTCCCTCTGAATTGGAATCTACTGGACAGCCATGGCTTTGGTTGGGGAACAATAACTTGAGGGAGGGAGTGAAGATTAAAAGTAAAAGGAGGGCAAGAGCAACGAGAAAGGAAAGACGATCGGACTGCTCATTCCCTAGGGCGGAGAGCAAGTGTAACCCACCCCCACCCCACCCCTGAAAAAACCCACAACAAACAGAGATGGGGCTTAGAGGAACAACAGCTCAAAAGGAGGTGGAGGAGGGTGAACGAGGCCTGCAGACAAGGACAGTTTTGCTTCTGAGTAAATCAAGCCTACTGGTGACAAAGACGGCTCAGAAAGCAGGGCCAGGTCGCTGAAGCATCCTTTTATACGCAATTCAATGGAAGCCATTCAAGCCGATATGGTTTGATTAGCAGATATTAACTGCAGCTAAAGTGATACAAATACGTCAGCAAAGAGGAGAGCAAGATCAACACAATGCACACTGGCGAACCAAGGAGAAGCGTGCAGAGACTGACATCTCAAGACCAGATTAAAGAGAGAGACAGGACCACAGGAAAGTGAGACCACGCGAGCATGCCATCCTGGGCAGAGAGAGGGCAAGGGGACAAAGCCAAGGAGACCCTCCGGCCCTCCGCCTACGAGGCTCAAAGGAAAGAGAGGATCGCTGATCAGGGAACACAAGGAACGCCAAGTACAGCCCAGGCACCCAAGACGTTGGTGAACGTCTGAACGATCATGAGCAATCCCTTCCTTACTCACAAGCCTTTGTTTGGGGGAGAGGCTTACAATCACGAGCACCTTTAAGGATGATTTCAAATCAGCTATCCATTTAGCGCGATTTCCATACGCCTCCTAGGATGCCCCTGGCACCAAGGCCACAGCGTCCACTCAATGAGAGGGTCACCGGCACGGTGGCTGGAGCACTGAGAGTCAAGAGACCAAGGCTCTAAAATTGGCTTTGCTGCTAAGTGTGCAATGCCGGTCCAGCTACCTAACCTCGCAGAGTTCCTGTGCCCTCTGGCGTTGCAGGCGTGGCCAGCTCCGCACAACCTCTCAGGTCTCCCTTAGCATCCATCCTCCGTGTGCAGTGGGGTCCCTTTCCCGGCTCACCACGCACAGCAGCCTCCCCTTCCTCCCTCCCTCCCTCCCTCCCTCGCTCGCTCGCCTGCCCAATGTTGCCTGGCAGATAAAACATTTTTCTTTCCTCTGCCTCAATTTGCCAGCTAGTGGCTTGTCCACAGTACTTTATATAATCAATTCTGGAAATGTTTACCCATCTGTATTATCTGACGGTTGTTATTTACTGTGCCTGCTTTTTCCCCCCTTTTTCTTTTTCCTTGGGGCGGGGGAGGAATTTTGATGTGGCTCCCACAGGGAGACCACAGCAAACAAGGATGCAGCTTCACCATCGTCAGCATGAAGGCGCGAGCTGCTGGCTTCCCTGATACAATTTGAATTCATTGTAATGCTGTATTTGAAGTGTTTTCCTGGACGAAGTGAAGGATGGGGTGCATACAGCCTTCTTTTGTGTTCCTGCTTTTAGCTGGGATTAATTTTCCTTTCCTTCTCTATGAAAAATAAACAAACAAACCAACACACACACGAAGATCAACCGGATCTTTTAGTTAAAATGTATTGCCAAGCATCCAAACAAACAAACCAAAACACACACACACACACACACACACACACACACACACGAAGATCAACTGGATCTTTTAGTTAAAATGTATCGCTAAGCATCCAGCTGCTCACCGACTGACCAGCGGTTCGAAGCCATCCAGCGGCTCTGCCGGGTGGGAGAAAGACTGGCGACCCATTGCTGTACAGGGAAACCCTGGGCCGCAGTCTCTCCCTGCGACCAGGGCGCTGCAATGAGCCAGGGCCGACCGCACAACAACAGTTGATCGCATGCCTCGCTCAGTTCCATTCGTTACAATGTGGTTGTTGCTGCTGCTACTAGGTGCCCTTGAGTCAGTTGCTAGCACAACAGAACAAAACATTGGTTGTTATGTTTGGGCCCATTGTGGCAGCCCCGTGTCAATCCACGTCGTCAAGCGCCTTCCTCTTTCTTGCTGCCCCTCGAGTTCCCCGAGCCTGGTGTCCTTTCCTCGGGACTGGTCTGACCTGATCACACGTCCAGAGTCTGATACCATAGCTGCCTAAACTAAGGTGACCAGACGTCCCGCTTTTGGCAGGACAGTCCCAGTTTTTAACACTTTTTCCAGCGTCCCGCGGCGTTTTAAGAAAGTCCCGATTTTTGGAAAGCATGCATGACGAGCTAGGGTATATAGTTTTCGGCTGCCATGTGGCTATTTCGCCAAGATATGAGTTTTATCAACGGTGTCCTGCTTTACCAATGTTAAAATCTGGTCACCTTACCTCAACTCTTTGCAGAAATCTTTGGGGGACTGCATGTGCAGTGGAAGATGGGCTGGGGTGTCAGGAGAACCTGGCTCTCATTCTTAACCTGCCCCCCACAGCTCCTGAGCAATTCATTTTAATTTCCCGACTACCTGATTTATAAAGTAAATTCATTTGATGAGATGAGTTTTAAGGTTGCTTCTAGGTCTCCAACCAAAACTAAACCCACTACCATCTAGAATCCTTTGCGTCACAGTGACTCAGAGAAGCCTGTCCCGCAGGGTTTCCGGGGCTGTCAATCTTTACAGATGCGGATGTCACCTCTTTCTTCCAAAGCCAGGTTCTTCTTACACCTGGTTGGTAGGCTTGGACTGCTGACCTTCTTCTGTTTGCCACCGGAGCACTTACCCACCGCCCCGCCAGTCTCCTTCTAGATCTACTATTCTAGCCACACCGTGGTAGGCAGGGGATTGTGGTTTTTAGCTTCGGCACCTCTCTACAATCCAAATCCTGCTCCAACTGTCAAATTACCCAACGCTACCCGTCAGAACACCGCGCAAAGCACACGTCGAGTTTATCATCTTTCTGTTACCTCCTCATTAAAAAGCAATAACCCACGCACAAGTGTGGCATGTGAGGGTGATTTGTACAAACAGAATGAAAAGCCCACTGCAAACGGACTGAAGGATCTTGGTGGTGAGCTGGTGAAAGCACTCAGCCACTAGCCAAGAGACAGGTGGTTTGAACCCATGAGTGCCATGGTGAAAGCATGTGTCCGTAAAGACGGACAGCCTCGGGCTCCGATGGAGCAGTTCTGCAGGGCTGCGATGGGTTGGCGTGGCCGCGGGGGTGCTGGTGGTTTGGTTTTCTTTGACCTGAGCTCCTAAGGCTCAACCTTCCAAGGTGGGGAGAGGAGGCCAGTTAAGGGCAAAGCTGTTAGCAAGAGGGGGAGGATGGCCATTCAGTCCCATTCCCTCTCCCAACACGTCCAGTATCTCTAGCTAATATTGATGACAAGGCTAC
>NW_022103905.1:18862441-18881896 GCF_000313985.2 Echinops telfairi
TTTCCTGAAATGATCACGGGAAAGGAAGTGACCCCACACATCGGAATCTCGCGCAGGATTCTTTTCATGTGTCTTAAAAATCGGTTGGGCAGCCTCCTGGGTGGCTTCCCTTTCCCTCGGCATGCAGATGAACTCCCTCAGGATGGCAGCCAGGGCTCAGCAGGGCCCGGACCCCTGCGGCCGCTCTAGATGCCTCCTCTCCTTTCCTGCCAGCTCCTGCGGGAGCGACCAGCCATCCCCAACAGGGCCGTTTTCTAACCTTTGAGAATGGCCACAGGCAGTCCCCTTTGTCGGCGGGCATCCCTGGATGGAGCATCTGAGTAAAGCACCACTAACCCAAAGGCTGGCCCTTCTGGACGCACCAGAAGCAGCTAGGAAGAAAGTCCTGGTGATCTGTACCCCAAAGGTCCCCGCCATTGAGAATCTGATGGGGGTTAGTTCTACCTTGCAACAGGTGGGGTTGCCCCGGATCAGAATCAGTCCAGTGGCAACTGGTTTGGTTTTCGGTGCCCTTTGCTGGGAATAACAGGAGCCCTGGTGGGACTGTCGGGTAACTGTTTAGGTTTGGCTGCTAACCTCAAGGTCAGCAGTTCAAACCCAATGGCTCCTTGGAAAAGATGAGGCGATCTGTCCCTGTAATGAACAGAACCTCAGGAGACCTATATAGGGTCTCTGTGATTTGGAAGTGACTCAAAGGCAGTAGTGGGTTTGGTTTGGTTTGGGGGAATAACCTATAAGCTTCCTCTAATTCTGAGTAGAGATAAGCCATCGCCTCCTCACAAGAGCCGTTCCTCACCCTCTGCCTGACGGGGGAGGCCTCTCCTGTCTGCCCACTGAACCTTGTTTAACTCTAACCGGCACCCACTTAGGCTGCAGGTTTTTTTTTTTATTTCCACCATTGGCTGGCCTGCGGGCTCTTTGGAGGCAGGGTCACCCCGGGCTCCTTGAAGGCAGGGTCACACCACACCTTTCCTCGCCGGTTCTGGGTCTTCACCTAGAGGCTGGCATTCTGCAGAATTCAAGCAGTATCTGCTCACATTTTGCCAACCCAGATGTCGCAGAATGATTGAGAGAGAACCCCTCCAGCCCCAATGTGCACAGTAACCTGTGTTCTGAGTCTGGGACGATGCATTTTTCGTGAGACTGGAGGTGCTGGGGCTGGGTGCATCTGTAGCACGGGTTAGCAGCCAGGCCTTTGGCGCCAGAGACACACGACGCCCAATGGCAGCCATGGGCCAGCCCTGTGCTCTGGGCGAGCTCCTTGGCCTCGCTGCACCTAGTTTTCCTCCTCTGTAAAGGGGCGGATGGAAAGCCAGCACAAGGGTTCAATGTAGCCATCCACTTCCCAGGCTTCGGCACAGATGAAGTGGCTAGGAGCACGCGTTGCTGGTTACAATGGTGGGGGTGCGGGGTGGGGGGCTGGGTGCAGAATCAGAAGCCCTTTACGTTGTAGGATGAGAAAGAATCATGATCTCTAAAGTTCCCCTTTTGCCAGGCTGCGTTACCCATGTCTTTAGACCCTGGCAAAATCCCAAACCGACTCACTTACAGTGACCCTAAATGGCAGAGTAGAACTTCCCCTGTGGGTGTCTGAGACTGAGACTCTTTATGGGATAGAAAGCATTATCTTTCTCCTGGGGAGCGGCTGGTGGGTTTGAACTGCTGGCCTTGCAGTTAACAGCCCAACTCATAATCCACTACGCCACTAGCGCTCCTCTTTCGAGCTTGGCACTAGGGCCCTGTTAAGATGCTGTGTTCCAGTGGATGGATGGAGGGATTGTGATAAGTTGTATGAGCCCCCAGTAAAATGATTAAAAGAAAAAAAAGAGATACCGTGTTCTAGCTGAGATCAGATTGGATGAAACTGTTGCCCTATCTTTAAGCTTGCATATGTGAGGTGCGCCATTCACCACAGGGACGTGATGATGAAGATATTGATAACCACACTCTTTCTGTTTCTACTCTGTGCGAAGTGCCTCCCACATTGGGACAGCTCTGGGAGTCATTACACGCCTCCCAGGTGTCATGCGGTCCTTTTCAAAACCTACGAGTGGTGGGTATTATTATTATCAAATGCATTTCTCAAATGATGAAACAGGATGCGAGGCTGTATAACTTGCCCAAGGTCATTCAGCTAGTAAGTAGCATTTCTCAGACTTAAACCTTCTCTTTGGCGAAAATTCCAATTGTATGCATGCTCTTATAGCTATGGAAAATTCCTTCCACTCCTGCCTGATCACTTAGCCCCAGAAAAAACCAGGAGAGAATGGGAGGGGAGATCGGAGCACAGTGTCAGGCGAGGGTGGGTGAGGGGAAGCAAGCTGGAGAGAGGCACTCGGGGTTCTGTGTGGACGCAGCTCTCCCCTTGGCTGCTCAACCAGGGACCACGGAGCACTTGAGAAAAGGGAGTGAGGGGTGGACTTTGAAAACCTAGTCGGCCTGCCTGACCCAGGCCAGCCTTCCTGCAGGCCAGAATGTTTAGCAAAGTGCACTTTCAGTCCTGAGGGTGGAATTTACAAAAATATTATTCGAATGTCCCTGTCATTCAGGAAGCCTTTTTTTTAAAAAAATTGAGGTGCTTAGACAGAAACAGGCAGAAATCGCAAATGTCACGCTTGATGAATTTGCAGACAGGTAGCACCCCCCCCAGATCAGGAACCACAATGTCCTTTGGTGTTGAAAGTCAGTGTTCCGTGCCTGGGTCAAGCCCACTGAAAAATATAAAATGTTAACTATACCATCTTCTTACTTTCACTTTAGTTAGCAGGGAAATGCTAGAAATGTAATAAAAACCCTTTGTCAAAAACGGAGCCCTTTTACTACAAAGTGATTGATTATCGTGGGGGGTCAGGCGTCTTTTTAGGCAAGCATGGTCACGCCGTGCTTTCTGTAAACTAGCTGGCACGGAGCTCACTCTGACTCACGGCGACCCACCCCACGCGTGCCCGCAAGGACGGTGCAATTTCACCAGGCCTTTCCTCTGGGGGATCTGAATCAGCGCGAACTTCCAACCTTTCAATTTGCAGCTGCGTGAGTCAGCCCAGCCCAGGGACTCGTGTTTCTGTGGCCCTTCAAAAAGCCTCCCTGTCTCAAATTCACCTTCCCAAGTGCCTTTCTAAGGATACAGAATGACGACCTTTGCTTTCATCCCCCACCCGCCCCACCCCTGCCATACATTATGACCTTGGTGGACACGCTACCCTCAGCCCTCACTATCTGGGGGAAGGGGGCCCCCGGGTCCATCCACAGAAGGAATGAGTTGCTTCTTTCTCGTGGCCAGCCTCCCTGTGGACTATTGCATAACCTTTGTTTAGAACAGCGAGTGTGTCTCAGCTGAACTTTAATGATCTCATAAAACCATGTGCAAGGAAGGTGCCTCAAAACTCCGGGCTTCCTCTGGCTCCCGGCGCACCAGCCCCCCACTCTGAATTAAGTGGAGGACTCAGGCAGTCTGGCGTGTGCCAAGTGACATTGCCTCCACTCAAATGACAGCCTGTGGATTGGAAACCAAGTGGAATTCAGGACGTGCCTGGCCCCTCTTTGATCGTAACTGAAAGGCGGCTGTCAAGGCAAAAGGCAGCCAGCAGAAGGCAATGTAAACGCATAAAAGCAAGATGCCAACACGCGAGGATAAAACGAGGGACAAGTATTTGGGCATAGCTTTCTAAGCACACATTCGTTTTCACAAGACATCCTGGGGAAGGTTGGGCTTGCCTTCATTTAATTAGTATAATGGAACTGACTTTGCCAAGAGTCTGTTGAGCGAGTTGCTCCCCTACTTGCCTACTGATCTGTGGACAGAACTCCGGTCTTCTGGGGAGTAGGTCTCGGGGAGAGGGGAGGAGTGGACCTGTCACCTGTGTGGCACGCGGACTTCACACCCCCGAGGTCCGAAAGGTTCTGACCGCGTAGGAGTTGGGGTAGCCCTGGAACCAGTGCTCACTATACGAAGGATGTTTTCCTAACATAGGAATTGGAGATGAGGGAAGGTAAGTCGTCCGGCTTCTTATGCCACCAGTTTACACCGTCTCTATGGCATGAATGAACACAAGAAGAACATGAAGCTATAGCATCAGCAATGACTCTTTGTTCTCACTCCCAATCCCCTCAAAACAAATCCATTTTGATTCGGAGGTTAAACAACCCGAGGACTCCAGCAATTACAAGCTTGCCCAGCCACTACCAAGTAAGTTGTGGCAAAGAAGATGTGTTATCAGTTACCACGATTAATCTGTCCAAATGTAAATCTCCTATTTTCAAAAGATAATATTATTGGTATGGAATTCCCATATCCTATCATTTAGGTTTCCTTCTCTTGTTACTTTGTACTTGGCCACAAAACCTGCGATGCCCCCAAACATTAAACTGCAGAGCGTGGCCCCCAACACTTTCCAGCCCCAGGATCCTCCGGATGCTCTTAGACACACACAGTCGTTGTTTATGTTTAGTTATATAGAACAAATTGCCATATTAAAAATGGGACTGATAACCGTGTACAGTCATTTATTCTAAAGTAAACTTATTACATGTTCACATAAAGTGTTTTTCTGAACATAAGTATATTTTTCTTAACGTTAAGAAGTCTGCCAATATTTTACATTTTTGCAAATCTCTTCCATGTCGGGCTTAATAGAAAACAAGGTTGTCATGTCTGCTTCTGCCTTCAGTCTGATGTATTATTTTCTTCTGGTTGAAGTATGTGAAGGAAGTCGACCCTGATATAGATAGGTAGCTAGAAAAGGGCAGAGCATTTAAACAGCCTTTTCAGAGAAAATTGGCCATGCTTCTGATAGAACACCAAAACTCAACAAGTGGGAGTTTCGTAAAGGTGAGTTGCAATATGGAACCTTACCTGTGTCAGTACCTCTTTGTAGCCTGCTACTTTCAAAAGCAAGGGCATATTTTGTACTTTGAATGAATCTCTTTGGCATGCACCCTTTTGTAACATCATGCGCTAGTTATTTGGAAACTATTGGCTCACCGAGTAATGCCACTCCTCCAGATGTTGGCACATTTCATGATACTACATTATCAAATATTCTCATTTACATTGCCACCTATGTCATTAGAAAAGTCTTTAATTACTGGGGAGCTGTTGAGTTTATCACATTGGAAACAAGTTTTCTAAAATTCTAAAATTTGTCTTACAGTGCAAATTCAGGGCCAATCAATGCCATCAGTTGTTTTTCTTGAACTGACAGGCTCACTGCAATCATTATTGAGAAAATGTATGAGATCTACCCAAGCTTGAATAACCATAGCCGGCCATCTCATTAAGCAAAGTGGCCTTCCCTTTAAGAAGCAGTTAGTTCAGCTCTTAACTCAAACAATGGCACACGTTTCTCCCGGGAGACAAACGTCAGACTTTGGTATGGGGCAGAAATGCTTTATATGAGCAGAAAGGCTTTATATGTATTTCTCGTGTCATAAAGAATATTAAACAGATGTGTACTCCAGATTTAATAAACTTAATAGTTCCTGCTTCATCAAGATGAAAATTGTTTTTGGGGTGTGTTTTTTTTTCCCCAGCAAGAAGACAGCAAGGAAGAAACACATGGTAACTAGTGCAATTGGGGGCCACTGCCTCGATTCATGTTAAGCTTTCCAACATTTACTGCTTTTGTGTCATTTGTACAAATGTCAACATAGTTAGAAGAAGGAGGAAGAGAGAGAGAAAGAAAGAAAGAAAAAGAGAGAAAGAAAGAAACAGCATCTTCGTATTAACATATAGTTATTTTTCTCTCTTGGGATCCCTGGACGGGCCTGGGAGGCTCGTGTTGAGGATCCATGTTGAGGATCCCTGCTGTGGAGGATAGTAATGGTATAAATCCAAATACTTTCTAATCTGCTCAAGGCTGGCGCCCTTGTGGGGTTCAAACCAAGATTTGAAAGGTTTATTTCTGTCTCCACCCTCCTGCCCTCTCTGCCTTCAGGGGGAAAGGAAACAAAACCGCTGTGGTAATGCAACATAAATAGGGTGCACAGAACAAAGAAACGGCACTACTCTTGATTTCCTCAGCAGTTTTCCTCCCTAACAAAGATAGCTACTCTCAGTGGCGATTGGGAAAGCTCTCGTGAGTTATAGGAAATGCCCGGTCCCCCCACCATCCCACCCACCTCCCAGGCCTCCCTTACCTTTCACTTTGGGGGATTTTGGATGAGCTCTCTGGAATGTCCTCGGAAATAATTGGGTGTCCTAATTCAGCCACATGCTAATGAATGCTCCCCGAAAGAGGCCTGATTATCATTTCCAGCCCTTGATGTCTACAGAATCCCCTATAGTTCTTTAACTTCTTGCTCTCTAACTTCTGTTTACCAATGCACTCCTTTTGTCAGTTCAGTAGAGCATCAATTAGTAACACAGTGGTGTTTATTAGGTCTCCCCAGAGCTTTGAGAAAGCTGCTTTTGTGTTTATTAATGACTACACAGAGCACTACTATTTTTCAATACCATTTAAAAATGAGCAAATTACTAAAGATGAACTAGAAAGGAACGCCAAATTTCAAAGGCAAGCCAAAAAAAGAAAGAAAGGAAACAAAAAGAAAGAAAGCACATTATTTTCAACCCACCCACCAGACTTGGGCGGTTCATTTTATTTTCAGCCTAATTCGGGGAGAAAGAGCGAGAGAAGACAGAAATCAAGCCCAGACTGTGTTGGGTGCCTCCGCTTGGGGCGTGCTCAGCGTTCGCCAGCCAGAGTTATGGACCCAAGGCAGGGGCAGATGTGGTAATTACACAGGAGCTGGTTGGACAGGTCCACGTTTCATTATCGCACACACACCTGTTAGGTAAGGCACACCTGATTCAGCAAAAAGCCACCCGCCAAGGTTCATTTAAGGAAAATAAAATACAAACTCATGATGGGGGTGGGGGTGGGGGAGGCATGACCCTACTAATTTGGACCCAGTTTTATGTTTCCAATCAGAATGGTGAAATGTCAGCCCCTTGCACTGGCTTATTGAACAGGGGCTACCTCCATGCCCTCTACGACGAGGTGGGAGAGCTGCCTACACGAGACAAGAGGCTCCTCACGAAAGGAGACCAGTGGCCCCACTCCCTCCTGTGAGGAGTCCTTCCGGACCAAACGCAAAGTGATGGAGAGCAATTAGAGTGCTCACCGGCCCCGCTTTTATATCCCTGGTCATTTATGAAATGAAGGCGCTGATCTACAGGAAAATCGCTTTGCATTCATGAAAGTAGTTCTGGGAGTGCCCCCTGAAGATCTGACTATGAGGCAGAAGCATACCACGGCGCACTTCCTTTGTCTTGCCTCCGTCTTTGATGTGCAACTCGCTGGTGGAGTCAGCTGTGAGGGCTTTGATGTTGAACTTGGAGACTTTATTGTTACTAGCAAGCCTACAAGGAGAACTGCCAGTCACGTCCTCACATCTGAACAACCACGCTGCTTTACGGCACCTCTTTTACAAGCATCCCTCCTTAAATACATGTTTTCGAATTCCTGCTGATTACACACTATCTTCGGGGTGGGTGGATGGGGGTGTGGGTGCGTGCTCAAATATAACTACAGCACCCACATTTTCTGTAAACACCCAGAGGCATCATCAGATGGCTGGTAACCAACGTTCTTCAGCAAGAGATGGCGGAGTACAAAACATATTTCTAGCAAATGAAAGCATTCTGAGTTGTCTTTGCACTCAAAATGAAGAGTTTAGCCTAAGCAGCCATTGACATCACAGAGAAACTTCCAAGCCACTTCAAAAGGGACTCAGAACCCCAGGACAGCAGGGGGCTTCGAAAGGCTGCCAAAATTCTGAGACATCTTAACTCCTGCTAAACAGCTTTGTTTCTCTGCAGCGGCAGCACTGAGAACCAACCCCCAGGACAGGTCCTACCGGGACAGATATGTGGCTTTGGAAATAGACTTCTACCACACCAATTGTTCTGTGAAAGAATCCCATTTTCCGAAGGTGCTTAGAAGAGGATGCAACATAAGCTCCAGGAAGATGTATTCTCATCACCTTATGCCCAGGGCTTTCCATCTTTAGGCAAACATGCGGAGTGCGTTCAGCATGTGGGCAGACTTTCTTAAACAGATGCACACAAAACTAGGCAATATGCTAATCTTGAAAAACCATCTCTGGTGAGAACGTCTGGTTCCACCTGCTCGCTCCCATCAGGTACTCTTTTCCAATTCCTTGATCACTTCCGGCACTGCGAGAGTCTATCAAGTTCCACTCGGCCATTCTGCACCCAAAGAAAATACAGTTGAAGTGCTTCCATCACACCATGTTGGTTTGGAAGAGCTGCTATCTTTCTGAATTAATATCGCAGTGAAGCTTACGTCCTTGGGGGCAACCCAACCCAGATAAAACCGCTGGCATCCTGTCACTCTCCTGGCGACCCCTGAGGACAAAATAGAACTGCCCCTTAGAATGTCCAGGTTCACCATCTTTAGGAGCACAGACAGTGAGCTCTCTCTCAAGTTTGGACCATGAACTTTGGGTCTGCAGCCCAGCGCACTAAAGACTGCCGCCACTAGGGCGCCTTGCGCTTAGAGAGAGCGGCTTTCAACTGAGGAAGTTAAACGAGATTTGTCAAGACGGAGTTCAAGTTTTGTGATCATCTTAGAGGCTGACCACCCAGGAGATGCCGGGTTTCTGCTTGCGAATAAACTGCAGGTAACACATTAGGAGAGTCTCAATTTCCCTGGGGTTCTGGCTGGGATATTTGGTTGAGTGCCATGGTTAAGGCTATTCCACGGCCCCCCCCTTTTAAAGCACCAGCGCCCTCAGTTTTAACTCAACCATCAAAAGTAGAAAAGGCTTCGGGCCAGGACTACATCAATAAGGAGTGACCGGAACTCCTCAGAACGAAGAAGTGTGGGCCTGGGCACTGTCCATCTTAATGAAAGCATGCTGGTTCCTAAATAGTTGCACATGCAATTCTCCTCTTCTTCCCTGAGACTGTCACTGCCCAAAGGACCGTGTTCCGTGGTTGTAGGGCTGATAGCGATGGTGGGAGGGGACAGGGAACACGGGAATGGAAGGGGCTTGCTTCTTCCAAGTCGTGGCCAAGAACCCAGCACTAGATACACGTTCACAGCACGGCAGGGCTATGGAAGACCCTGTGGGCTATCGAGGCTAACAGTCTAACAGACCGGGAAATCGTGGTATCCCGACAAAAGCTGCGGAGCAGATTTGGGGCCAGAACCATTCACATCACGCGAGGCTCATCCGTCAGTTGAGAAAAATGGCTGGATTCCGTTCCCCCGCTGCCCGTCTATGAGGTCATGTTCAGAGACCAGAGACCAAGTCTCTGCTTAGCGTTCACTGCTGGACCAACAGTCCCCCCGCAGAGGACGGGCCACCGTCGTCCGTGAAGGGGATGGATGGGAGCTGCTGTGTGGAAGGGGGCAGGTTTCTCGTTTCTCTCCATCACAGCAACCAGAGGCAATTCCAATGAGATCTGTTGTACTGCACTACACTCTAGGTTGCATGAAGGCGGGGTGGGGGGGTTGGGGCTGGGTTCAGGCTTTGAGCCCTCAATGGTCCGGATACTACATGCTCAGGGACGGGCTTGCCTCTTGCACTTCGGAAACACCGACCATCTTGCTGGGCACTGACACCTTTACTTTGTTGCAGGGAACCAGCAACAGAGAGAAGGCAGTACAGTGTCTACCCGAGTTGGTCCAGCTCCCATGCCATGGTCCCCATCTGGCCCGACTGTCCCTGCACACACGGGGGAAGCATGCAGCCTATCCTTGTCCCGGGCAGAGACCGGATATCACCGGCAAGGCTCCATGCACACAGGGGACTCGTGTTTGGGACGACCCAGGCATCTTCAGCACGCAATAGCCCCGGGGTTCTCTCTTATTTGGGCCGTTGAGGGTGAAGTATTTGGAAACCTACCCACTTGCTCCTCCACGTTGACGACTAGTTGATATAAACAGAGGAGTCGCTGGGTGGTACTCGCCACTCGTGCACGCAGCCCCTAGTCAAAAAGGCTCGAAGGTCCCTTCCACCCAGAGGCCCAGCAGAAGAGAGACGGGGCAAAACAATGTACGACCGAAACATTAACCACTGAACACCCTCGTGACGGAGCCCAGGTCTACACACACACACACACACACACACACACACACACACACACACACACGCGTGCGCGCAAGGCACCAGGAGTCACAGCAACAGGTTTTCAGTAGCGAGAAAATGTGCTCCCATGTGAATGGGCATTGACAAGGTGGGTGAAAGGAGAGTTAAGAGGAATGGAAGGGGCTTGCTTCTTCCAAGTCGTGGCCAAGAACCCAGCACTAGATACACGTTCACAGCAAGACTCGCTTTCCTCCTTCGTAAAAGGAGATTCCCAAACCCACCTGATCCTCATATTCACCAAAGGCGCTCTTATACAGGTGCCGAACCCTGGCCTCACCCCAGCCTCTCAGCGTTTGCGCAGCTGCAGGTGACGGGAAGTAGTTGGGAGCCACTGACACACAGGAGGTCTCTAAGGCCCCTGAGCTCGGCCAGGTGTGGGCAGGGGTTTATACAGGGAGCTCTGCAGACAACCTGTCTCAGAAACACCGAGCTACCTTTAAAAATGGGAACGCCTGAGCCCCGCCCAGGATTGGAGCATCTCCAGGGGTGGGATTGAGGGATCGGTGTTTTTCACAGACTCCTCGGTGCCCCACAGGGAGCCGTTTGGAACCACCAGCCACCGGGAAGGCCAAGGACCGGCCTTTCTGTTTCCCCAAAGAAAGAGCGTTTCAGAAATCCGCAGAAGCAGTTCTATTGTCCGGTCAGAACCAGCTCCATGGCAGGGCGTTTGGTGTGGAGTTTACTCACAAAGCAGGCCTGGTGGAGGACAAGCATTTGACTGCCAACAGTAAGGCTAGTAGTTCAAGCCCACCAGTCACCGTCTGGGAGAAAGATGCAGCGATCTGCTCCCATGACGACTGACAGTCTCAGAAACCCTATGTAGGGTCACTACCGATTCGATGGCACTGGATTTGGGGGAGCTTCTCACACTGACATTTCAGAACCACGGCTTCAGGCAGTAATTTAGAGCCACCCTGCAGATGATCGTGGCACCAGTCACACCCACATATTAAAAGGCAGGCTGGCCACACCCAGCACATCACACTGGACTTCTTTGCATGTCAAAAACAACACTTGCTTTGTTTAAAGAACATGTGGCTTATAGAAACTATTAATCCAGTAAGCCAATGGATTGATTTGATGTTGTTCTATGGGGCGGCGGGTGGGAGGTACATCATTGGATGCACATTCAGAGCACCAGTAAGGGGATCAGCTGTACTGCTTTAGAGAAGGGCCCCTGGCTCTCAGGCCAGACCCTTGATCCCTTCTCCTTGAGCCCCATCCCCCAGCACAGCACTCCACAAGCAGCTTTGCTGTCTCTGGTAAGACAATTGCTGATGCTTCACTGCGTTTTGAAAATGCTGACTCATGTCTTGGGCACATGATGGGGAGGAAGATGTCTCGGCTTCGTGACACAAGTGTGCGGACGGCACCTGGATAGCCCAGCACACAGTAGGTCTTTTAAGATGTGAAACGGAAACACATTTGTTTATTGAATCATCCAACCCAGTGTTGTAAACAGTTTTTAAATGAGATAATATGCAGTGTGTGTGTGTGTGTGTGTGTGTGTAACTCTAGAGAGGTGTATCAACACCAACACAGGGGAGGTTGGTACCAACAACTAAACAACGAAAATCACATTCTGTGGATCAGACTCGACTTCTCTCATGTGCTACAAGCATCACACTCCTGGGCGGTGCTGTTTAAAAAACCGTTTGTTTCAATAGTTGATCTGAAGCTTAACCACAAGCCTTCGCTTCTGAACTGTCTTATCACTGTGATGGTGGGGGGGGGTGTCTCACAGCAGGTATTCACTGCCCCATTTCTTTCCCTTCTGTGTTTGTCAGGAAGCGATGAGGTGTCATATTCTCAGTGAGAAAACTTCAGCGGTTACCCATGGCTTCTAAGATCCAGGCTATTCCAGCTCAGATCGGGAGTTGTGACTTTGCGAGCTACGTACGCAGAGTCCACGCACACTTGAGGTCTTGGTGGCTCTACCAACACATGGCATCCAGGAGTCACTCCTTAGCCCTCTGGTGCCAGCTCACTCGACACACGGTCAGCCAAAGGGAGGACCCATTGGTCACCGGCATTACCTACGTTTTTTCTAAAATCCATCTCAGCAGGGGCTTCTTGATATATCGTGCAGGAACCCATAAGATGGCTTTTTAAAAAATTGAACTAAAACACGGTCTTTTGTGTGTTAGACAAGTCCTAGACAGTCATGCGACCACTAGCTGCCAGCAATCATGAGTTCATACACTTTTGCACCCACATTTAAGATGGTTTTATTTCCATGAGGAGCTGTGGTAGTTTCTACCTTTCTAAACGTCTATCTTTTTTGGAAGTGCAAGCGACAACTCTGGATTTTGAGAAGAAAACAACACTGCACCAAGTTGATCAGCAGGATTGACTACCTTGTTTAAAAACACACACAGGTGTAGGAGAAAAGAGTTAAGGTCTAAACTTGGAGAAGACACAGGTATTACTGACTACTTCGTAGTAATTATCTACTCACTAATGAAACTGCATTTATACTTACGACAGAGAAAACAGTTTATAAAAGTTTTAAAGTTGGACACGTTCATCAATTCCTTCCATGCAAACTTTTAAAATCCAGTGTATCCCACGGTTACGTGCCTAAGTAAGTGTGACAGCAATCAATGATACTCTTGGTTCTGGATGGAGAGGGACCCACAGGGACTGAGAAAACAATTTCAACCTCTGACCTTCTCCACTAGCCTGATGGGAAATTCATTGGCACGCGCATAGCTTTTAGCTTTTCAGCAGTCAGTAACCACTAGAGGGCAGCCTTATCTCAGCTCTGACGCACTACCCTGCAAAGAAATAACGCCGAACAGCTTCTAAGGTTCTTTCAATTATTTTATTTTTTTGCAATGCCTTTGATTTTCCGGGATACTTAATAATCAATTTCAGTTGAACTGCAATTATTCCTAAACAGATCAAAGTTTGCTTTCAGAGGTTACACTACCAACCAAGGACTTGTCGGGAGATGGGCTTAGGATACTGAACTTATGCCAGTTCCTCCTCAGATCTTTCCCTCCTCCCTACTATGTGGTAAGCCGAGGGCTGAGGCAGTCGTAGGACAAGTGGAACTGGGCTTCCATTTTCAGCGTCTAAATCGCAGCAGATCGTGTCCAACTGAAATATGTTTGAGGAAGATCATAAACTTCAACATAAGAAAACAAGATGAACATTTGCTATGGTTTAGATGGAATGGAGGGGGACAGCGGAAGTAAAGGGTTAGAGGTGTGTGTGTGTGACTGCTGTTGCTAGTTTGCTGCCATTGAGTGGGTTCCAACTACTGTGTAACAGAATGACACTTCTGCCCAGTCCTGCACCAGGTACCTCATGAGCTTTGAGGCCATCTCGCAGGGGCGGTAATCCATCTTCACTGACCATCTACTTTGCACATTTCAGAGTGCTGCGTGCCAGCTGACGCCAAGTTCCTGACAACTTTTCATTTGAGAGATGGATTACTGTGCTCTGCACAGGCCCAAAGGGGGTAAAGTCAAAGCTTAAGGATTGGAAATACAAAAGGACAGATTTATACTCGATATGACAAAATAATTAAGAGAGTTTATGGATAGTTGTTGATGGATAGTTTATGGATAGTTATGGATATGTAATATAAGATATGGGATACACTATCTTTAAAGAGGTCAGATATTCATCTTTGGGCATGTTCACACAAACCAGATATACATTGGGCAAGAATGTGTGTGGAGAGGACCCACTTGCTAATGGAACATTTATCTGAACTTCCAGGTTCCTTCTAGCTCCAAGATTCTATGAAATAAAGGACATTTGCTTTCAGATAAACACACTTCAATCCAACAGTTAGATAACCCCCCCATCAAATGACACACAAGCTTTTACCGACCTATCTACTTGGAAAACTTTTACAAGCAAAAGACACGCAAGCAAAGCAAACAAGAACATTGCCTGTGAGTTGATTCGGGCTCAGAATGACCCAGCAGGATGGGAAGAACTGCCCCCCTAGGGCTTCGAAGCCTGGGAGTCTTTCTGGAAGTCGGCTGCCAGTCAAGCACTTAATCACGGCAGTGCCAGGGCTCCTTGGGTGATTTTTCAAAAGACAACAACTTCTTCAGTCTGTCTGCACTCATGTCCTTCAGCGTCATGGAGACAAACAGGACGGCACACAAAAGCACCGGGACCCTTGAGCTTTCCATTAGAGGAAAGCTTACTAACACTGGAAGATGCAGGTGTGGAAGCTCGCGTGGCCAAAGATCAACAGGACATATGGGTTACTCAGTTCGATGAGCGTGCAGACAGATTATGCGGGTCTGGTGGCATTTCATGGTATTCTGTATTCTTGAGGAAATTGTCATGCTTACATTTCATCCAGATCCTCCTAAAATAAGGGGCTTAATAAAAACCATGGATGTAGAGAGTTAATGGTAAGCAAATAAGAATAACCCCATTTGCACCAAATTGATTTTATTAAATAGTAATTTAAAGATATTAGGCTCAGCAAAGCATTACATAATTGAATCTATTTTTCCCCGTATAAATGCCAGAGTTATAATTTCCACTAACTAGAGAGACAAAGTTACATCCGGGGCATTTTCACATCTTCCCCCAGAGGCGGCAGCATGAAGGGAGCAGACATTAGGGGCTGGTCCCTGTTCCGCCATGTGTCAGCCGGGAGGGCGTAGGCACATCTCATAACCTCCATGAGCCTCAATTTCTTCAACTAAAACCTATGACCAAGGTTGTATCAGGGAGGATGAAGTGAGATAAGCGTGGTTGCGAGCTGTAAAGCATCACATAACTATAAATTAACACCACCCCTCTGTTGATTTATGCAATGCCCAGTAAACGTCACAGACAATAAAAATCAAAAGGGGTGGTGGTGGTGGATGAAATCACTAACCAACCTAGGGAGCTCACTTGATATAATTCTTTTTTACGATTACCCGGGCGAAGGCTTTAAAGTGATCAGGCTGCCTTCTTATAATACAATGAAGGTTAACAAGTTTCACTTATAAAATAAAAGCCCAGACAGGAAAGATTTGGGATGCTTTCTTACACTCCTCGGCAGTAGGTGCTAGTATTTGTTTCATCCTCTTATCTCGGGACATAGTACTCTGGGCTGTTTGCAGAGGAAATCACCTCAATTGTAGCATCCAGGAGCCGAGTAGCTAGAGTCTGGTGCTCAGTCCGTGGCTCCAAAGGCAAGCACAGAAGGTAAGCATCGTCAATGGACAAATGACAATCCACACTGGAGGTGTCCCTGGAGGACTTGCATATTTTCCCTTCTCCCTTGAGTGCCCGTCCCCATTGCCCCTCATCTGGACAAACACAAAAACAGTATAGTTGCTGACTGCGAATGTCTACTTACAATTTTAAAAATTACCAGATGTGAACTGCTTTACGGCAGCTTTGAGTTCTTAGCAAGAAATAGGTGTGGTCATTTAAAATGCACACAGGAAATGTTTCTATGACAAGGTATTCTTATGAGATTCCTTTCAATCTAGGAAGTTTATGAAACCTAAAATAAAAGAGATTTTACAGACTACTGAACCTCTCTCAACCTGTGCAAATGGATCTATCTAGCTGTCCAGTTAATTTTTACTCTCAGTGAACAGTCGTCTGCAAAGAGCATTTTCTTAGGCACTCCAAAGCAAGGTGCAAAGCGGCTGGGGGCTGGTGCAGGAACTTTGCAATGACCCAGTTCTTGATCTCATCCACGTTACAGGCAGGGAACGAGATCTGTTTCTATCTGTGACTTTAAGAACGCAAGGTGAGTCTGAACAGGTGCATACAGCTCCGGGTGAGCCTTACTTTAGGGAAGAAAAGGAGACCTGGTGGTGAAGTGGTTTATATGCTGGGCTGCTAACTGATAGGTCAGCAGTTTGAGCCCACCAGCGACTCCTTAGGAGAGCGGGGAGGCTCTCTGTTCCCGTAAGATTTAAAGTCTCGGAAACCCTAATTGAGGGGTTCTACTCTGCCTAATAAGGCTATGATGAGCTGCAATCCACGCAATAGCAGTGGATTTCGTTTGGGGTTACAGCAATCACAGATTCAAAGCATTCTCCAATGATCAACAAGCTGGAGGTGCAGCAAGTGAAGGTGAGTGTGATAAAGAATTGGTTGTGAGTAGAGGCTGGTTCAACCTTTTCAGAGTGAGGGCAAATGTATAGAACATGAAAGGACAGGAAGGGGTTGTCCGATGGGATATTGGGAGCTGATCCTGTGAATTTCTTGGCTGGGGGAGGTGGTGGGGGACAGATGTGAGAAAAAACATTGTTAGAACAATTAATATACTGACTAGATCAATCAGAAACGAAGACTTCAATCATATAGTATGTCTGCCCCCTCCCCTGGCAAAAAAGGGGCAATTTCTGTTTAGAAATTGTATCTCAGAGCCGAGAAGCGTTCAATAAAAAAGTTGGCACTGATGTGGCCTTGCATTTCAAGGCCGTTCACTGGAATAAACAGACTCCAAAGGATGCCCACGAGAGCTGTGCTTGTAAAATCCTCGGAGTGTCCAGGCCTCCCCTCCTCCCACGGACTAGCTGAATTTAAGATCCTCTCTGGCTTCTATCTGACCCCCTCGTGACAGGTGAGTGCTCTGCCAATGGAGCGACTGGGCCTTTCTCTTTTCAAGACCCCACTCCCTGCCACGGAGGCGAAGCCGCTTCCGAATGACCCGATAGGACCTAGCTGTCACCTTCTTTCCAATCTTAGCCATCAAAAGTCGCAAAAATGGGACAAATCTCCAGCAAAATCAGTAACAACACCGAAACACTTCTTTAAAAGCTACTGAGCCTAAAAGGCAAGTTTCATTTGGTTAAGAAAGGCCATCTTTAACAACCAACATGCCACTTTTATTAGAAATTCACGTTGCCAACATACATGGTTATTTTCTGAGCGGTAGGGCACCTTGTTTGTGCGTAAGAACTGTATTGAGGGGAGAATCTATCATGGGACAGAAATTCCTTCCCACCCCTCCCTTCACTCATCTAAGGATGCCCTGGTGGCATGCTGGTTACAGTGCCTGGCTGCTAAGGAAAGACTGGTGGTTTGAGCTCACCAGCTGCTCCAAGAGAAAGATGTACCGGGTAGTCTGCTTCTGTAAAGATTTATGGCCTTAGAAATCCTAAGGGGTAGTTTACTCTGCCCCATAGGGTCCATGTGAGTCGGAATCAGCTTGATGGCCATGGTTCATACGGTTACTGTCTGCACTCCATGAACACAAACACGGGCAGACATGTACATGAGGCAGAGAGATAAATCTAACTGAAACTGATGAGCCGCTTCCATTTCCTTTAAGCACCGGGCTGCCCTGTGACATTTGGCGAGTGTACATTCATGATGCGTAGCACCAGGGCTCCCGTGATTACAAGCTATCGTCAGCTCTTTCCCTTTGCCGAGAAGCAATCGAACTGGATTGGACTTTTGTTGTTAATTAAACAAACAAACACAAATACAAAACTAAAGGTTTACACTAGAGTGGGTCGGGCAAAGATTTATTACTTCTGCGCATGAAACCACTTTAAGCCTAAAGTTAACTGACCACTAAGGCAAAGGAAGGATTGTCTGTCTTCTCTGGTGAGTTCAAAAGGCCTGGTTTAATGATGTTTAACAAACATAAGCAAGTCAGCCAACAAAGAGAATGTTTCTTTTTTATGGTGGCTTGTTCTCTCCTCCCTTGTCCACATGCATCCTCATATCAAAAAGCTACATTGTAAGGAGCGTCTCTGTTTTGCATGAAAAGCCTAATTATACAAAGTCTCCTACATATGGGACCAATTTGCTATTAAAACTGAGAGGCAGCAGGGAAGTATTTAATATGATTTGGCGTCCGTGTTCCCCCCCTCCCCCCCGCTTTTAAGGAAACATTTATAGCATTTCTCATTTTCCCACCAACTATTTTCCTTTCGTTTACATTTGCACCAAAGCAAGATAATCCTATTAAAATACAGGATGTTATGATATTGGGAATGAAACATTCTAATTGTCTGGATGTATTCTATTTCTCCCTCTCAGGCAGCTGAATATAGGGGGAAAATGCATTGCTAGTACTTCTAAGCGACTTTTCTCAAGGCACATAACACTAGGAATCTATGATTCTATGGCTGGCAGAGGTCAATCCAAGACAAATATGTGAACTCGGGCTTTGATGTGTGTTTGTAATAGGAAGGGAGGGCATAGAACTTCATTTGGTACTACGACCCCAAAAGCAAAAGTCTATTTTGGAGGGAACATCACTATGACATAAAAATGTCAGAATGTACTTTCCTTATTAATTTTTGGGGCAGTTACAGTTCACCAGGAGAATAGCAACTCAAAATATCTTAGACCCCCTCCACACCAACACAATAAAGTAAAATTGACAGATTGATATTGTCACCCCCCCCAAAAGGCAATATCATCTAGTAATTAAAAGAAAAAAAAGCAGACGTAGATGTTTGAACTATAATATTCTCTTCGTTTTACACTGGCACGATTCATGAACAGCATCAAAGTTTTCTTGGAGCAGAAGAGTAAATTTATTGTATCTAAAAAGTCGGCAATCTTTTTCTTCCCCAAATGATTCTGAGCACCGAAAAGCACGAATCGGGGTTCTTCACTTTTTACCGTATAAGCTGCATATTCCAAAAATGATAAGGTCCCATTTTCCGCATACCACAGGGGAGAAGAGAGCCAATTTGCAGTGGGTACGCGGTATAGAAAGGTTTCATCTCCACAGCCCAGCTGGGCGTCCAGTCCATTTCGGCCTGTTAATTATTAATACAAGAGATGCCACCCAATCTCAAGAGAAGAAAGGCAAAGCCCGGTGATCCGAAAGTAAACCCCGCGGAGATACCGAAGTGGCGTCCTTCACCCCGGACTGCTAGGACACCCCAGCCAAGCAAACGTGTACCGCGCGCCGGGCGCCGGCCCGGACGGGACCCGCGGGACACGCCTGGGTCTGCGGAAAGTCTGCGCACCCCGGGAGCCCGGTCCGCGGCGAACACCGGGTTCTCCATCTGCACAGCGCCCTGAGGCCCGCTCGCTCGGGCCGATTCTCCACTGGGGACCTGCCCGCGCGCCCGCGTGCTCTGCGGCTCTTTGTAAGGGTCCCAAGAACGACTTCTGCACACCTCTAAACTTTCCTCGCCCACCAGGAACTTCGCTAGTTCGCCAGGACTTCTTTCCGCCTCACCTGCGAGGCCCGCGGGCCAGTTCCCCGGGCCCCCGCCCGACTAAGGAGTCCGGAGCTGGGCGCAAGGCCAGTCCGCCTGGGGTTGGCCCCGCGCAGGGCTGTCTGTCTGCGACAGACCCGTGCCCGTGCGTCCGTCCTACGGGTCCCCTCTCCGTCTGCCCGCGCACCCCGTGGGCAGAGAAGCCCTCTCCCCACATGCATCGCAC
>NW_022103905.1:18882924-18901909 GCF_000313985.2 Echinops telfairi
GCCCCTGAGCACCTGTGGCCGCCGGGGCGCAAGCTGCACAGCGCCCCGCGGAACCTGCCCACCGTCTCAAACCCCCACCCAAACCCTGGAACTAGAGGTTCGCGACTCCCACGCTGAGCCCCTTCCACCCTCTTGGGGTGAGGAGGGGCAAACTTGATGGCAACGGGAAGGGGCCGGGTTTGGGGGCTCCCAAGAGCGCCCAACTAGGACTGGAGGCTCGAGCCTCCTCTAGGGCCCTGAAGCAGGAGATCCCAGAAAGGAGCTTGGCCTAGGCGAGGAGGTGGAGCAAACAAGTGCAGTCCGGAGGGAGGTGGATTTTCAGGCCCCTCTGCACACTCAATCTCAGATCTGGGTTTATCCTACCGGGCGCACCGGGAACTCCACGCAAATGAACTCGGTCTCCAGCCCTTTGGAGCCAATGGATTCCCAGGCTGTTCCACACCAGCGTTCTCTCTAGCGAGCCCATCTATAAGTCAGATAGGCTCGACTTTCAACTTTTTAAAAAGAGAGAGATTGTGGTACTCCGGACAGGGGAAATAAAAAGGTCTCTCTGAAAGTCAAGTTTGTGAATTTTAACTTGCAACCAAGAGTTTGCTACCCTCCAAAGTGGACCTCTCACTCTTCGCTGGCCTCATGGAAACAAACCAAAGTCATCATTCTTATTATTACAGATGCATTCCAGTGTTACCTTCTCCGAGTCTGCGTTAGAACGCTGGCGAACCACCTACAGCATCGAGGGTACAGACAAAATTCTCAGAAATCAAGTTTGCATACCGATTGCTCTTCCTTCAAGTAATTTCAATTCTGCTTTCTGCCAGTCTTAGGTTTCCATTGACGGCTTATAACACTAGATGGTTATTTGTTGTGGCCGTCCTAGTGATTAAAAGGGGAGCATTCTCGCCCCACTCCCACCCCCATCTAACTGATTTCACCCTTGCCACCGAGTTCAGCCTTGATTTAGAACACATGTAGACAGCATTGTAGACAAGGGTTCATGCAGGCCCCCATCCGCACCACTCCCAGGGCACAAGTTAGTCTTTCAAACAGTTCCACTCCGACTTAAGAGATCAAAATGAAATCAAGCATGGCCTTATAAAAGTTTGATTTTAGATAAAGTCATCCTACAAGTGTTTTTTTTTCCCCATTCCCCTCCTTAGAAAAATTTCCAAACAAACCCACCAAACTATGTAAAGAGACATGATAAAAACGTGAAGCCAAGACCTACCCATGTTAACTCAGCTGTCCAGCCATAGCAAACTGGACAGGAGTCTCCAGTGAATCAGCCGTCCCCACTGTGGTGTTTACAATGATGAAATTAAATCACCCCACACTCATGGCGCAATGATATCTCCCAGCGAGACAACGCCTCTTGCTAATACTGACACCACCGCTCGTGTGTGGTTCTTGGTTTTCTTGGGTGCTCACAAGGTAAGACGGAAAGAGAATGGTGATGGGTCCTAGGTCCCTCTCACTGGCATGGGCCATCCGTTCTGATTCAGTGTGACCCGGCCGGACAGTGTAGAACTGCCCCTGTGGGTTTCTGAGACTAACTCTTTATGGTTGTACAAAGCCTTGTCTTTCGCCTGAGGAATCCCTGGTGGTTTTGCACTACTGACTTTGGGGTTAGCAGCCCAACACGTAAACAGGACGCCACCAGGGGTCCCCTTCCCTTAGGTAGGCCCCATGCAGCATTCCTGATTCTACATACGTTCGGCCAAAGCCATTCCAAATGAGTCTAGATGTGCAATTCTGAAAAGTCACGATGTTCCTCTCCCACAGCATTCTCCTTTAGCAAACAGAGCTTTATAAAATGAACGAATCCATTCGTGCTGGCGCTGACCGTCAGACATCTGACCCCAAGGTATCATCTTCTATTGCTATTTTTTTTTTTAACATTTTATTAGTGGCTCATACAACTGTTATCCCTTCTATTGCTATTAATCAGTTGTTTATTTCAAGACCATTTCAAATGAAGTCAGCAATCAAGAATGACAGGGCCACGGCTTGTGCTGCTGTCGTTACAAATAGTAGAAGCATTCATCCTGTAGGCGCATCGCCAACAGAAATATCCTCTTAGAATACTTATTTGAAATATTTACCCATTTATTCAACCAAGACATTTTCAGAATGATGTGCTACTGACCTTGACCTTTACAAACGTATTTCACTTGTAGATGACAACTAATGAGCAACAGAAATTCAGATATTGAATCTGAACCTTCCTGTGTGGCTAGGTGTGATTTGTAGCACACGAGTCCATTGAATGTCTTCAGCTTTGAACCTATAGGATCCTTAGGTGAACCCAAAGCCCTCATCAAACTTTGAAAATGAAAAATGAGAGACTGCATTAAAAGAAAGAGCCACTTAAATTTTTGAAATAGAATAATAAAAAAAAGAATTATGAATTCCCAAGCAAATCAATCAGTCAGGAGTGAAATCATTTTAATCTCCCTCCAATACTATTTGAACGAGAGCTATAAATGACGCACAATTCAGTGAAATTTTTTATCCAATGCATATTAATGGAGAAATAATTTGGGTCACATTCAACAAATGGTTATGGTGCAACCAGTGTAGAGGGAAACACTTCTTACGAGTTGGGCTGCTATCTGAAAGGCCAGCAGTTTGAAACCACTGGGGAATCCTTGGGAGAAAGATGGGGCTTTCTGCTCCCACTAGGATTGACAGCTCAGAAACTCACAGGGCAGTTCTACCTGGTCTTACATGGTTGCTATGGGTCGGCACCCACTGGATGGCATTCCCTTGGGAAAGATTGTTGCCTTTTTTCTTTTCCTTCTTTCTCTTTACCAAGTATCTTGAGGGGGGGAAGGGGATGGCCCAAAAATCAAAACCAGAAAGACAATGCTGCTTACATGAAGATCAATAACCAGGATGGAAATTCTTTGCTGTGAATAGGAGTCTGTTATATATTAATTGTTGACTCCATTTTTCCACCTTGTTAGCTAATTTCAGAAACAGAAGACACACAGAATGCTTATGAACACATGTAATTCATCTCAGAGTCCCCTAGAGATGGCCACGGCCCCACGTGGTGTTCCTGTATGCCGAGTTTCACACTGAATCTGTCGCTTAGGAAGGAAGTGGGCAAACACTTCTGATGCCAGATTGTTCCAAATGGCCCACGAGAAAAGCCTGTACAGTTCCGCAGGGATCGAGGCAGGAGGCTGGTCACAAAATCGGTGCTCATGTCCCCACTTTGGGGGTTAAAATAAAGAAATGCTATTTGTCTTTATCAGAATGTGATTGGTTTTACACCACTCAGTGTCTGATCTCAGGGTAGGGCACGCTGAACCGTGCACAGGCGCGCGTGCACACACACGAGGTGCTTTTGAGGAGAATCTCAAGTGGGCAGGTGGCTCCTAGAACAAAGGTGATGCCAGCGTCTGATGATGACCCTGGGAGGGAGGGTCTGGGCTTTGCAGTTTTGTCTCACCTGGCCCGGCTTCTCTTTCTCCGGTGCGTGGCAGCTTGCTAATTCAATTAAGGCTGATGTGGCCCTAGGCAGCTTGACTCAGCTGAATCCGTATCCACTATCATCCAAGTCTTGTGCTCTCTGGGAGGTGTGTCTTTTGGGTTGTCATAGAGCCAGGGGCCTAGGTTTTCTTGGACCAAAGGGGGTCTGACAGAGAGTGTTCCAGGCAAGACCACTTAGGAAGCCACCCAAAGGAACAGGCTTATATACAATAGTTCACAGTTTTGCTTAAAATTCTGATGCTAGAAGGAGCCACAGTCTCATAAAGGGACATTTGTCAATGGATTGATACTGGTGAGAGCTAGACTCTAAAGAAGGTGACAGTTTGTAAACCCACTGATGTCAAATTGATTCTGACTCGCAGTGACCTGACCCTGGCAGACTGAGTAGAACTGCCCGTAGGGTCCTCCAGGCTGTAACCTTCATGAACTCAGGCTGCCACATCTTTCTCCTGTGGAGTGGCTGCTGGTAGGGTAGGCTGAACACTTCACCACTTCGTCACCACTAGCACGCTTTGCAGGGGCCAGAAGACCCTTATTTATGCATGTCAGGAGCAGAGAAATGAGCAGATTACTATAGCTCCTCGATCTTATTTGTGATTTGAAAACAAAATAGAAAGATGTAGAATTAATGGTGTGTGTGTGTGTCTATATTACTTTAAAAAAAACTGTGAAAAAGTGGAATCAAAAGAGAGTGGAGTTTTCCAACAAACTCTTGAGTGTGTATTTGAGGGTAGGTCAAAAACATTGCAACAAAATCATATCAGCCTTTAGTAAACAAAAATATCAAAATGTGAGCCTATTGGTTCTCCGTATAGCCTCTGCCTAGGTCTATGCACTTGGGAAGCAGTGGCTTCCATTTCCATCTCGCGAACCCTTCAGGGTACGTCAAGTCAAAGCAGCAGGTTCGGGCTCCCCCAAGGACTCAGGTTGTGTTCATTCGAAATGTTCCTTGGGCTGTGGGGACAACAAGGACTCTGAAGGGGACGAGACCAGGCTTGAGGGTGGAGGGAGTTTGATTTGCCAGTGAGATTCTCTTAGGACAGCTCTTGTAATTCTCAAAAAATGAGCAGGTACATCACCAAGAAGGGGGGAAAAACATCTTGGTAGAATTTTCCTGGTGTTTTCCTCACCAATGGAGTTTTCCATTTTCTTGAAACTTCTTCATAATAAGTCCCCAGATCAGTCCCATGTCCTTTGAGAAAAATGATCGGTACACGAGCTGACCTCTCTGCCCTAAATTTAAGTGGTTCAGCAGATCTCCTTGTAAACCATTACTTTGTACCGTGCTGTTTGGATTGTTTTGGGGAATAAATCCAAGACTTACCCAAAGATCTGATTTGTCCCATACAATGATCTTCGCTAGCTTCGATCGTGTTTGACAGACTGAGGGGCAAGGATCAGCTGTTTGAGCTCACTGATCTTTGTACGACACTGTGGGCACCAGTGGAGCAGAAATACTGCTGAGGTCAGGAAAATCACTTACAGTTTAAATGGCTGAGCCACGTGAGGTCCAACTGCAGTAGTCGCCGCATCTAGACTAATTCTATGGTCTTCCTCATGAGCTTCTGGAGCTCAGCCAATTTCTTCATGTGTGGAGGTTGACAGTCTTCCCTCTGTTGGTTCACCTTTGAGGTTTCTTTGGCCTACCGCAAAATACTTGATCCAAGCCAAAACTGTTGTTTTCCAGGGGGCAGCCTCCCCATAAATGTGCTGTAAAGCTTCAGTGATTTGGGAAGGCATCCACTTGGGTTTCGTTAAAAATGTGGTATTAGTCCTGACCTCTAGAGCATTTTTTTCCATGGTACAAAAAGTAATTTTTTAAGGTCCCCTTACTGGAGTCAGGCAAGTGTGCTACTGATAGGATAGGTTTGACCATATCTGGCCGACCAACCAACCACTGCCATTGGGTGGATTCTCACTCTGACCCAAGACAGAGGAGGCTTTCAGAGACTGACAATCTTTATGGGAGCAGGTAGTCTTATCTTTCACAGGCTGTCCGGTGGGTTTGAAGAGCTAAACTTGTGGTTAGCAGCCCATGCTTAACACACAGGACCACCAGGGATCCCGTGGTTCATGAAAAAATGGAATAAAAAGATAATGGAGGTTTAAGAGTTTGAGGAACATTTTGAAGGTTCCCCGCCCCCTGGGGGCTCACTGTAAGGTGAGTGATTCAAACCACCCACTGTTCCATGGAAGAAAGATACGACTTTATTGGACTGTAAATTCAATGGCGATTTACAGTCTCTGAAACCCTATGAAGGGTTGTTGAGTTAGAATCGACCGGATGGGTGTGACTTTGGAGATATAGCTCCATATGGTCAATCACATGCTACATATGTCGGGTGCCTATTATGTGCCTGGCTCTGTGCTACAAGCTGAAGCATTAAATAAGATCCAGACAGAAGCCCTGACCTTGAGAGGCTCACTGATTTGCTGACCTTTGCTCTGAAAACAGTAGAAGCCAGTTTCCTGCACTAGGGTGAACATTTTTAAAGAGGGCAGTGTCTAGTGGCCACTGGAAAGATGTTTGCACAGCAATTTGCTACTCACAGTTGATGGATGGCTGCGAATTATTAAAGGTGGCTATTAATGTAATGGGATGTCGGAGGTGAAAGGTTAGGCTGGATGGAGACAATGATACAGGGACTCTGGGATTGCTAGAACCACATAGCTTGTACGCCTATTAGGAAATTCAGAGACATGGCATATGTTTTGTAACCTTCAGAATGAGGAAAAGAGTAAAGTTCACGGGCATACAGAGCTGAGCAATCACCACAAGATAGGTAGGCAGCAGGTGCTTCACTACACACATACCTGCCAGGGCATAGAAGCGAGCCATACACACCAACGGCCAGAGACCCTCCAGCCCTTGCTGTTCTCCTGGGATGTCCTCACTCAACTCCTGGAACTGTCAGGGAACACGTCATTAAGGAAACCATTTGTAGTGAGGGGTAAAGGAAGAACAGAAATGAACTTGGAACCTAGAGACCTGGGTTCTAGTCTCCAACTGCCAACAAGTCCTTGGGTAGGTCAGTTAAGCTCTCTGGCCATCAGGTGCCTCACCTGCAGAGTTACAGGGTGGGAACAGAGCCCCAAACCTCCTTTGACTCCTCATAACAGGTTTCAGGATGATTTCCATTAACTTTCCTGGAACACCTTGGTCCCTTTCTTTCTTCTACACCATGTTTACTTACTTCTCCCTCCAAGGAGCCTCTTTGTTTCATTGTAGCTTGTGGTGTGGTAGCATACATTCTGGCACTGCACCAACTTCCATCCCACCCACCAGCTGAGTGAGCTTGAGTAAACCTTTGTTTCCTCACATGTGCAACAGAGAATAGTAGGTCCCTCTTGGGTCCCAGGGATGACTCAATGAAAGAACATAAAGAAAGGGCAGAGCGACCACATTTCAGTAGGGCGTAAGACGTGCAGCGGCCATCACCACCAGCAGTCTCTGTGCTGGTCTACACACAGCGCTGGTCCTTGGCCATCACCACCAGCCGTCTCTGTGCTGGTCTACACACAGCGCTGGGCCTTGGCATATACATTTGGCATCACATGGACTCAGCATCTGCTAAGCAGTCAGGCTTTGAGTCTGGATTGACCGACTGACAGTGGGTTTCAGTACTGGTGGTAAAATGATAAATCAGAATAACACCTGGTATAGCGGTCCTCAACTTGTGGGTTGCGACCCTTTTGGGGGTTGAACGCCCCATTCACAGGGTTTCCCGATTCATAGCAGTAGCAAAATGACAGTTATGAAGTGGCAACAAAAATAATTTATGGTTGGGGGTCACCAGCACATGAGGAACTGTATGAAAGGTTCGCGGCATTAGGAAGCTTAGACCACTGGCTTAGGAGGCCTCCTGGTTTAGTAAACTTTCTGTGCCCGATTTCCTATCAGAGCAAGTTCTTTGAGGTGAGAGTTCCTTTACCCATCACCACAATGACCAACCGTCTTCTGTGTGGATTGCTTTGAGGTAGGGAAAAGGAGGGAAGGACACAGGCCAGGGTGTCAGCCTTTCTTTCACTCAAGACGCTGACCTCTCAAAGGGACCAGACACAATCCTGATCACACAAAACAGAAGGTCTGGGGCACACTTGAAGATTTCCAGGTGTAGCAAGCTCTGTAGGCCACGAATAAGGGACATGACTCTGCGCAGGGGTAGCCTCAGGTCGGCTTCATGAGAAGAAAGACTTCATGGATGAGGTGCTGCTGGAGCTAGACTTTGAAGGACAAATCAAATTACAATGGAAGTAAAGGGGAATGAAGGGCATTTTAGGAGGAGGGCAGGGCACATATACACGAGGCAGAAAATGCATCTCTCTGGACATTGGGCCTTGACTTAAGTACTCCCTCAATTCAAGAACACGTAATTCTAATAATCCAGCATTCTGTGATGCTCACCTTCCTGACACGATCGCTGAAGACAAAGCTGGTGCATAAGCAAATGTGCTGAAGAAAGTTGATGGTGCCAGGCTATCAAAAGATAGAGCATCTGGGGTCTTAAAGATTTGAGGATAAACAAGGGGCCATCTAGCTCAGAAGCAACAAAGCCCACATGGAAGAAGCACACCAGCCTGTGTGATCATGAGGTGTCGATGGGATCAGGTATCAGGCATCTAAGACCCAGAACGAAAAATCCTATCAATGTGAATGAGGGGGAACATGGAGTGAAGACCCAAAGCCCATCTGTAGAAAATTGGACATCCCCTTATAGAAGAGTCAAAGCAAGAGATGAGCCACTTAGGGTGCAGAATAGCACTGATGAAACATACAACTTTCCTCAAGTTCTTTAATGCTTCCCCCATCCCCCCTGGCCACTATCATGACCTCAATTCTACCTTAAAAATTCCGCTAGACCAGAGCATGTACACTGGTACAGATAAGAGCTCAAAACACAGGGAATCCAGGACAGAAAAACAGCTCAGCACAAATGATGAGAGTAGTGATACCAGAAGGGAAAGGGGAAGGTGGAGGGAGAAAGGGGGAACCGATCACAATGATCAACCTATAACTCCCTCCCAGGGGGACGGACAACAGAAAAGTGGGTGAAGGGAGAGTGTAGTGGTGTAAGACATGAAAAAAAAAAGAGAAATTATCAAGGGTTCATGAGGGAGGGAGGGAAGAAATGACCTGATACCAAGGGCTCAAGTAGAAAGAAAATGTTTTGAAAATGATGATACCAACCTATGTACAAATGTACTTCATACAATTGGTGTGCGTATGGATTGTAATAAGAGCTGTAAAAGCCCCCAATAAAATGATATATAAATAACATATATATAAATGCATCTCTCTCAAATATATGTATTAGATATAAATGCATCTCTGTCAAGGGCCAGCTGAAAATTCAGGTTCATAGTAGTGGATGTACAAAGCTCAACATGGGGCCACAGTTATTTTTTCTGCATCTCCCCCAAGGTGCCTAGGCTGGAGTTCTGCAAACTGGACAGGCAGGAATGTAGTTTTTGAAATTGAAAAAAAGATGAGGGCAGAAGAGGGACATTGTGCTTCGGAAAACAGATCCCTTTTGCCGTGTGCCTATTTCATAGTCTTCTTGTAAGGATTAATCGTTGGTGTGGCAGTCATCAAGTTCAATTACGCTTAATAAAACACATAGAGCAAAAGAGGTCCACATCACAGCGAGGAAGGATAAAACTAGAAAGGGGAGTTATTTCATCGGAGTGAAAAAGCTCCGTGGGGCATTTTTGGATGAACAAGGCAAATGGAATGTTATTCGGTTTGGTCTCTCGTCCGTTTTGGTGCTGGAGATTATCCGAGGCAGTTCGATGCATATAAATGCTTCACATGTAAGCCATGTTTCATTATTAGTATTTTAAAAAGCACTGTCTTAAAATTATAGTTTCAAATCACGAAGGAAAGATAAGCAGTTACAGATGGCTTTCCTTGTTTCTATTTTTGGTCAGGCATGATGAAGGGCCACAGGGGAACAAGGGCTTCTTGGGGAAATCCCAGGCTCCGACGTCTCCCCGCTATTAGAGGTCTAGAAGCCAGCGCGGGCATCCTTCTGCTTTCATGGAGAAAACATGTTTCCGTTCAGTCAAGCGAAGTAATCAATTATTCTGCATTATGAAATACTCATTTTATAACGATTGACAGTTCAGACAGTTGTGCCACATGTCAATAGTGGTTTCACTGCTCCTATTTTAGCTCCAGCTTATAGGACGGGACCATCTGCCTTGACAGTGTCTGATCAGAAGTCTGTTCTCTGCTCCCAGAAGTATATCTATTATTTATGGCCAGTCCTGCACTGGAGGTGTGTGTTGTGAGCACTGAAACAAGAATAGACTTATATATATATATATATATATATATATACGCACATATATATGATATTTCTTCTTTTAATAAATATGTTAAATTCTTCTAAATATATCAGACTCAGATCAAGGAATCATCAACCCCCCTTCTCTTGACCTTAAAACCACATTGACATGTTATAAGATCGGGGTGAGTTTCATGAGGCCGGCCATTCAGAGGCTCCACGTGGCACATGGGATCTTTTGTGCCCAGTTAAAATGTGTGCCCCCAAAGGTAATGTCCTGAAACTGAAAGGGCTTTACAATGTTTATAGAGTCTGTTTGCTGCTGCAGCTACGAGCTCACTTACTGGCTAACAATTCCTGGGGGCTTACTGGATGGCTCACTCTGGTTTTATGATCTTTTAAACAGCTGACTCATGCGTTCACACTCCGGACTTGTATGGTGCCCATTTTGCCGGCGAGGAAACCGAGGCATGGAAATGTTATGCCAGGTGTCCACTAGGACAGGACTGATGTTCACGTCTCGGCAGGACTGATGTTCACGTCTAGGCACGTTGATTGTAGGACTTGCACCCTCAAATGAATTGGTTACCACTCTCAAAGATGTTCTTAAATCCTCCTGGAATTTTGCACTACTCAGTATGTTAAAAGCAGCCAACTGACTTCGTCAGTAATCAAAAATTACTGCCCTAATAAAATTTAGGCATGTGTGCAGGAAAATTCCTTTATCACTAGCTCCTGTAATTGAGCATGGTTAGCATGTGTCATTATGAGTTACTGCACAATTTAGTGAATTATTTAATTACTTACTAATGAAGAAACATACTGTATGTGGTTGTAATTATCCTACTTGAAAACAATGTTGCCATGTGTACGTTTAAGAAACCACTTGCTACACTTGAAGTTAACCCTGGAAGGGAGTTCTTCTGTGATCTGGAATAATGAAATATCTCTAAATGTTGAGAGTGGGAGGCCAGATCAGAAGGCCAGACACCTAAAAGTCCAAACGCCAGCGCGCCCCTCCTCCCAGCAACCGCAGCTTCCCCACGGGCGCGGCTCTTCGGGTACAGCTCAGGGCTCTTCTTTTCATAAATAATATTTTTTGCAATATAAGAGAATAAATGAAAAAAGTATTGCTACTAGTATTTCGGTCCCACACAGACAGGTTTATTCCAAACAAAACATGTTTGGTTAAACAGGTTAAACATGTGACATGTTAAACATATCTCTGCAATCAGTAAATGGTTGCAGACAAGTAATCTCAGTACTACACTTGGCTTAGTCTTAGGGTACTTTCCAGAAAGAGGGCTAATCAAAACAGTGGCTTCCAGGGAGTCTGCTATACCAAGGGATCCCTTCCACCACCACTCCCCGCCCCCATCACAACTGCGCCAGGCCAGCTCGTTGTTCAAAGGCAGCAAAGTCTGTGGTCCTGGGTGGAATTTTGTTGGGAAACTTCACCCCATCCACCTGTAAGCCCCACTCTTGCCCATGATTGGAGTCCCTTGGGGATGCCACACCTGCCGTTTTGTAATGTTCTAGATCAAAGGGTGCAGAATTCTTCCTGGGAAGGGTTGAGAGTCGAGAGTCGGAAACACTGCCTTCAGAAGTGGACAGGCCTAGAGGAGACCTATGTGAAGAAACCAGAGTTTCCCGGGTTGGCATTTTGGTTTCATAAACGATTTTGTAGAAAGTCTTTGCTCAACTTACCCTCGTATGTCAAACAGCATAGCATTTGATTCACTTACTTTAATCACCCAGCAAATGACTTTGATAGCATAATAATCTTAAATAGAACCACTTAGTTTTCAGTGCAGTTTGAATAAATTATTTTTCACATTTATTAAGTGACTATCGTGAAACTTGGCCTTGCTATTTATGCAAAGAGACAGTACATAGCCTGGAGCTATTTTGACAATGCATCTTAAGTCAAATACAGATAAAGCAATTTTCAGAATGTCATAATACAAGTGTGAAAGAGTGATGTGTTTGTGTAAGCCATGGCACACATTATTGAGAAATCACTGATACGTCTTATTGAATTTGCTGTAATATGCCTTGAGAAGAATAATAGTCTCAGCAAGATGAACTCTCCCAGTATTCCAAAGGTTAAGCACATGCTGTACCGTGACTTTCATAAACTGGAACACCATAGCGACTTGATTTACAACACTGTTGTTCCCTGGAATATAGCAGTGGCAGTCCGACAAAGGAATCCCTGGGTCATTCAAATAGTTAACATGCTTGGTTGCTAACCAGAAGGTAGGCTGGAGGGTCAGGTCCAGAGGTACCTGAGAAGAAAGTCCTAGCAATCACATATTTGGGGGGGAAAATTCAGCCCTGGAAAACTCAGTTTTCCAAAAGCATAGTTGTACGCTGACATGAGTCACCACAAATTAGAAGGGCCTTGACAGGTAACTGGGTTTTCACGTGGAGAAGGCAAAAACAGGAAAAGTGAAAATGGAAATAGAAGGTATGGAAAAGGCTCAGAGAAATCACGTGCGAGGTCTCCCTGCTTCCAAGGAAGAGCGTGTGGAAGCCATCCGGGTTCACCATGCTGCCGACCCTGACACACTCAGATATAAACCCAATCAAACTCACTGCCATCGAGTCAATTACAACTCAGAGAAACCCGCTAGGACAGTATAGAACTGCCCCTACGGGTTTCGGAGACTAGAAATCTTTTCAGGAGTCCAAAGCCACATCTCGTTCACCTGCAGATTTGTGGGTGGTTTCGAACGGCTCAGTCGCTGTGCCGCCAGGGGTGCGCACACCAGCAAGGGGAACAATATGACCCTGTTGGCACTGCGGAGCCTGGCTTCCTCTATTCTCCCAAGGGCAGACTGTCATTTAACTGAGTAAATAAAGCCAAGCAACTTTTTTTCCCTCTGAAAAATGATACTTATGGTAGACTTACTCTATTTCTTGCAGATTTCTACATTTGCTAACAAACAGTAAGAAACGGTTTCCTTGCGTTACAAAGCAGTCCGAGAAAAGACAGCACGCTCATTACATTCAGGACAACCGCAGTTCAATTTGTAGTGTAACAGAAATTGCTCTCAAACAAACAACAACAAACCCACTGCCACTGAGTGGCCATGGTCAAACGCCTGGGGCGGTAACCAACTGGAAGACTGGAATTCAATTCATCCTTCAGATGGGTTTCTTTTCATTTAATACATTAAAATCATTTACATGTGGTCACATTCACTCTTTGTAGGGTCCAGTCCTCCCAAGCTTTGACCAAGGCACTCGGTTGTGCAGTCATCAGCACACGGGATGGACAACAGCTCATACACCCTAAATTTACGCTTCTCCATCGCCAAGTACCCCCCAGCCCCAGCCAAACTCCGGCTACCGCTGGAGGAGTTTCTCCTTAAAAACATTAATGTAGAGGTGATCACAGACGATACAGTCTTTTTGCCACTTAATATAATGCACGTGAGGTTCATGTGTTTTCATGGTTGTATAATAAAGCAATTTTTGACATTTGGGTTAATTTATTCATTGGCAATGGCAAATAAAGCTGCTATGACGACACACACACACACACACACACACACACACACACGCACACACACAGGTTTTGTGTGAACCAAAGTTTTCATTTTCTCTGGCTAATAGTTAGGAATGGGACAGCTAGATTGTAAAGGTCTTGCAAGCTTAACTTTCTTTTTAAAAAGCCAAGTGATTTTCCAAAGTGGCTGCGCTACTTAACATTCCCATCAGCAACAATTCAGCGACTCTTCATTCTTATCAGCACTTGATACTCTCAGACTATCTATCTATCTATCTATCTATCTATCTATCTATCATCTATCTATCTATCTATCTATCATCATCATCAATCTACCTACCTCTCTCACAGGTACTCTATAGGTCAGGTTAGACTGCCCCGGTGGGTTTCTAATACTGTGACTCTTTATGGGAATAGAAAGCCTCATGGAATACACATGATTGCAGGGAGTTTTTGTGTGGATCTCTCTGTCTCTCTCTCTGGAGGCTTGGTGCTGTAGTGGTTACATGTTGGGTCAGCCGTTCAAACTCTCCTGATGCTCCATGGGAGAAAGATGAGGCTTTTTCTCCATCGATTCAGAAACTCACATGGGCAGGTCTACTCTGTCCTATCAGGTCGCTATGGGTGGACATAGATTCGATGGCAGTGGGTTTGAGTGTGATCTGTCTGTCTGTCTATGTTACTATATGTCTTAAACCCCTTCTCTACATCATGCTATCTTGGACTGCTATCAGCATCCTTTTCTTCATATTCTGTAAACTTGATTCTTCAAATTGTGGTGGGGTTTTTTGGGTAGTAGTAGTTTAAAAAATATTTTCTGCTTCCTTTGTTTGACTCTAGACTCCAAGAGGCAAGGAACCCATGTGTCTTATGCATCTTTGCCTTCCTCTTGTACCACGAGGGCTTCTCACAATTCCTGGCATATTCCAGGTATTTGATAAAACATTTATTAAGTGAATGAATGAATACCTTTTGAAAGCAGTGGGTATGGCAGAAAAGTGTTTGACTTGAAGTTAGAAAATCAAGTTTCTCCCCCAAGTTCTAACAGTGGCTGTATGACTGGGGACAAGGTCCTCATCTGAAAAATCAGAGGAAAAAATGCCTATCTCTGAAGACTTTCTAGGACCTTAAAAGTCCAATAATATATGTGAAAACTACCAGTGTCTGATTGATAAGCAATAAATAGTCATTGGGTTTGAATGACCTACTAACCAGTGCGTTGCCATGCCAATTCTCATACATGGTGACTCTGTCTGACAGCGTAACATGTCCCATTGGGTTTCCGACGCTGTAACCTGTATCGGAGCCACTGCCAGGGCTTTTCTCCCTCAAAGCCTCTGATGGGTTTAAACCACCGCCCCTTTGACCGTGGTACCACCAAAGCTTCTAACCACAATGACACGACCAAGACAAAATACAAAGGTAAACAATATGAACAATGAGCTCATTTAGTCATCCGGACTGTGGCAGCTCCCCAAGTGTTTAGTGCTTATACTCCCAGCATTCAAACGTGAGAACTTCACACAGTCGTTTGGTCCCTCTGCCACCCGTGCACCATGCTCGGTATCGAAGGGTACACACGCTGCATACTGTGGGCATTGTTCTTAGCCCTGACTCCAACTGACCCCACGTATAATGAAATAAGTCACCTTGGCCTTGCACCAATCTCATAACGGTTGGCATGCTTGAGTCCATTGTCCCAGCCGCTGTGCCAATCCATTGCCTGCGTGTGTTTCTTCTTCTTTTTAAAAACATGAAATCATTTTATTGCGGGGATCCTACAGATATTATGACAATCCACAAATCAATGATACCAGGTGAACTTGTACACAGGTTTCCATCATCATTTTCAAAGCATTATCTTTCTACTTGAGCCCTTTGATATCAGCTCCTCCTTTTTCCCTCCCTCCTTCACCCTACCTGCCTCATGAACCCTTAATAAATTACATATGATGATGATGATTTTTCATATCTTACACTGACCACTATAGCCCTTGACCTATACTTCTGGGATTCATCCCCCTTAAGGGGGGAGTTATACATCCATCATTGCTATCAGTTCCCCTTTACTCCCCTTTCCCCACTTCCCTCCCCGGACCCTCATGGAATTGCTACTCCCATTACTGTTTCTGAGAGACTTCTGGGGTCTTCTCTTTTTGATGATGATTTACTTTCCCAGAGACTAGTCTGCCCTGATAACGTGTCTGAAGCCCATGAGACAAGCATTCCAGCTGTACTTTCCCCCAGCAATATTTGCTTGTCCTGGTAGCCCACGAGACTTCCAATCTTCTCAGCCAACATCATCATTCAAGCGTATCAATTCTTCTCTAGTCTTCCTTATTTATTGTCCAACGTTCACATGCATAGAGGCGATCGGAAACACCAAGGCTTGGGTCAGGCACACCTTAGTCTTCACAGTGGTATCTTTGCTTTTCAACACTGTAATGAGGTCTTGTGCAGCAGGTTGCCCAATGCAATGCTCTCTGTGCGCGCTTGGATTTCTTGATTGCTGCTTCCATGAATGTGGATCCAATTAAAAAAAAATGTTCCCAATGTCAATCTTTTCCATTAATCCCAATGTTGTTGATTGGTCCAGTTGTGAGGATTTTGATTTTCTTTACATTAAGTTGTAATCCACACTGAAGGAGGCAGTCCTTGGCCTTCATCAGACAGTGCTTCAAGTTCTCCTCATGTTCAGCAAGCAGGTTTGGGTCTTACACATATGAGAGGTTATTAATGAGCCTTCCTCCAATTTTGATGCCTTTTTCTTCTTCATATCATCCATCTTCTCAGATTATTTTCTCAGCATTAGAAAAACCTTGGCACAATGCTCATTACTGAAGGTTATGTGTACTATATAAAAGTGATATGTCTTCCTAAGAACCATTGATTTATCTACCCATTTCAAAAGTATTATCGGATGATGTAAACGTGATTCTTCAATAACAGAATTTGTACTCTCTGGAAAAAAAGATTTTTTTCTTTTCTTTTAGACACTCCCCCTCGCTGCCAAAAAATGATATTTAGTTGAGCTAATAAACATATTATGACTGCCTAAAATGCTTTCTTACAAAGATCTGCTGTGTCCCTTAAGACCACAAGGCAATGGAAAAAATATCAGTACTTTCTAAAGCATCACCACTTCCTTTCTGTATGTAACTAAAGTTAACAAAAATAATCAAATGCTGCCCTACCTTGGAGGAGGATTCATGCACACCACGCAATGGTGACTTCGCCCAAGACATCTGCCTATGATTGCCTTGCAAAATTCTGATGCTCGGCTATGATAAGGTGGCATAATTGAAGATTATTGGCTTTTAGCAGATGCAAAAGATGATGATTCACTGACAAAGCAAGTTACTGGGAGGGAGGGAGGAGGAAGGGGAGGAGGGAGCATGAGATGTTAAGTGTGTGGATTTGATGACAAAGCAGAACCTAGAAGAACCAATACTTATGATATGGAACTTCCATTGTTTCTCAGCTTACATTTATATTAACTTTCTGGACAGGGCATTTTACACACACATACACTCTCAGATGGAGCCTGACAACAGGTCTAAATGAAAACCAGGGCCTTAAAGCAGCACTGGCTGACAGGCTTCCTTCACGAGTTTTCCAGAGGCACATCGCTTTTGATGATTTTCCGGCCGTTTGCAATGTTCTTGGACAAGGCCACTAAATAACTTGTCAGGGAAGAGGAAAACGTTAGGACGACGCCCCCTCCTCCAAACTTCTTTCGAGCACATGCACTCTCTGGGGTCACTCTAATAGCATCAAGGTGGGTTGAAGAACAAGGTCAGCCTCACTTTCAAGCTTTAAGGTCAAACCCTTGTAATATATAGCAGCAGGACTCTGCTTCGTACAACCTTCACGTTCTGGCCCCCAAAGCCTGTTTACCGAGGGTGTGTCTGAGCTGCTAGTGCGGTCCCCAGTGAGGATGCAGGCAGCCACTGAGCACTATTGTTAGAGTGAATGAATGAAGTAACGCGTTTCTAATGATGAGCTATAAACTCCTCTATCAAGAAAACAATCCCAGAGGAAAGCTTCAATGTACTTAGCATTCCTAGCTATGAAAATAATTCTATTTCAAGCTCTTTAACCGTTAAAATATTTTTAAAAATCATTTATGTTCCACTTGGCCTTGTTTGATTTTTTCTTCCTTTTAAAACCGAGGTGTGAAAAACACAGGCACTTTTCCAGACTATGAAAGACAAACTCTCGTTCTTAGAAAGTTGTACTCGTGTGTCGCTTGCGTGTGACAATCATGTTTCAATTTCAGTTAATCACCCGATATTTTCCTGGGGTCACTGAGTGGGGAAGGCACTGTGTGTGCGAGGTGCTGGCCTCCCATGGGAAGCTGAGACGAAGGAAACCCGCTGCTGTGTGCTTCCACACCAAAGACTGACATTAAGACTCGTGGAAGGTGCACGGTTTCCAGTGTGCCCACAGGTGAGCCAAATGGTTATCAAGAGTCATTCCAAATTACAACTGCTGTCCCGGAAGTAAAAAGGAGCCCGGGTGGTATAGTGTGTTATGCATTGGGCTGCTAACCATAAGGTCAGCAGTTCAAAGCCTTTAGCCTCTTGAGGGAAAAAAGCAAGGTTTTCTACTCCCTTAAAGGTTTACAGCCATGGAAATTCACAGCAGTGGTTCTACTGTCTTTTTTTTTTTTTAAATACCTTTATTGGAGACTCTTACATCTCTTACCCAGCCCACACATTCATCCATTGTGTCAAGCACATTTACACATATGTTGCCATCATCATTTTCAAAGGCTTTTCTTTCTTTTGATTCTCAAGGTCTTTATTTTTTTATATCAGCATCCAAAGAAATCCCAACTCTTCCATCATTCCTGATTTCTTTTATCTTTTTCTTTTTTAAGAAAAATCATTTTATTGAGGGCTCATACAAGGCCTATCACAATCCAGACGCACAGCCATTGTCTGAAGCACATTTGTACTCCGTGTCAGCGTCGCTACAAGATGGAATTGACCAGACGGCAGTGAGGATGGGTTTCACCCTAGAAGGATAATCGCTCACTTTAATACTTGCCTCTTCTTGGTTGTGTAACTGGAGACAGATTTCTTTTACTCTTTGAGCTTCAAATTCCTTATTTGCAAAATTAGAGAACTAATGTCTCACTTGTTGAAAAAAAATTTATTTTCCTTCCTGAATAGTCAGACAATGAATGTGGAAACCATCAGTATTTGGCACACAGTTGATGCCCAATAAATTGGCATGGATTGAAAGTTCCCGATTTGAACTGTAGTATAAAATCCCCCCCCAACCTACCAAGGGGGGGCAGGAGGGGGCGGACAAAGGAGAAAGAAAGAAAAAGGATGATCCGCAAAGATACTGCTGAAAACCCAAGAACTGAAGTTCACATATGTACATGGAAACATAGCCCGCTGGCCTTCACTTGAGTGGAACTACCTACTCTTCTATAAGACACTGCTTCAACAAGGAGGCTATCTGGCTATCCAATGTGTAGCATATATACAACATCTCAGCAAAAACGAGTGGTGTGTTCTACTCACAAGAGCAAGAAGAAGCGATAAAAATTGTGGGAAGACATTTTAAAAAAATAATCATTTTATTAGGGGCTCATACAACTCATTACAATCCATACATACATCATTTGTGTCCAGCACATTAGTACATATGTTGACTTCATCATTCTCACAACACC
>NW_022103905.1:18903883-18909094 GCF_000313985.2 Echinops telfairi
GGGCTCATGAAGAAGGGGAGAGCAGGGAGGGTGGGGAAAAATGAGGACCTGATGCCTGGGGCTTAAGTGGAGAGCAAATGTTTTGAGAATGATGACGGCAATGAATGTACAAATGTGCTTTACACAATTGATGTATGTATGGATTGTGATAAGAGTCGTATGAGCCCCTAATGAAATGATTAAAAAAAAAGTTAGAAACCACAGCAACACGGGGCCATTTAAAAGGGAGCAACACCCAGAATGCCCTCAGAGCTCCCCACGACGTCCTGCATTACAGCATACTGGACACACCACAGTAATGAATGCTTACCGTGACTTGGAATGATTAAGAATGGATTAGCTATGAACGCTAAGAAGACAGGAACTTACGTAATAGGAGGGCAAGCAATAAAAAGGTGCTGTAACAAAAGCAGAGAAACCTTTGCCAAACACAAATATCAAGAGGCCAGGCTACTGTTTCTCCTCAAGACCCACCATCTGGGTCTTTCCACGTCGGGGAGGTGGGGTTTCCAGCTTTCTGACCCTTCCCTGAGGAATGCTGAACTCTTTGATTTATATCCTCCGCGGACCCAAATCATGTTCCTCTGAACTGTTCTTTTGAATTTTGAAAACCAAATGAAGCCAGTTGAGGAAGCTCTGTGTAAGGCCTCCTCATGAAATCCTCCTCGGCCAGCCCTGGCCACCACCCTCCGAGAATAGCCAGTGCGTGGTTATCACAGGAAAAACGAAAGAAAACATGCGAACAACCTTCCTGGTCTTTTATAAGTCACTGCGGTTTTTCCGACTTTATGACCATGCATAGGAAGCCCCTGTGATCATTCTGACCTTTGAGAAAAATCAATCAAATAGTACCAGTTGCCACAAATTCCTGAGCTGCTCTCTCTACCTTGAATGAACTGGCCCAGCAGACCTGCACAGAAGTCACGGTCCCAGTTGGGCCTTTTATTTGAAGGCCCTCCAAGAGGGCTTAGACCAGTGTATCACCGAGAGGACTTGTTTACTTGTTTCTGCAGTCATCTACTGATTGCAGAAACATGTTTAGATACGTTTTGTTTAGAGGACACACCTGTACACGGATGAATTGGAACCCGAGTAGCAATCCTTTTTGACCTATCCTAGTATATATTAAAAGCCTGCCCACCCCACCGCACAAATAAGGTAAATTAGTTTGGCCAGCTATAGTGGCGATTAGACCCTAAGAAATGAATTTATAAGGATTATCTTATTTTTCACTAATAGTTGTGAGTGAGGCATTGCTATACATACTTCGAGCAATAATCTGAATGAAATTCCTTAAGGCACTGCAAGCAGAGGCTTAGCTCCAGTTTTAGGAACATTGTTTGAAAAATTAGAAAGTGTTCCATAGAAGGATAAGTTTTCCTCCCTAAACATGAGCATTAGATTAGATTCTAACATTAGACACATACCAGGAATAATAATGGTAATCACAGTGAGCCGTTCAAACACACTTCGAATGTATTTTTGGCAATTACTTACTTGAATTTTGAGTGTCGACAGCTGAGCTTTAAACATCTATTATTTTATTAAAACAAATGCTGCTCATTACCGAACCACACTGGACCTGCTAGCGTTCTGCGAAAGGAAAGGTGAGCAACTGGAGTAAGTCTGATTGCAAAGACATGAAAACCCTGGGCACCGTTGAAACCAGCGCAGGTGAAGGGGCAGGATTTGAAAAGTGTGCTCTCCACATGCTACCGATCCCTCCTTCGTGGCTGCAGATAGTCTGGTTTTCTTCCCCTCTTCTCCTGCAAAACTGCTAGCCTGTTTCCAAGGCAGCTGCAAAACATCCGTGCAAACTCCTTCGTTTATTAGAGGCATAGAAACCGCTGCCTCTCCACCTGTCAGGCTCGATCCACATCGTTCCCTCTCCACATGGCAGCATCGGATGCTCCTGAAATGAATTCTCACGGTTCCCGCCTAGCCTTGGGAAGGGTGAGCCTGTGCCATGAAGGTCCCAGGCCCGGGGCTTCTCAGCATATTATCCGTTAACACAGTCAGTCATCTTGAGTGTCGTTGGGTGCCCTCCATCCCACGCACAACAGAACAAAACACCTGGTGCCTGGTCCTGCACCACCTCCAGATGGTCATGCACAAGTATATTTTAGTGATTATTTTTTCCAAGTTACTTTTTAAATCATTTTATTGGGGGCTCATACAACTCATCACAATCCAATCACACATCAGTTGTGTAAAGCACATTTGTACACTCATTGCCCTCATCATTCTCAAAACATTTGTTCTCCACTTAAGCCCCTGGCATCAGCTCCTCATTTTCCTCTTCCCTCCCCGCTCCCCTCTCCCTCATGAACCCTTGATAATTTATAAATTATTATTTTGTCATGTCTTACACTGTCCGATGTCTCCCTTCACCCACTTCTCTGTTGTCCGTCCCCCAGGGAGGAGGTCACATATAGATCCTTGTCATCGGTTCCCCCTTTCTATTCCACCCTCCCTCCACCCTCCTGGTATCGCCACTCACACCACTGGTCCTGAAGGGATCATCCACCCTGGATTCCCTGTATTTCCAGTTCCTATCTGTACCACTGTACATCCTCTAGTCTAGCCAGATTTGTAAGGTAGAATTGGGATCATGATAGTGGTGGGGGGAGGGGAACATTTAGGAACTAGAGGGAGGTGTATGTTTCATCGTTGCTACATCGCCCCCTGACTGGCTCGTCTCCTCCCCGAGACGCTTCCATAAGGGGATGTCCAATTGCCTACAGATGGGCTTTGGGTCTCCACTCCACACTCCCCCTCATTCACAATGATATAATTTTTTGTTCTGATGATCCTGGTACCTGATCCCTTTGACACCTCGTGATCATCGCACAGGCTGGTGTTCAGTGATTATTTTGTGGTGGCTATTCATGAGACAATCATAGGCTTAAAACACACACACGCCCGGAGACGTATGGCAGGGTTCCTTATTACCACAAACAAAACAGGTGGGGTAAACCATGTGTGGAGAGGCCTGATGACTTGGCCTGGGTCACAAGACTGATGGCCGAGTTCAGATGTAAGCCAGGGTTTCTGACTCCTTGTCTAGTGCTCACTCAATGTTGCTGCAAGCCAGACAGGGAAACTAGTGTCCTGGTCGTTAAAAGCCTATGTTCTGGTTGGCAAGGCTGCTGCAAGTGTTCGTCGCAGGGTTTTTGAAAGTGGCACAACACTTGGCATTCCTTCCCAAGAATTTTGCTTTTAACTTTCCCTCCCTTTCTCGTTGGGCCATCCTTATATTATCTATTCAGTTCTGCCATAATACATAATTCACATGGCTCTCCAACACGCTCCATCAAGGAGCCAACGGCTGGTTTTCTCTTAATGGAGTCTCCTTCCAATCGATGGGAAAGGAGCAAAGTCATGTGCTGCAGCACACACACCGACCTTGTGCCGGACCGTTGTCTCGGAGCTGCTTCGAGCCCTTTCAGAAGCAGTGCTCCCTGGGCTGCTGGTGAGACGCCTGGTGCTGATCAGATGTTAAAATGTGTTTTTTAAAAACATGTCTCTCTCTTTTTGGTTTTTGTTTTTCACTGATTTATTCAAACATCTCCGGTACCGTTTACTGTTTACTGAATTCGTGTAGGAAAACACTGGAGTAGGTTTTACTATCTTTTTTTGAAAATACACACAAGTGGGCTTCAAAAATCTCATGTAAAACTGGATGAAAAGATGACAGAATTTCTCCATTACCTTTTCAAAGCCACCCCCCTCTCCCCACACCGCAGCCTCCCTATATTCTTCACACTAGGAATTCTGAAATAAAACACGTGAACTCTTTATTTGGGCAAAATCACATGCAAAATTAAATCTCGGGGACTTTCCAGGGAACAAAGGTGTGGCAGCCTTAGGGGTCAGTGGCTTGTATGAAGTCCTCACGAGAGATCCTGACAGGTCCCCAAATCAAATCTTCCAGGTCTTTTTTTGAGTTGGTGTTCTGATCATTCCGACATCCCTTAGGGACAGGACTGGCGGACAAGCAATGGAAACCCGTCTGATGGCGAGGAGATGGCCTCCCTTTCCTCATTTGAGATGATCAGAGGCAAGTGCTTTCTAAAAGTACCTGCCATCACAGAAACTGCCGTATCTTCTCAATAAAAAGTGAGAAGACACAGAAGAGGTTGACTGAAAAAAAATGAAATCATGATCCACTAATTCTTTTCCTGTCACCAAGGCGCCGGCCCAAAGAGGGGTCTCCACAATTGCCCGATGAAAGGTTCAGAGGCTGGACTACCCACTGTGGAAGCCGGCCCGCTAAGGGAGGGGATGGCCTCTCCGTCGGAGGGCTGGACGGCTGGACGTTCTGAAATGAATAGACGGCATCATTGCAGAACAGAGGCTGCAGATGAAAGGGGAAGCCGGTGCACACACAAGGATGGAAGAAAACCATCAAAGTGGTGAGAAATGACAAAAGTCCAGGTGCGGGTGTGATCAGCACCCAAAGGCTAAAACTGTAGTGCGTGTGTGAGAGAGAGAGCAGTGTTTGAAGCTGCCAAAGGGATTGAACACAATCTGGAATCAACAGAAAGGCCATCAAATCAAAGGGAAGAGCCCCCGAGAGACCTTAAGGAAAGGCAGCTTAGCACGGGAACCCTGGAAAGGGTTCACTTTGCAAAGACGTCCTTTTGAACTTCTCAATCATTCTGAAGTGTGATTTTAAAACACATGTGCGCGCACACACACACACACACACACACACACACACGCTGGGGTCAGTGGAGAATTTTTCTGGGAGCTGCTCATCAAAACTCTTAAATAATGCAAGGCGATGGCAACCCACCCGATCCTCCACTCCGAGGACCAGGAGCCAAGAACAGACGCCGGTTTCATCAAAGCGGCCTCTAATCTTTCTAGCACAGCAGCGATGTCCATCTCACGGGGGTGACCTTCCACGTGAACTTCGGGGGTGATCTGCTCTCTGGTTCTGTCTGGGTTGCAGTTTAATTCAGCAGGAAGCAAGCGGTGGCTGGGAACCACAGCACAAAGGAAATCAGCGCAAGGAGGTGGGAAAATGTGGACTGATGGACAAGACGGGAGGTGAACTAAATGACCGGTCGTGCTGTTGTAGTTGTTTTTAAATTAGATTTAAGAGCATGAAAAAGAAACCAGGAGGGAAGGGGGGTGTAGAAAGGGGGAACTGATCACAGGGAGCTACATATAACCTCCTCTCTGGGGGACAGGCAGCAGAGGGGT
>NW_022103905.1:18909375-18923196 GCF_000313985.2 Echinops telfairi
TATGTATTGTGATGAATTGTATGAGCCCCAATAAATTGATTTTTTAAAAAAAGAGCATGAACAATAGGATGGGATCTCCCTTTGAAGGTTCATTTCCATTGCCGGTGCTCAGCAGGCACTGATAGAAACAGCACAATTGAGCAATAATCCGGGAGAAAGAGAGGGGGAAGGAGAGACGGAGAAAGAGAGCGAGAAGGAGGGAAGGGCAGAGGGGACAGGGAAATGAAAGCTCCTTAGGACCGTGTCCAACAGAGGACCTCCGTCTGAATTAAAACGTTACAGTCCACTCAAGGGGGTAGATTGCAGTGTGGAGACAGAATATAGGGATTGCAAACCCCACCCCGACTCGGTCTTTACCCAGCTCATCAACACGAACTCTGGATGGAGTGGGTTTGGGTTCCTGTAAAGCATGCCATCACAGGATAGTTTGAAGTGTGGTGCGCGTGTGGATGGTGTACACAGCTAAGGAGGCGTGTCACTCAGTTTATGGCCGTGTGGCCTCCTTGGTGGTAGGTCTCCACTCCATTCGAAGGTGAAGGAACTTTCTCTCCTTTCGCCTGTATCGTGTGGCGTCTGAGGCCGGTCCTGGTGAAGGGACACAACCGTGACTCTTGGGCAGATGCACTCAAACTCTCACGCCTCGGAGCAGTTCTGTGGGATTCTCCATCAGAGGAGGGCAGGGAACATGCTTGGTCTCCTTGCATGCCTCACTCCCCATCAGCAATCGAACAGCCAAAGATGGAGGACCGGAGGGATGGCATCCCCCCCAGCTCGAGCCCTCCCCAAAGTCGTCAACGATGACTGGATTTCTACCAACGGGAAAGCGCACTGTCCATCATTCCTTGCTTCACTTCCCTCTCTCTGCCCCTGTAGAAAGCAAACTCGCCACCTCTCTCTCCATCGCACCACAATCGTAGGCTTGGTAGGCAGAGCAGCATGGGGTCTTCTTGGCTTGAAGCACCTAGTAGGTGCTCAACAAATGCCAGCCCAGAGGCCAGGCTGGCTTGCTCTGACAGTTGGCCAGGGACGAAAACTGCTTTGGGAAACATGCTGAAGAGACCCGCCTTTCTGGCCGAGCCTCGCTCACTCTTTCATCACTGTACTCAAAGATATTACTGATGTTGGTCCTCTGGTTTGGCTGCTTTTTTCCTCTGACTGGACTAACTGAGTCTAGTCTGCTCACTAGCTGCCACTTCAGAATCCTGTCACGCAGCGGAAGGCCAAAGGACATTTCCCCCTAAGTCCTTTTAACTTCCTGGCTTTCGGTTTTTCAGCCCCACATTAAAGGTGCTGATGTTTCATCCTAGTCCAACCAGCCAATGGGTGGCCTCAAGTTAGACTAGGCAGGGCTTCGACTGGCTCTGTCCCTGTTGGGCACAGGGACAAGGAACCCAGGAAACGTACTTCCTCAAGCTCATGTTGTAATTGCTCCCTTGGACGCTATCACTGAATCTCTGAGGTCCTTTATTAAGAACGAGATGCATTCAAAATGAATACACAACAGATGTCAACCAGGGCCACCGTTGGCCAGCAAGACCTATTTCTTCGCAAGTTCTCAAGAATAATTTTTGTTCTCTCTCTTTGCCTGCCTTTTTCTTCACACCCCACCCCACAACCCCACGTCCTTCTCACCCAGCGCCCAGGCGTCTCATAATTCGTGAAAGCTGGGTATACCAATTCTGTTTCTTTTCTGAGACAAGCCCTGCCAACTTGAATAACAAAAAGGAGCCTCCCCTCATGTTGGCCTGTTCCTTCCTCCAAGCCTCAGCTAACCTCGGGCAGAAGCAGGTGGATGCGTGCCCCGTGGAGGCTAGAGGCTCAAGCCACAGCACTTTTTACCTGCCTTAGTGAACAGCCTCCTGGAATGTTCCCCATCTCTCATCCTTGGTATGCTGCGGGCCAGGCTTTAGCAAACCTTGGAGACTAGCATGTGTCCTGAGAAGGATGGGCTCAGAGACACCGCTGGCTCCTATGAGGATATCTGCTTCCCCCTATTTTGAGCGGCAAAGGGGGCTCAGCAGACTTGAAATTAATGTATATTTTAAGGCCTTCGACATGTATAATTCCTGCTATGCTAAACAGGCATCTTCCCCAGTTGACTGGATCCATGATTCTTGGGCCGGGTTGAGGGGACATTTTTAATTTTCATGCAGGCAACCTCACCAATCATTGCACAAAATGCTCTTTCCTTGCTAGTCATCCTTTACTCTCAGACTCAGATAACTGCAATCTTCCGAGAGTTTCTGAGGAGAGAAGAAGCTAAATGAGGTTTTGCTTTCTTTAATGCCCCTGCTCAAGGATTATTAAAAACAAAACAAAAATACCACCATTACCAAATTCCGTTTGGGAAAAGAAAAAGTGTCGATGAAGGTGATATATCTTTCCAGTCAGTAAAACAAATGAGTCGCTTAAGCGAAGCCACTTCAATAAAGAAATAAGCAGGTTGGATGCTAAAATATCCGCAAATCCATGTCTCCGATTAACAATACCACCACCTCTCTCATCACATTGGAATACATTTAAATTTATTCCACGCGCCGTGGTCTGGGAACCTTGGAAGTGACACGTGGGTAGACCTTATTTTGGGAGCGTTTTCCAGGGGAGAACGAGCGTTGGGATCCAGCAAACCCATTTCTGAATCTTGTTCTGGCACCCTCAACTGGGCAGGAGATCTGTCTTTCTGGGCCGGCTTCTTCCGTGGTAAACAAGGAAGGGGATTCTCTCCTCCGTAAAGGGTGGTTATGAGATACGAGTAAATCAACTCACGTGCAATGCCCCACCAGGGAGCCAGGCAATTTCCTCCTGATTTCTTATTGCCAGGCCAGGAGTCCCTGGGGGGTGTGATGGTCAGACAGCTTGGCTGCTGGCTTAAATCTTGGCCATTGAAGCCCCACCAGGGGCACCGCAGGAGGAAAGGCTGGTGGTGCACTGCTGGCCACTGCAGCTGTTGGAAATTCCCAGGGAACAGTTCTTCCCCGACACATGGGCTGCCCGGAGAGCAAGTGGATTCCACGGCGACAAGCGTGCCGGAAAGGGGGACTTAAAATACAAGACTTTCTTCCTTCATTTCTACTGTGCAGGTCAGAGGTCACCTTCCCAATCTCAGGTAGGTAGCTCTGATGGGAAACTGAGCTAAGGGGCAATCCGTTTGTTTCTGTAACTGGCCAAGACAGCATGCCCGGGGGGCAGAATGGGCAGGCTGACAATAGCCCCTCTACTTGAAGTCTGGGCTCGGAAGCCGCATGGGACAAGCCCTGGCACTGTCATAGGAAGTGGAAAAAGAAAAGACGCTTTCTCCACACAATGACAGAGAAAACCCATCAGTGACAGAGGGGTGTGATAGAGATGAAAAAGGGGAAAGGAGACATTTTTGTTTGTGAGAAAGAAGGTACGTTTTCCATGTTTTCTTTCATTTATGATGTTCTTGGTCATGCTTATGTAGACATTTGGGTGGAAAATAACGAATTCTATGATTCGGGTGTCAACCGTTTAAGTCAATGGGCTAGTTATTCAAGGGGTAATATTTTAGGAATGTAGCTTACAGACAATTTAGCTTAATGGAGTGTGTTTCTCCTAAGAGCACCGAGGGGATGCAAATGTTGGCTGAGTTCTAAAAGATGAAGGGTCACTTTGGCCGGTGACCAGCAGCTGAGGCCCACAGTCTTGGAGAAAGGAGCCCCGGGCAGGTGCCGGGCAGGAAGGTAAAGGCATAGCTAGGGAAAGAAATCCTAATGAGAAAGGGAACCGAGTACAGATGCAACTGCCAAGGAGAGGCTGGCTGTGTCAGAGGTGCTTTTAAAAGGTTGATCGGGTTGTGTGTGTGTGTGTGTGTGTGTGTGTGTGTGTGTGTGTGTGTTTCTTAAGAAAAGAGGTCTCAATAAGTTGCGTGGATAAACTCTATGTCTCTGGGGAAGGCTCCAGAGAAAGCCCTCAAAAGCTTGGGATGCAGCGCACTTACAGTTTGGCTCGCAAAGACACGACCTCTGTGTTGTTTTTATGAGCCTTAGGGAGACAGCCTGGCACAGCAGGCAGAATGTGGCTTCGAGGCTTGACAAAACCAGGTGCAAGTCTACCGGTGCCACACATGAACTAGTCCAGTTGCTGAACATCTGAACGCAGGTGTGTTTTTTTCCAACAATGAAACAAGACCTACTTAATAGTCGCAATGGCCATGGGCTTAAATGAAATTAGAGATGCACCTACCCTGACATACACCAGAGATGCCTGGAACATGGCAAGCCCTCAAAGAGTGGACCTGTTCTTGCATCAGGAAGCAGGCAGGGGAGGAACGTGCATGCTAAGCTAATAAGAAAGGAAACAGGATCCAAGCAATCTCAGTTTATACGCACAAGAGGGACCAGAAGAGCCTTCTCAGGGAGCCGTGGGTTTAAATATCTGCCTGAGAAAATCCATCAGCTCTGTCCTCCAGGACCCCTTCTGCTGCCTCCCACGTCCGTGGATGAGCTGTGATCATCAGAGTTGCATGTTGTAAGGTGGTTGTGTTCTTTGTTTTGGGCCGAGAGGGCTTGGCCAAGTGGATTCCTCTTATTCCTGTATCTTAAATTCTGTCAGGCCCCATGCCTGACCTCTTTGGGGTCAGGGAATCCAAGTAAAGAGAAATAGGTGTCCACCGAGTCCCGAGAGACTATTTCTAAACCCCGACTGTCTGCCTGTCTCCTCTGGACAACCCCTGAGACGACAGAGGACCACTAACTAGCATCTCTAACCTTCGCTCTGCAACACGTGTGACATGAGGGAGGGAGCAGTTTCTCTGCAAAGTCTAACGGACAGGGGGCTGAGGGCTTATGGGCAGCTTGGAAGGTAGGTCAGTTGGAGCTCCATCAGCAGCCCGGGAAGAGGGCTAATACTAGGATTAAAAGTTTGCCAGCAAAATCGGAAGACAAGCACCCCCTGGTAGGTGGGCAAAGAATGCAAACACCAGGAGAGCCAAGTTCTGGGGAAGCAGCTTCCTGCCAATCCAGCTCCTGTGAAAATCGTTGATGTTTTCTGTTTGCCAACAACACACCTTTGTGTGTTTGAAACCTGTTTGTCCTGAACTCTTCACAATGAACACACGACGACCAGTTCTCCAGATGACGAGCTGTTTTGCTAATGAGGAAGGAATGACACGGATGGGGCCCTGCCACCACCAAAGCTCTGCGCTGCCTGGGCTTTGGTGGACCAGGCTTTAGAGAGCTGCTTTGGAAATAAGCCTTCACCCTCCCGCGGGAGCCTTCTCCTTGATACGTGGACACACTGCCAGCCTTAATGTTGTCGTGGGCATGTCTCACTAGGGGTAGTGGAATTTATTTTGTCCAGAAAGTGCCACTGGTCCAGGGGAGGTAAATGCCTGTCCATGAAATGAATCTTATAAAACTCCATATGGAGAGTATCATTCAGTACATAACATTATACATAACCTTAATGCCCAGCATTAGCCATCTGTTTATATATGCTTCTGTGTGTGTGTATTCTCACACATGTGAACACTTTGCATGGGTGCATACATACATATGCAGATATGTGTTTGTGGTCTGGGCATCCAGGGCCAGATGAACTGGAGAATATGTGAGATGACAGTGTTAAGCAATTAAAGTGTAGATCCAATCCCATCAGGCGTGTGTTCCCCAGGGCAGTACTATAATGTGTCTCCAGCGTGTATGAGATTAATGCTAGTGCCTCTCTCTCTCTCTCTCTCTCTTTCCTCTCTCTCACCTTATCTGTTAAAATCTGTCTCCCACACTTGCCAGCCACCCTCCTGGTTGCAGGAGGACGATGGCTGGTTGGGGAGGATTGAGAAATTCTGACTTCTGTTTGTTGATTTCCTGGTATCTGTTGTTCAGTAGAGGTTAGGAAACAGGAGGGATAGAAGATTCGAGATCTGGAAGAGCAGCGAAGGCGTGTTGGGAGAAGGCTCAGGGAAACTCAGTGGTCCCAGGGCTCCCAAGACTTTGATCTCCAGAGCCAAAAACACCCTTGGAGGACAGGAGCATGCATGTCTTCTTCAGGCCTGGGATTCATTTCAGGAAGAGCACTCGGGAAAGGAAGCTTGCGAAGTAAAAGGAAACAGACTTTGTCGGCATAATCTTGCCCTTCGAGCAAATCAGAATGGCCCACCCTCCATTCTGCCGATGGCTCGGGCAATCCAGGGCCAGTCTGATGAATGCAAAAGGGGGCCGGGTCCGTGGCAGGACAACAGGAACCCCCCTTGTTCTCACCCACGGTCACACCGACCTGTGTAGGTCACTGGGTGAGCTTTCTTGGGGAACAGCTTGGAGAACCTTGTCTAAGATGCTTTTCTTACGGCAGGGGAGTTCATAGGAAGGACAAAGGGGTTTTGGAGAAGATGTCTACCCTCTGGAATCAATTAAACCCAATGGCAGCTCCATGCTGTTCCCTGTCAGCCCTAACATAACTTATCAGAGGCAGGGTGAGCTCAGGGGACAGGGAGTGTGCTTGTCTTGCTCAGTAGTACAGTCTCCGAGCCTGTGATAGGGCTTGGCATACCTAAGATGCTATTTTCGCTTCCTTGTTTGCTGAATAAACAAATCGTATATGGTCGGGAACCCAGTACGTAGTCAACGAGTGCTGTTGACTAATGAAGGTACTGAAACCAGACCAGCTACAAGTGAAATTTGAGCTCCTTGTTAAGGAGTCTTAGTGGCACGGTGATTAAAGTCCTCGGCTGCTAACTGGGAGGTTGGCAGTTCAAACCCTCAAGTCACTCCAGGGGAGAACGAAGCGGCAGTCTGCCTCCATAAAGATGTACAGCCTAGGAAACTGTATAGAGCAGTTCTGCTCTGCCCCTCCGGACCCCTGTCAATCAGAGTTGACTAGAAGGCAAGGGGTTTTGCTTACTTTTACAGCAGGGAGTCCTTGAGCGTTGTAAATTGGTGCAATGTTGGCTAACAAAGCGAACGGCTGGTGGTTTGAAACGATGGAGATGTGCCTCAGGAGACAGATCAGGCCCTCTATTTTCTCGAAGGTTCACAGTCTTTCACACCCTACGGAGCAGTTTGACTCTGGACTCATGGATTGCCATGACTGGACAGCGACTAAGCACAATGGCGAGGCTGGCGCAGGACGGGTACCGGGCAGTCTTCTGTTCTGCTGTACACAGGACCATGAAGCGCCCGAACTGGCCGAACAGCCTCCTAACTCAGAAAGGCCAATTGTTGCACGTCCAAAACACAAGAATCAAAAGATAACGGGATTTTCCCAAGACGTCTTTGAAGGGGCTCATGGAGGAATACAAGGTAAACGCTTGAGAGCAACACGGTCGGTGGTAGTCAGGTAGCAAGAGGAGGGCCATGGTAGTGAGCAGGCCTTCTCCCAGAACACCTGGTCCACAGAGCTGCCACCACAACGGTCAGGGGCCACTTCCAATGCTTGTTACAGCTTCCTTGCACAGAGGACGATGAGACATATAAATCAAGAAGGGAGAAAATCAAGCAAATCTAAATACAAGGGGGTACCCAAACAAAACTGGAATTTGTTTCAAAGCTATGTAGTTAAATTTTTCTTTTTTTACAAAACAACTCCGTCACCTTCAAAGTGCTCTCCATGACACTTAATACATTTGTCACATCTTCGATTTCATTCTTGGAAACATTTTTCAAACTCATCTGTTTGGATGGTGTTAGTCTAGGTAGACCAGAGGAACAAAATTTATAGACACTCATGAGGATAATAAAGAGTTTTATGTATATGAGTAATTGAATATTGAGAAAACATCCCAGCTCAGTCCAGAACAAGTCCATAAGTCCAATATTAGTCCATGTGTCTGATACCAATCTAGAAAGTCCTCTTCAGACTCATGAAACACATGCAATGATGCTGAATGCAAGGCAATCACAGGCCAGTGGGTGGAAAGTCTTGTGGATCCAGTGGCGGTATAAACATCTCAGCACTGGGGGGTCTCTATGTGGCTCCTCCGGCTCCCAGGGCTGCATCAGGGTAGCTTCGTGTGGCTTCTCATCAGAAATGTCTCACAGGGAGTGAATGTCTAGCCTCCAGCGAGCTACTTATCTCCTTAGTACCTCCAAATGAGATCATCAAGCTCTGACCTGATGGATCGGCAAAGTCCACCCTTTCACTTGTCAGTCTCAAATTGACAACAGATTATGTAACTACCATAGATGACTGACAGCACCTATCTTGTTTTTTTCTTCACCTCTTCTAACTCACCAAATTGCTGTCCTTTCACGTGCCTCTTCATTTGCAGAAACAAAACAAAGTCACACGGAGTGAAGTCAGGTGAGTCAGGAGTGTGGGGCAAAAGAGGCATGCTGTTTTTTTCCAAAAACTGGTGCACTGAGATGGCTTCGTGAGCAGGTACATTGTCATGGTGGCAAAACCAGTCCCCTGCCGGCCATCAATCATGCCTCTTTTTTTTGGTTACACACTGTTACACAATCTTTTCAGAACCTCTAAATAGAAAGCTTGATTAACAGTCTGACCTCGTGGAACAAACGCCAAATGCACTATCCCGCTCACATTCGCCCCCAAAATGAGCATCATCTTGATCTTTAATTTCACTTGACGAGTTGTTCGGGGCGAGGTGACAATGGTATCTTCCACTGGCTTGACTGATGCTTGCTTTTGGGGTCGTAAGAATAGCGCTATGTCTCCTCACCAGTAATGACCTTGGGGAAAAAAGTCTGGGTCACTTGGGAGCTGTTCTTTCAAAGCATCGCATGTTTCCACTGGATGCTTTTCTTCCTGGTCAGTCAGAACTTGAGGCACACATTTTTCAGCTACCTTTCTCATTCCCAAATCTTCTGTTAAAATTTGTTGAACCAAGCTCCAAGATAGTCCAGACAACTTCCCCATCTCTTCAATGGTCCGTTGTAGGTCTTCAAGCACAAGTGCATGGATTTCAAAGACATTTTGTCTGTTCAGGAAATTGATGGGCATCCAGAATCAGGTTGGTCATCACTGGATATTTCACCATTTTTGAAACAAGAAAACCACTCATACACCAGAATGTTTTCCATAGCGCTGTCCTGGTAAGCTGTGTTCAACATCACAACAGTTTCTGCAGCATTTTTCTCGAGCAGGAAACAGCATTGCAGAGCCGCATGCCGTTCTCTTAAATCGACCATCACAAAAACGCAGTTCAAGCAAAACTGCTTTTACGGAAAAAATTCAGTGTGAGCAGTGAAGCTCTCCAGGTGACACCACTCGGCCGACTGAGTGATGAACCGAACAGTTGCTAAGCCCAACTTCAGACAGGGTCTAGACACGTTAGGCGCCCTGTGTGTAAGGGGGAAAGATGAGGACACGGGTTGTGATGAGAGATGTTTGAACAATGGGTGCAAAGGACAAACCCACACGTTAGTTTTTAAAACTAACAAGGCACAGAGGAATGTCTGGGGTTTATAATGAAGAACAATTTCAATTCTCACTAGGAACAAGGGCTATTAGAGGCCTTTGAGAAGTTTTTTAAACAGAAACTCTCCCATTGCCAAAGAATTTTCTTTTCTTGGCCATTAACACAGGGTGGCTTGTTTTCCCCCCTTATGTTCCTGAAGGTGAAGCAGCACCAACTAGTGAGCTTTAGAATCGGACAGCAACTCTATCCTCGGAAGCAGTAATGTTACGTGGGTCTCAGGGTTCAGCAACAACCAAACCAAGCTCAGTGCTATCAGGCCCGTTCTTCCTCATGACTCCCTCAATTCAGCTGTAGGGCAATCGCACCAACACAACCTCCACTCTCCACAGCTCTCCCTTTGCTGACGCCCACCTACCAGATTCCCCATGGAAACACACTTGGTAGATGCACACTTACAGTGCAGATCCTGTAAGACACACACACACACACACACACCCCTGACTCAAATCCCGTCCTTTAGTGATTGTGGCTAACTGCAGGCTCTTGACCAGTGCTGGTCTTGCTAGATCTAGAATAAAGTTCCCTCGGTGGCACAAGAGATTAGTACTTTCCTAGTAACCTAAATGTTGGAAGTTCAGATTCACCCAGCACAGCTACAGAAGAAAGACCTGGTGATCAGATTTGGTGAAAAGATTACAGCCAGGAACCCCCTACCCCCAGCCCAGAGCAGTTCTCCTCTATTGTAACACATGGGTCACCGTGCACTGGCACTGAATGGATAGCAACAGGTTTCGTTGGTTTGGTGGTACCTAGAACATAAGCTTCGCAAAGGGAGAAACATACCTGTGGTGTTTGCTGTTACACTCTCAGGTATAATACAGGGTCACCGAGTAGTGCTCAATGAAGGTCTAATATTGACGAACTGGATCGACATATCAGGAGGCAGGGCACCAACTTCCTCCTGTCATTGTCCTGACCAAGTTTGAATTCCCAGTAAAATGATGTGGACACTACCTTTCTTCATACATTTATTCTCTAGGAGTTTTATGGGAGTCAGGGTCTACAGGGAGAATGTTCCCTGTACATTAGTGATAAAAAAAGAATCCTTTCTTTCCAAGGGAGCTGAAAGTCATCTTTCCTGTGAGTTTTTACCTTTTAGAAAACCCTCCCCTCACATCCCAAAATAACACTGCAAATCTCTCTTTTTAACATTTATGTGTCATGGGAATGGATGCTTTCTTTGGGAGTCTGGTCTTGCCCTTTCCCCATAACTTTATTAATATGCTGGGTTTAAAGCTCACATAAGATTTTTGGTTTGCCAATTTTGGTTTCCGTCTTCTCATCTGCCCCAACACCTCCTCATGGCACATGCCCAGGAGGTGCTCGGCTTAAGAAGGGAGTGGTTTTCAAAAACATACATGACAGTTCCTGGTTCAAATGAAAATCTGATAGGCATTCTCATAAGAAGGGCTGGAGCCTTTCCCTCAAGAGCGGTACGAAAGGTTGAAACTTGTTCCTGGCAAAGGAGGCTCGGCTGGTACGTCCAACACGAAGTTTACTTTCTTGTGGTTCACTCAACTCGAATTGCAATCGTGTTGGACATAGGCGGCTCACCGTCATGTTTCCCACTGGAAAGAGCACTCCAGAAGCCAATGCATGGCAATGGCATAAAGCAAGATCGTGGTCATTCAAACCACAGTACAAATGGATACAGCTTCCTCAGTCGATCACCTTCCTCTGAAGACAAAGACAAGTTCAGATGCCGCAGATTGCATTTGGATTTATACATCATCAGAGGTCATTTCCATTTCATGCGATCAGTTTAGGGAAAAAATATCTTGGGGTTACATATGTGGCAACCCACACTCATGGATGATGTGTCCTGATGGTTCTTTGGTAGGGAGATCATAAGGACCCCTGGTAGCACAGTGGTTAAGGTGCTGAGGGTCCGACAAAGGGTGAAGGTTGGAGCACAGTGAAACAGTTAAGCTTCAGTAACAGAACCGGGGAAACCCTAGGGAGCAGTTCTATTGTGTCCTAGGGACAGAGTTGCTGTGGATTGGAATGAACTCGACAGTGGGCTTGGTTTGCAGGTTTGGGAGACTATCCTATAAGGAAGCAGAGAATGCCACTCGTGAGAAAGTCACTCAGAATCCTGGAACCGTAAAGACACTAGTTGTCTCCACTCCTCCTCCTTCTGCCTCCCAGCACTGAATCTGTGGACATTCCGGATGGCCTTCTGCCGGTCTCCACGCGTCTCTAGCTTGTTAGTTCATCCTGCTGACGCTGACTTGCAAGACAACGTCCAGTCATCTGACCACCACAGTGGGGCCCAGGAACGGATGGAGCCTTTGAGTCACCCAAGATTTTAGCGCTTTCTGATTTTAGAGCCTAGAATCACAGGCATGGCTTGAGGTACTTTTGCCAGAAGGGGGGTTCTTCTAGGCTGGCTTCAAGGGTCAAGGGGCCTCACCTCCATGTTTCAATCTGGGTTTCATTTACCTGAAGCCAATTTTTGTCAAAGAGCTTCCTTCATCTATATTCTCTGGGTCCTTTATCAACCATTCCTGTCTGCAAGACTCTCCTTCCCCCTTTAATGCCAGTTCTAAGTTCTTATGGCCAGCACTGCTCACCATCTGATTTTGGGTGGGGTAAGCTAACTGCAAGGTTGGTGGTTCAAACCCACTGGGCACCAGCAGGAGGCAGATGAGGCAGTCTGCTCCTATACAGATTTACCGTCTCAGAAAGACCAGGGAGCACTTCCATAGGGTGGTTCTGAGTTGGAATCTACTTAATGATAATGGGATTTAACTAACCTTGGCTGCTACCTAAAAGGTTGAAAGTTGGCATCTACCCAGAAGCACCTTGAAAGAAAGCCCTGGTGATCTATTTCCAAAAAAAAAAAAAAATTAGTCCCTGAAAACCCTATGGAGCACACCTCTACTCTTACACAATGTAAATGCCCAATGAGGGGAAGCAAATGCTATCGATTTTAGAATGGGGAACACGAAGGAGCCTCAAAACGTTCACAGAAGCCCCTTCCTGTACCTTAGATTTATTCGGAGTCCAGAATATATCATGTGCATCCATATCAGTCCATATTTTAAAACAGGTTGATGATATTGCTGATGACGTCATTGTCAAATGGGAAAGTCAGTGAAAAGGATTTAGGGAACATGAAAGAGTATGGCCGTCGCTCAAGTGAAGGTCCCCGTCTTAAATTCTTAAGTTCCTTAACCAACCTATGCCTCAGTGTTTGCATCCCCAAAAGTCAGACTGTAGAACCTACTGCCTAGTCTGTTATGAGAACTCAATGAGTCCACACTCGTAACGGGCTGAGAATCGTGCCAGGCATGTTGCAAATGCCCCATAAGCACTTGTTAAATAGACATGAAAATGAAATGGCACTGTCCTGCCACACTCCCCCATCCTACCAGCTGTGGAGGCAGGTGCTCAATAAGTGCTGAACTCAACTGCCTTCTGGGTTGGGACACTCGAACCAGCATGGGCCTGGGTCGAAGGAGCAGCCAAGGCTGCTGGCGGCCGGGCCGTTCAGGTGGAAAAGTGCTTGAAGACCCAGCAAGTTTCCAGCTCTATTCCGGCACCGAGGAAGTCACCCACCAGGTTCTGTCACAAACTTGGCTCAGCTGGCACACTCCCAAGGCTGGGGACCTGTGGCTTTTGGGGGGACGTCAGCCAGAGGAGTTGCAGTCGCCACGAACCCTGGCACAGGGCCACTGGTGGTGGTAGTGGTAGTGCCATCGGCTAGAGAAGGGTACAGCCTGGAGCTGCACCTCCACACTCTCCGCCCAGAGCCAGGATGGAAAGTTCCAACGTGCTAACGTGACAGGCGCAATGGAAAGCCCAGAGTTGCTAAGGACTGAAAGCCCGGGCTGTTTCTTATGCTCACAGGCACGGCTCTGCAGAAACCTAGTTCATACACGTCCCCTGCTCCTAACTGTATTCTTTCAGCAGTAACTGCATTTGGGAGGAGGGCGGGGTGGAGGGAGTGGCCGTGAGGCCCAAGCCAAGATTCTGGTGATACTTTCTTCTTGTCCTAAAACGTCCCCCCTCCCTGTATTAGCTATTGCTGAACTTTTAGCTAATCGGGTTTTAAAACCACCTCAACCCTTGTTTTAAGTCCAACGTATCAGAGGCTTCCATTTTTCTCGACCAGCGCCTCTGTTAATAACCATTTCCTAACACCAACCAGAGGAGCCTTGGCAGCTCATGGTTAGAGAGCTCTGACAGTAACCAACAGGTCAGTGGGGTCGCCCCCCAGAGGCCCCATGGGACAAAGGTCTTGATGATAAGACTGCAGCCTCAGAAACCTGATGGCCCGTTGGGCTCTGTTGTCCGGTGGCTACAGTGGGAATCAAGTCATGGCAACAACGGTGTCTGGCAGTCTGCGCCCTGGGATCGTTAAAATCATTGTATTGGGGGCTCGTGCAATGCTTATCACCATGCACCCATCCTTCCTTCCTTCC